>NW_027555847.1:297696574-298011574 GCF_003287225.1 Phascolarctos cinereus
AAGGACTATGGGGGAAAATACCTCTGGAAGTTCTGGCAATCCTTCTACAGTAAAGAATCTTTTGAGTCAGACACCTGGAAATGGGAAGGACCACAAGGTGTGTTTAGTACTATTACTTCCTTTTACACACACAGTAACAGAGATTCAGGAAAGTTAAATTACTTGGCCAAGGTCACATGGATTTAGTAAGACGCAAAGGTAGGATTTTATATTAGGTCTCTTGACTCCAGGAAGTAAGCTCATTCCAACTCTCTCCCAATTGTATGATAACTCTACTGATCAAAAAGGAAGGAGAAGATTGTTACCTATTAGTATTTATTGTATCCAGGAGGGAAAAGGTGTTACCTATAGTGGAGTTGACTAGGTTGGAAATTTACTATGTTTAAGGACAGTGGTCATGCTGGTCATGTATTCCTTACTCCCCAGGCTCTGCTACTAACCCTTCATATTTTTTCTACCACACCACAAAAATCTCCTCACCCTAGAAATTAACTCCATCCCTGGACTTCTCACACTAGAAATATACTCTACCCCTATGGGCCCTTCCTCTGATTAGCTGCTTCCCTCCATTTTAAGGAAAGCTCCAGGGCCAGACATGTCTTCCTTCTCTGGACTTTGTCATACTCCTTTGCAAGTACCTTCCCCACCTCTCCACCCCCACTAACCCCTTTCCACCTTTTGCCCCACTAAAATGTAAATACTTTAGGGTTAGGGGCTGCCTTTTTCTGCCTGTACTTTTTAGTTTTTTATTTTATTTTAATTTATGTAATAAAACAAGCATTTCCATAACATAGTATAATAAAAAAAGATGGTTGCACATGAAACTGCAAATCTATTATACATAGATTGCTATTCCTTTTAAATATATAATAAAGTTATTATATAAATTTTACCTTTTTTTCTTCCCTTTCCCCTCACCCTAGAAACAGCCACCATTAGACACAAATATGTATATGTATATGTGTATATACATGTATGTATGTATATAGGTATATAAAATCATTCTACATTTATACTTCTGTTTATCAGTTCTTTCTCTGGATTTTCAATTAAAAATGTATTTGTTGGGGGTAGCTAGGTGGTGCAGTGGATAGAGTACCGGCCCTGAATTCAGGAGGACCTGAGTTCAAATCCGGCCTCAGACACATAACACTTAACTAGCTGTGTGACCCTGGGCAAGTCACTTAACCCCATTGCCTAGCCAAAAAAAAAAAAAGTATTTGTTTTACTAGTGCTTACTTAGCACAATCTCTGACATATTGTAAATACTTCATAAAAGCTTGTTGATTTGACTTGACTGTGTGGAAAATGTTTTCTTTCCATTTTCCCTGTCCTTCAGTTTAGTCATAGAAGAAAGGAGAAAAAAAAAAGTAGGAGGGCTAGATCTCTCTGAACATACTGGTAGGTTAATTATAATTCAAAGCAAATTACCTAGTTATGTATTTCATGCTGTGGCTATTGTACAGTGGTTAATGAAGCAGGTAGGTTAATGGCAATTAAATCAAAGTGTTTATCAACTTGAAGAATTATAGCTAAATGCAAGGTAAATTGAAGATTGTGTCAAGCAACAACTGAAGTCAATTGTGATTAATGCTAAGAAGCACCTATCTTTGCCCAGGTATTTTAAGTGTTTTGGATTTTGTTTCACATTATTTTTATTTTTGCTCTGAGTTGCATTTTCTTGTTTATTCACTTCTTATATTTAATTATTTAATACATTTAATTGTTTTAATAAAGAACTTTATAGGTATTTTTTAAAAGGTAACTAGTTGTGTCAAATGATTGCTCTCTTGCTTATCTCTGCCTAGGAATAAATGTAAGCATCTGCATTATTCCCAATTCATTGTAGCACTAATCAGGCAGCTAGGGCCTGGTCAGGAAAGGACATCGCTCTGATGGGAGAGGGGAGATTGTACCTTCTGAAACCAAAATTATATAAATATTGTACATCACACATTAATAAGCTCAATCTATTCTCTGAGAGTATTTAGAAAATACACTAAATATGTATGTAAAAGATAAAGTAAGAACTATTGTTTCATTTTTAAAAACATCAAAACCAAGCAAAACTCTATTCTGATTTCTTTCACTGAGTGAAATGTACTGATTTGACTTTAAAGATAGGTGACTAGCAAGATGGCAGATTAGTTGCTTTCTTGGGACACCTTTAACTCTCTAACTTTTATTTTAAGAAATAATCATGCACCAAATGCAGAGTAATTCCAGTTGAACAACAACATAAAGAAGAGAGAACTTCAGCCATATGAATAAGGACCAAAGCATTCAAATCCTTAAAGCACTGATTCAGCTCCCTTTTCTACTAGCCTTCATACTCTCCACTGTAGGTAAACTTTTGCCTGGCAACCATCTTGAGATTTCCTGTCTCCGCACTGCAGAGACTCTATCAGAATATGGCAGAACCCTACACATATCTCTACTTCACAACAAGCAGCAAACACTGACTCTGCCCAACCAAATGAGGAGGAAGAAGGCTGCTGAAAACATTCTTCCTTCTGACTAACCCAACCCTACATCAGGGATACTTTTATGGCTGCAGAAATTCCTGTTGAAAAACATTCTCCATTGTTCCCCCAATTCTCAAACAAAAGTGACAGACATTGATCACTCTAGGCATGAGAAAGAAAACCAAAGGGGAAATATGGTCTCGGCCAGTATATGTAACTATGCAGGGGTTAAAGAAAAGGGAACTAAAACCCTGATGGAAACAAGTCTCTCTCTTAGAGGGAACACACAGAAGGGATATATCAGCTAATGAACCTTTAAAACCCAAGATGATCTAGATGCAAAAGGTAAAAAAGTAAATGATGGAGTAATATAAAAAATCTGAAATGAAGATCTCAAGAGGAAAACAAAAATAATCCCAATAAAAACCCAGAGCACAAGCAGATAAACCAGTTAAATTTGATAAATATTTATTAATCTTCTATTATGGGCCAGACACTATGCTAAGCACTAGTGATAAAGAAAGAGACAAAAGATAGCCCCTGCCCTGCAAGAGCTTACAATTTAGTGGGGGAGAGATTATGCAAACAAATATATACAAAGGAAGCTATACACAGGATGAATAAGGAAATAATTAGCAGATGGAAAGCATTGGAATTAAGAGTGGTTAAGGAATGTTTCCTGTAGAAAGTGGGATTTTAGTTGGGATTTAAAGAAAGCCAGGGCGGTCAGTAGTCAGAGTGGAGGAGGAAGAGTGTTTCAGATGAAAGAGACAGAGAGAGAATGCCCAGAGCAGAGAACAGTATCTTTTCCAGGAAACAACCAGGAAGCCAGTGTCACCAAATCAGAGCACATGTAAGATGTAAGAAGACTGGAAAGGTACTAGATAGTTGGGATGTGAAGAGCTTTGAATGCCAAACAGAACATTTTGTATTTGTTCCTAGAGGCAATCAGGAGGCACTGGTGTTTAAGTAGAGGGATGACATGATCAGACGTAAGTTTTAGGAAAATCATTTTAGTGGCTGAAGGAAGAATGGATTGGAGTGGGAAAAGACTTGAGGCAGGCTGGCTCACCAGCAGGCTATTGCAATAAATCAAGGTGAGACATGATGAAGGCCTACACTAGAGTGGTGGCAATGTTAGAGGAGAGAATGGGGTGTATTGGAGAGATGTTACAAAGGAGAAATGGACGGGCCTTGGCAACAGCTCAGATACAGGGGAGAGTGAGACATAGTGAAGAATCCAGGTTGACTCTTACGTTGTGATCTTACAGAACTGAGAAGATGGCATTGCTCTCTACAGTAATAGGGAAGGTAGGAGGTGGGGAGAGTTTAAGGAGAAAGATGATGAATTAAGTTTTGACCATGTTTAATTCAAGATGGTTACTGAACAGCTAGTTAGTGGTGTTTGAAAAGCAATTGGAAATGCAAGATTGGAGATCAGCAGAGCGATTGGAATAGGAAAGGTCGATTTGAGAATCTTCAGTACAAAAATGGTAACTGAACCCATAGGAACTGATGACTTCACTAAGTGAATTGGTATAGAGGGAGAAGAGAAGAGGGCCTGGGGCAGAACCCTGAAGGACACCTATCATTAGGATACATGATCTGGAGGAGGATCCAGCAAAGAAGACAGAGAAAGAGTGGGAAGATAGGTAGGAGATAAACTAGGAGAGAGCAGTGTTTCAAAAAACCTAGAAAGAAGATGGTATCAAGGAGGAGAGTGATCAGTGGTGTCAAAGGCTGCAGAGTGGCCAAGGGAAATGAGGATGGAGAAAAGGTTATTTCAGGTCTTGGGGAACCTACGGCCTCGAGGCCACATGTGGCAAGTTTCCCACCCCTGTGTTATTGGGTTTGGCAACCAAGAGATCATTAAAGTAGTATTGGCGGAATGATAAGTTCAGAAATCGAATCATAAGGGGTAAAGAGGAGAGTGAGAGAGAGAAAACGAAGGTACTCGTTGGGGATGAGCTTTTCACAGAGTTTAGCTACAAAAAGTAAAAGAGAAATAGGACGATAATTAGCAGGGATAGAAGGATCAAGTAAGGGTTTTTTCAAGATAGGGGAGACGTGGGCATTTTGGTAGGCAGTAGGAAATGAGCCAGTTGAGAAGGAGAGATTAAAAATCAGTGAAAGAGTGGGGGTGACAGAGGGACTGATCTTCTGGAGATGGAATGGAATGGGACTGCATGCACAAGCAGGGGAGTTAGTCATGCTAAGGAATAAGGCTACTTCAGTATGTGAGGCTAGGGTGAAGAAGGAGAAAATGGCAGAAGGCA
This sequence comes from Phascolarctos cinereus, assembly GCF_003287225.1. Classification (NCBI taxonomy): domain Eukaryota; kingdom Metazoa; phylum Chordata; class Mammalia; order Diprotodontia; family Phascolarctidae; genus Phascolarctos; species Phascolarctos cinereus. The sequence goes on from NW_027555847.1 coordinate 297,701,316, forward strand.
CCTGAGTGAGAGAAGATGAATGAGAAAAAGAAAAAAGAGGGACTTCACAGTGAATGGCCTCAATTTTTCTGTAAAATATGAGTCAAAGCTCTCCTTTGAGAAAGCATAGTGAGGGGAGCCACCAGATATATGAGGAGGGAGAGAAGGTTTGGAAGACCTGCCATAGATAGTGGGATAGTGAGTTGATAAGGGGGGTATGATAGTATTGTCTAGCAGCAGCGAGAGCCCAGTTGAGGTTATATAACATAAATTTGTAGTGGACTTAGGACAATTTGTGATTTTTCTCCATCTTCATCCAGCAGCACATGTGTAGGTACAAAGGTAATGAATGGTAGGAGCAATAAAATGCTGAGCGTAGGCTGGACATATTTGGTGATATGATAAGGGGGCTAGAGATTCAGGAGAGGAAGACAATGTAGAGGTGGATTTGGTTCACCAACAAGTTAAAGTGAGGAAAAGAGGAGAGAGTATCTAGCGGGAGAAGAGAGATGAGAGATGGCCTGGGAGAGAATTGGGGAGTCAAAGTATTGGAGGTTATGGGGAGACTGAAGAGTAGGGTTATGTAAGGAAAGGCAGAAGGAGGGGTACAAGGCCAATAGATTATAGTCAGATAAGGGGATTTCAGAATTATATTAAACATGGAAGTGGCTGTACATTTGTGGGTGATGGACATCTTTGTGTGTGGCTAAAGTTGGGTAAAGGACTAGCTCCTGGTGGGTGAGTAGGTTAAGGAACTTAGTGGTTAGTATATTTGAGGGAGAATCAATTAAAAAATTAATATTCATTAATAAGATTGGCTTACAGTTTTTTGTTTCCTTCATCTTTTCCCTAGGTATTAGAATTGTATTTGTTTCATAGAATGAGTTTTGTAAAGTGTTTTCTTTCTCATATTTTAGAATAGATTTTGTAATGCGGTCACAAATTGGACTTCCCCTGTAAGTCCATTTGTTCTACCCTCCCTCTGTCCCCACCCCACTACACAGCCCCCATAGTGGTTTCTTAGTAGTTTGATATGCTCAGATCTTCCTGACTCCAGGCCCAGCACTCTATCCACTGTGCCACCTAGCTGTTCTATGCCATTTGACAAAAGCAAGATATTTATCAAATGAAATAAAAGCCCCCAACATAGTTACCTTTTTAGATTTACTTTTGTCAGATCATTTCCATTCCTCCAACCTCCAAATCAGGACTCTGGAGATAGGAGCATTTGCAAATTTCTGCTGTTTTTCTGGGAAATTTTAAGACCAGACTCTCTAAACATTGACTTTTTAAGCTGGAAGAATCCTGGCCCCTTACAGTGAAATCCACATAATTTAAGTGATTTGACCAAGGTCAAAGTAGTGAAGCCAATACTAGAACCCAAATCTCCTCTCAGGAAATTCTGAAGACAGGGGATTGCCATCATACCAGCAGTCAGAAAGGGAAGACAGGGTAATGGAAATTTGCTGCTTAAATGTTGCCTATAGGATTCAATCAACACTTTAGAAACTTGTGGAATATTTTCTATTTAAAAGTTGGAGAGCATTCTGTTCCAAAAATTTATAGGCTCCTAAAAATGAACTGTTGATGCCATTGGACTCAGAATCATTTTAAAATGCCAAGTTCTACCATGTTCTTAATATCACAAATACCGCACTCGATTTTTTTTTTCAGTGATTAAGCTAGTTCCTGAGGGACCTTTGGAAGCTACAGCTTTACCCCTTCCAAAGATAGCTTGCATGGAGGAAAGAAGAAACTTAAACCATTTGCACAGAGCCCAGGCCTTTTTCAAAAACCTCTGTTCAAATGTTCATGTATTTAATCTAATATCTTAGATTACGTTGATAAAAATACTGCATCTAATTTTGGATGCCCCATCTTAGGAATGACATTAACAAGCTCAAGAGAGGACCAAGGTGGTTAAGGGACTTGAAACCATGCCACAGAAGGACCATTCGAAAGAGTTGTAAAGTCTTGGCTTGAAGAAAAGTTGGGGGATGGGGGGATTTGTGAGTTTTCTCCATGTATTTGTAGAACTATAACATGTAAAAGGGATCAGAATTGTCCTGCTCAATAATCCCAGAGGGCAAAACTAGGTAGCACCAAGAGGGGAAGTTATGAGAGGCAGGTTTCAAGGCAATATAAAGAAAAACCTCCCAACTATTAGAAAAATCCAAAAAGACAATGGGCTTTTCACCACTGAAAGTTTTTAAGCAGAGACCAGATGACCACCTGTCAAGGGTAGATGAGAGGGATTCTTGTTTCATGAGGGACTAGACAAGATCAACTTTGGGACTTCCCCAAAATCTGATTCTATGACATTGTTTCCTTCTAAGCCCTGTTCAAAATTTATTTCCTATTTAATCTCCTTTGACAGATACTTCCTTTACTTTATATTCCTTCAGTCTTTTTGCACTCAGTTTCTTCTATATCTATGTAAGTGCCTCCACTGCTTGGTATTTTGCAAGCATTTTGGATGTATGCTGTAACTCAAGCAAATTCTATGATGATGCCTAGCCCAGTCTTCTGCAAACAAGAGGTAGGTGCTCAATTAATATCACTGACTGTATTAAACAACAACCGCTTTAAAATGACTTACACCATTCTAAAGCCCTTGAGGGCTTACAAAGTACTTCCACACCCTTTAAGGAAGATGGCACAAGTATTATCCCCATTTGCAGAGGAGGAAACAGAGGATTAGAGACTCATCCAATGTCACAGAGCTAGGAAGTGTAGGAGGAACGACTTTAGTCTAGATCCTCTTAGATTCCAATCCAGATTTCATTTCACTTCACCTTGTGATATGCTTAGCCAATTACCTTTTAAGTTTTACAAACTTCAAGCATGAGCACATTACATCTGAAGGAAGTATGTTTCTTTGTTTCTTAAAAATAAAGCTAAAAAAGGGAAATGAATAGAAGAAGGCGAACATCGTACCCAATAAACCAATATTGTCACAATGATCAATGGGGAAAAACTTTGTGACTCTGAACTAGACAATGATCCAAAACAGGAACTATGATGGAAAATGTGATCCACCTCCAGAGAGAGCACTGAGGACCTCTGAATGTAGATTGAAATATAATTTTTCTTCACTTTCATTATTTTCCTTGCTTTTTTTGCAACATGGCTAATATGGATATATGTGTTGCATGATTTCACATGTATAATTGATATTTTTTTTTGCCTTGTTAATGGGTCGGGGGAGGCCTAAAGGAAGAGAGAGAATTTGGAACTCAAAAAATTTTAATGAAAGTTAAAAAATAAACAAACGATGATTTTATTTTTTAAATAAAGCTTAAAGGGTTTTTTTTAAGCTGATAACCAAAAAACACTATACCTTGAGCCCAGATCTATAATGTCAAGAAAATGACCACTTAACCACCCAGATTACTATACAAACACATACCTGACACCTCACAGAGCAAGTAAAATGGGAGCTATGCTACAAAAAGTAAATCACATTCCAACATCAAAACAGGGCAGCTAGATTGTGTAGTGGATAGAGTACTGGGCCTAGAATCAAAAAGACCTGAGTTCAAATCCAGATTCCACCACTTATTATCTGTGTGATCCTGAACAAGCCACTTAACCCTGTTTCCCTCAGTTTCCTAATCTGAAAAATGAGCTGTAAAAGGAAATGGCAAACCACTCCAGTATCACTGCCAAGAAAATCCCAAATGCAGTCACGGAGAGCTAGACATGACTGAAATAACTCAACAACAAAAAGGCCAAATTGTCAACTTCAGTTAGCATTCTGAAACACAAACAAAGGCTTGAAGAAAATGGCTAAGTAGAACGCATGCATCCACATAAACAGAACTTGGATGTCTCTTGAAGTCCCTTTGGACTACTTCAGAAAGTTCTCTGAGCACCATGATGAGGATCTATCAGGCTGGGCCAACTTTGTTGACTTTGTGGTTGAGTGGAAAACCTGTTTTCTGGCTGATATCCAAATTTCTTTCCTTTCTTATTGAGCAATATTTTAAAAGGAGCACTGTCAACTTTTATATATGTACATGCAAGACATTAAATAACATGGAAGAAATGTGTCCAAGACTGACATCTCTATCATGGGAACTTCACTTTGCAAACTCCTAGGCCCAGCTCAAATCTATGGATGAGCCATGTTACGGGTCAGACCAGTACAAGGTCTAAGTTTTTACTTCTGTAGCTTTTCCACAGTTTTTACCCTTGAAAAAGTGAAGAGAGAAGGCACACCATCCCACAGGCTACTAGAAAATGTTTGATTTTTTAATATGAATTACGTGATCCATTTTGGATACAAATATGCTATGTCCAACAGATTATTTTATAGAAGGATTAAACATTATTCAATCAGATTATGATGTGCTTTCATAGTTTGTTGTTGGAATTAGGGCCTTCTTCTCCCTCTCCCTGCCCTAGTATATGCAGATATTCTCTGCTTTGTGGGAGCTTTGGAGAGCCATCTTCACATCATTTACAATGCGTGACTGAGAGTTTCCTAATTGGTTGCTGAGTCAGAAGATTCTAAAATTATTAGAACAAAATTCAGATGTTTGACTTATTAATACTAGTATAGTCATCGGGGGAGGAGGAGTGCTCATAGTTAGACCTCATCAGAATGGAACATAGCTATGCATCACTGTTAATTAGACATTTCATATTCAGCCTCTTTTTCCTGAGCATTATCTGATCCAACAGCCAAGTCTGGTGTCTTATCAGACATCTCTCTCTCTCTCTCTCTCTCTCTCTCTCTCTCTATTTATCTCCCCCTACCTTGGTGAAAACCCATTTCACCAATGTTCTTCTCTTCCTTCTGCCTTCCTATTTTTCTCTGGTGAAAATTTAGCTGGTTGAAGCCACACTGCACTTGGGTCCCCCCTGCCATTATAACTGCAGAGAAGGGTCATCTTTTTCTACCCCTCACTGAAATCGAATCTTGATTCTTGGAGGACTATATTAAAGAGGTATGACAACTGAAAACTTCCTTTTCTTTTTCAATGGGTGATGCTTTATATAAGAATTAATTTTGAACTAGATTTCTTAATTATCAACAATATAAAATATGATTAATATTTAATCAATTGTTATAATCATTTCTCAATTATTAGCAAAAGAGAGATCCCTTCCTATTGTCCTGCCTCTTCCCTGGGTAGAAGAAGCTATCAATGTTGATGAATGAATGAACAAAAAAGCATTTATTAAGTTCTTAGTATTTGCCAAGTGGCAGCTAGTTGGTACAATGGACAAAATGCTGAGCCAGGAAGACTCATATCCCTGAGTTCAAATCTGGCCTCAGATATTTACTAGTTGTGTGACCCTAGACAAGTCATTTAATCTCTGTATTGGAGCTAGTTAGGTGGCTCAGTGAATAGAGGACTGAGCCTGGAATTAGGAAGATCTCAGGTCAAATCTGGCCTCAGACATTTACTAGCTGTGTTACCCTGGCCTAGTCACCTAAACCTGTTTGCCTCAGTTTCTTCATCTATAAAATGAGCTGGAGAAGGAAATGGCAAACCACTCCAAAATTTTGCCAAGAAAACCCCAAATATGGTCACAAAGAATCAGACATGACTGAAATGACTAAACAAATGTGCCAAGCATATGTAAAATCCTGGTGATATAAACAGAAAAGCAAAGTCATCTTAAACCTCAAAGAGCTCACATTCTATGCAAAAAAGACAACATTTATAAGATGTTTCAGCTGTAAATTAGAGAAAAAGGTCTGGTGATGCCAAGTGTACAACTGCAGAACAATTGTCAAGGCCCAGGGCCCTTAGGATGCATTGCAAATGGCAAGGCCTAGGGTTCTAGAGGGTATGGTGGAAGGATAGATGGTAAGGCCCTCTCACATTTCTGACTGGATGCTGACCTCCATCCCTTTTCAAAGGGAGAAAACCCAGAGTCCCTGCATCGTCAGAATGCTTGCATTGGTAGGAAGGTAAGGGATTGGTAGGAAGGAGGCTGTGTAAAGAAAGAGGAGGACTTCCCCTTCCACCTGATTCCTACTGAGCCCACCAGATGGATGGATGTCACTACAGGTTATGGCTTATGCAAAGAAAGTCCACATCAGTATTAGCAGAACGATGATGGGGCTGCTGGTGAAACAAGCTAACATGAACGATTGTCTCTCTAGTTAAGTCAACTGCAGGGAAAAGGGGGCAGGAAGGTAAGGGTGTTCCAAGTTGTTGGGGAAACTGAAGGGGACAAATAGTCAAAAGAGGGAAAAGATAAGGTGAAGTTCCCAGGTTCTGTGTAACACAATGAAAACATGTCCTCGCTCCCTCCATGTGTTGCTGATTATTCTAGAAGGTATTCAGAGGTTGTGCGGCGGAGATGGAGGGGAGTGCAGATGTGTTTATAGACTTAAGGATGGAATCTAATTGAGCTCCCCTGGGCTTGTCTCCTTGTATTCAAGAAGCCCCCTGTGTTTATTCTAATGCAATTTTAGTTTGAGACTTTTTACAAATGTCTGAGGTCCACACTGAAATTTAATATGAAAAACAGTCAAGAGGGAGGAAGTCAGCATGAGAACCATGGAACTGAATAAAAAATGAAATTAGAAAACTATTTAATGAAGTGAAAAACTAAAGTGTTGTTTGTCTGTGGGGAGGTTTGAAGGGCAATAGTAATAATCTTTTTTTTTTCCTAGTGTTTTACGATACACAAAGCACTTTCCTCCCAGCACATCTGTAAGGTGGGTCATATAAGTATTATTACCTTCATTCTACAAATGAAGCAACTGAGTCTCCCACAGGTCAAATGATGTGCCTTCAAGTCTCAGAGTCAAGGCTCAAACCCACGTTTTTTAACTCCAAATCTAATATTTCTTCCATGATGCTGTGCTGGGAAATTCACTGTGTTCAGAGAGAGCAAAATTGCCTGCATTCCTACCAAGCCCATTTCAGGTTAGGATGAGAACTAATGTATATAGACTTCCACTGCTAGGGGTGGATCCTCCTGGTCTTCATTCTAAGACAGCCCGACTCCAAGGATAAGAAACCATTGTTCCGTGGAATGGTTTCCAGGGCTGCTTTGGGATTCCAACTAACTTTAGGAGAGTTTCTGAAGGAACTGATTTGATCGCTGGATTAAGTATTGAAAGGACCCTATATACCAGCAACCCTGTATATTTCCAGATCTGGAAACTGACTTTCCCAGAGAGGAATTGGCTCATCCAAGTTCACACAGATGTGGGGTAAAGCTGTGACCAAACCAAGTTATTGTAATTCCAAATTTAGTGCTCTTTACACGAATTCGAACTGCCAGTCACCTACACTATGTGTGAAGCACATAGTAGGTACATAATAAATGCTTTTTCTTTCATTCATTCATTCATATAGAAGCAGATAGAATTACAATATTCTTCCTCATTCATAAAGTTTTAAAGGCAATTGGAAGTTAATATTTTAAAAGATGTTTCTTAAATGGGCATTATAGAATAATTTTATACTATTTTTTAGCTAATGCAAAAGCTATTTGATTTTTTTTAATGGGGAAACTCAGAATGTGCCTGATTCTCTAGAATTCTTCCACAACTCTGGGACAGCCACATCCATGGTAGTTTCTCAGAACACACTAATGGGTCATTTATACCCATTACACAGTCAAAAATAACCTTCAGGGGACCTTGTTGGCAGAGATGATTTGGCCAGGGTACCCCTAGGCATCATATCCCTTCAGTAAGGAACTCCACTGGAGCCTGAGCCTAAAAACTTTTAAACCAGAACCTAAAGAAGTCCCTCTACCAAAGCAAAACCCCTTTTTCTTCTAAAGGTTTTAGGCTTTAGTCTTATTTAGATATTACAGAGTGGAAGCTGAATGGCTTTGGTAAAATTATTTATATTTTTTTAGGTAAAATTATTTATACTTTTTAGGCCTTCATTTCCTTTTTTGTAAAGTTTGAGGTTTGGACAAAGTCGATTAATGAACAAATATTTATGAAGTATATTCTATGTGCTGGGCACTCTCCTATAGGATGAGGATGTAGAGACAAAAACTAAGGAGTCACTGCCCTCAAGGAGTCTATATTCTATTGTGGAAAAATGAACTCATATAAATATATTCACAATCTATTTAAAATAAATACAAAACAATTAGGTGAGAAATGGAAGAAAAGTTTCATTTAGGAGTTGGTATTTGAGCTTCATTTTGAATAAACTAAAGATTCTAAGGAGTAGAGGTGAAAAAGAAGGGCATTCCAGGTAAGAGGCCCAGCCTGTGCAACAATAGGAGTGGGAGAGAAAATATCATTTGTGAGTAATGGCAAGAAGGTCACTTTGACTGACCACAGAATAAAGGAAAGAGAGTGATGCATAATATGCTAGAAAGGTAAGTTGAATTCAGATTGCAAAAAGTTTTAAATGCCAAACAGAAGGGTCTATAAAGTCACCTCTGGCCCTAAATGCCCTATCAAAGCTGGATAGCCTGAGTCCATGAAGAGATGAGAATAAACAAATGGGAAATCAGAACCAGTTAGAATGTTGTCTCTTTTACGGGTCATCATTAAACATGGATAGAGTTAAGTAACCTATTGAGTGGACAGTTTGAATGACATTCTCCTATTAATTGGGGGGGGGGGGGGGCAAGGTGAATTGCTGGAATGATTGGATCACTTCAGTGCTTCATGGAAGTAACTTTTCTTCAGCCAGATAGGATTTCCAGCAACAGGTTGAGATAAGGGTCAGGGAGCAGCAGATGTACTAGTCACAGTTTCATTACCCCAGATAGCAAGTAGGCTGATGGTGGTGCAGGTAGGCCTGGCAATGCCATAGAAACATCAAATCTTAGGGTGGGAAAGAGCCTTGGAAATTATCTGGTCCAATCCCCATTACAGAGGAGGAAACTGAGGTCCAGAGAGGTTATAACCTATTCAAGATCACATTACTAATTGGTGGAAATATTAATAATTAATAGCTAACATTTATATATCACTTGTTACATACCAGGCACTATTCTAAGCACTTTACAATGATATTTGATCTTCACAACAACCCAGGGAGGTAGGTATTATTATTATTATCCCCATTTTACAGATAAGGAAACTGAGGCAAAGAGGGTTAAGTGACTTTCCCCAGAATCACATAGTTAGCAAATGTCTGAGGACAGATTTGAACTCATGTCTTCTTGACTCCAGGCCCAGCACTCCATCAAGCTGCCCCTGGTGGAGCTGGTACTACAACCTAGTTGTCTCCTCCATTAGAATGTCAGGGACTGTGTTTTTTTTTTTCATTCTTTGCATCCCCAGTATAGTGTCTCTTTAGCAAACAGTAGGTAATTAGTAAATGTTTGTTTACTGACTGACGATTGTGCATTCTTTTCTCTATACCCCATTGGACTGTACCACCACTCCCCCCCACTCTTATCCATCTACCCTCCACCCCATCCATCCGCCCACCCTGAGAACTTGGCATTCTCCTTCCCAGTGCCCTTGTTTCTTCCCACCTGAAACAATAACCTTTGAACCAAGACCTCTAGAGATCATCTCCCCTTTCCCTGAATTAATTTACTCAGGTTTGGAACTTTGCCCTATATCTAACTGTACTGACTGCTAAATGGCAGAGTACAAATTCATCTAAACCATTATATCTAACCAGTTCCAGACCATGTTTCATAACATATTGTGCTTGGAACATTAGCTGTTGTTCAATCATTCAGTCCTGTCCAACCCTTCATGAACCCATGAAACCACTGTCCATGGGGTTTTCTTGACAAAGATATTGAATGGTTTGCCATTTCTACTATGTGTTTGGCACATAGTAGGTATTTAATAAATGCTTTATCTTTCATTTATTCATATAGAAGTACTGAGAGAATTACAAAATTCTTCCTCCTACAATTAGAAGTTAATATTTTAAAAGATATTCCTTAAATGATCACTACAGAATAATTTTATACTATGTTTTAGCTAATGCAAAAACTATTTGAGTTAACATAAATGAGAGGATTCAAAATAAAATGGCAAGTACTCCCAGAAGACCAGGACACACAAGCAAAAAGTCACAATCACACTGTTCCATGGCCATTTGAAAAGCTGACAAATTAAATGGAGAGTAGATTAAATTCTGTGAGAATAACTGAATTCTTTCTGTTTTGATAATTTCAGTTATTATAGATGACACAAGGACACTTTAGAAATAAGTTGTTTTCTTCCTAAGGATATCCTTTAAAACTAAACTAGTTACTATAATGATCTAATCATAGTAAAAGAGAAAAGAGAACTAAAAACACTTTAAGGCTTTCTTTAGGGTTCTTTTAAACACCTAGCAATTTAACTGCTGCCCATGAACATCCTCAGTATCAGTGTTATAATGATTCTGGAGTGGACTCTTGGGATGGGAAGGACATACGCCTGCCCGAGGGTGTTGAGGGAATTGCTAGGCTTCTAATAATCTGGCAAGAAGATTCAGGTTAGGTCTCTGCTTTTCATGTGATCACAAACAACGTGCACGGTGTAGAAGACTGTACTATCAGAAAACACACTGAAAATTTAAGGTGAGGTAGACTTTTTCAGACAAAACACATAGATGAGATACTTTTGTCTTTCACAATAATTTACATCTCATCTTATTTATGTTTACTAATATCATATCACCTAATATTTACATAGTACTTTAGATTATCCAAAAGACATTCACATATATGACTTTATTTTAAACTCATAGCATCCTCTGAAGCAGATAGGATCATCGTCATTATCTCTACTTTTTCAAAACAGAAAATGAACCCACAGAGAATTGAAGTGATTTGTGTACAGTTAGACAGTTAGCAGGGCCAGAGTTTGAACTTGAACCCAGTTCTTTCAGATTACAAAACCAGGGAGTTCACTTCCTGTAGCAAACACTGCCATGATCTATCATATGATCTCTTTCAATAGATGACCTCAATATGGGCTACGTTTCCAAAGTTCCAAATGAAAATAAAATAATTACTAATTAAAAATAAAGAATGGAAATAATCACCAACTACCCCACCCATACACTTTCCTTTACAAATATATAATGGTACAGCCATTTTCGCTGGAATAGTGTAGAGGGGGGATAGGAGGATTATAAGTGTAGATATAGGCATAACTATAGGTATAGAGGTGTACGTACAGCTATGTATGTATAGATGTCCATAAATATATACATACATCTATGTATGTAGAGATGTACATACATATATACAGAATATATAATGTCCCAAATGTCTTAGTGAAAGTTTAATCCTAGTTTAATACTAGTTTAAACCTCCACTCAGATATTTTGAACAACAGATAGATAGAAAGATAAATAGATAGATAGATAGATAGATAGATAGATAGATAGATGGATAGATAGATAGATAGATAGATAGATAGATAGATAGATAGATAGATAGATAGATAGATAGATAGATGATAGCATCTCAGATATGGAAGAGTTTTACATATTTCTTTATAGAAATAATGAATTCTTGAGAATTCAAGAAACACAATAACACATGCCCAGGATAATAGGTGAGGAGGATTATTCCTAAACTCCTCTTATTTTGAGTCATTTCATTGATAAAGGAAGGGTGTTAGAGAAGGTGAACATTATGTGACCTGATTCATTAATAGCACCAAATCCTCCATATTTTACCTCTAACCACCTGCATGGTGTCAAACAGCCTGATCTTCGATGAGAGGTAGGTATTATTATTATCCCCCATTTGGCAGATAAGGAAATTAAGGAGACAAAGGTTAACTGACTTGCCCAGGATCACACGGTTAGTAAGAGTCTAAGGCTGGATTTAAACTGAGGTCTTCCTGACTCCAGGATGATGGCTCAATCTACTATGTCACTTAGCTGCCTAAGTTTCTTAACCATGCAGGAAAGCATCAAAGGGATGAACACAGAGTTCCTTCTTTTCCTCTACTTACTAATAATACCACACTAAATGTTTAGTTCTGGGGAAAAATTGATTACAAGAATCTGAGAGAATCTAGAATCTAATAGACCTCAGTGAACTTTTAATTCTGGTGGTCCCTTCACAAGAAACAAGGCTAGTTCTTTATCCACTATGCTACCTCTACTTTGTAGATGAAGAGTGAAAATGAGGATGCTTTGACTAACTTCAAAAAAAGCAGGAATTGAGGTGGCAAGGTCAAGATAGAAGAGTAAAGTGAGCATTTTTACAAGATTCCCCTCTAAACAACCTTTAAAAAGCACATCAAATCAAATTCTAAGCAAGATAATAAACAAAAAGTCACAGTGAGTTATTTTTCCTGCCCATAATAGCTTTCAAAGACAGAAGAATATAGCTGCAGAGACAGGTCAGGGCTGGCCTGGAATACAGTCTGAGCAGCAGCAGCAGTAGTACCAGGAGTACTCAGTACCCAAAGATTATAAAGGGGTCAAATACCTAGTCATAAAGAGATTATAGGGAACCTCTGAGCTAGCTATGAGCACAGGGCCAGGAGCAATTTGTCAACTCAGTTGTCCATTACTCAGTTCTGATTCTTAGTTCCATGGCAGAGAAGCTGTAGTTGCAAGGAAGCAGAGGCCCTAAATAGGTGAGGACCAGAGCACAGACCAGGAGGGCAGTGACCAAATCTTTCCCCTTATCACACCAATTTGGAAACACTAAAACTTACAGGTCCCCAGATCTAGCTGTGAAAACTGGAGGAATAAAATACTGAAGCTCGGGAAAGTTACCACCACCAGCACCACTACCCCAAGGTAAGCAAAGCCCAAGTCCAACACAAAATCCAAAGTCAAGAAATAGGCTGGGGAAATGAGGAAACAACAAAAAAGAACCTGAACACAAAAAGCTTCTGTGGTAACAGGGAAGCTTAACACACAAACTCAGAGGAAAATGACTTTAAGATACCTACAAGCAAAGCCTCAAAGAAAAATGCAGATTAAATACATTCTCAACAAGAATTCCTAGAAGAGTTAAAGAAAGAGATGAAAAAAAGATCAAAAAAAAATCAAATAATACTGATAGAGGAAAAATTTGGAAAATAAATGAGAGTAATGCAAGAAAATTCTATTATGTTGGGATGATCTCAAAGAAAAAAATGGAAGGATAAGAAAAAGGAATATACCAAGAGGAGGGGGAAGGGAGAAGAATACAGGAAATTATCTCACATAGCAGAGGTGCACAAAAAAGAGATTTCACAAAGGAGGAGAAAATAGGGGAGAATTGGCAATGGTTAAACCTCACTCTCATCTGAACTGGATCAAAGTGGGAAGAATATATATATATATATATATATATATATATATATATATATATATATATATATATATATATATACATATATATACATATATATATATATATATATATATATATATATATATATATATACACACACACACACACAGTCTGGCATAGAAATTCATCTTGTCCAACAGGGAAGTTGGAGGTGAAGGGGCTAAGAAAAAGGCATGAGTGATAAGAAGGAGGGTAGATTAAGGGATGCAATAGTCAGAACTAAAACGGACTTCTGAGGCAGAAAAATCTAGGAAGATAAATGAGTTGATACAAGGCGAAGTGAGTAGAATTAGGAGAACATTGTTCAAAGTGACATCAATATTATAACGATAATCAACTGTGAAAGACTTCAACATAATAATCCCAAAGAACTTATGATGAAAAATACTATCCAACTCCAGAGAAAGAACTGATAAACTGAGTGCAGATCGAAGTATACTTTTTTCACTTTATTTTTCTTGCCTTTTTTCCACAATACGGCAAATGTGAAAATATGCATTGCACGACTTCAAAAAAAAAAGCAGGAGTTGCAATCAAAGTTTCATACAAGATAATAATAAAAATTGATGTCAAGAGAGACAAATAAGGAAACTATGCTCAAATGTGCCTTAGACACATTTCTTATATTTTTTTCCATAGCACTGATAATTTCATGTGTCTAGTGATTATGTCAGGATAAAAAAAGATCAATTAAATCTTTGGTTGCAAAAGACATAGTGCCCAGAAAGAGGATAATGATAATCCTTTTGTGCTTTACATAATATCTTTATTTTATATTTATAAAATATATTTTGTACTAAGATAATATCTTTAAAATTGACAAGAGTTGGCAAGCATTTAGATAGAGTTAGTGAAAAAGAAAGAGGAGTTGAGAATGAACCCTAGGTTGTGATGATTAGAAGGATGGTAGTACCTTTGGTAGAAATAAAAAAGTTGGGAAAAAGAAAGGTATTGAAGGAAAAGATACTCAGTTTTGTTTTGGACATGTAGAATTTGAGATATTCACGGGATAATCAGTTGGAAATATCAAATACACAGTGAGCAATGCAGGACTGCACCTCTCCTGCTCATACAACACACACACACACACACACACACACACACACACTTACACAAACAGTAAGGGAATTTTTAGATCAATACTGAACACACTAATACAGCATGAGTTAAACTACCAAGAGCATGAACCATCAAGGGAATTATGAATTCAACAGCATATAAATCTATCAATAATGATACCTATATATAAAACAGAATTTTTAATGCTAGTTCTAGAAATATGAGGCATATAATTATTTCTATCAAAAAAAAACACTATTACAATGGATTATACTTGATACTTATTGTAAACCTAGCAGGACCTGCCTAGGTCTAGGTACAACAGCACATATATGGCTAATATGGAAATATGTTTTACATGATTTCACATGTAATTGAGATCATATTACTTGCCTTCTCAGTGGCTGGGGAAGGAAGGGAGAGAATTTGAAACTCAAAATTTAAAAAATAAAAGAATGCTAAAAATAAAGAGTACATGAACTTCTTAACTCCTTGAGAGAGGAAAAGTGAGGGGAGGTTGAGGGAAGGGGAGCTGAAAATCCAGGCTTCTGTTTCTTGACGCGACTCCAGATCAGTGCAGATTCAACACAACAAAGAGGGCTGAGAGGGAGAGATGCTCAGACTTCTCCTGAGCTAGCAGAAAGAAAAGGAAGAAAATCAAGAACAGAGGCACCGAGCTCCTAATCCCACATGTCTGGCAGACAAGAGAGGAAAAGTAGGAGCAGAGCCATCAGACACCTACTCCCTTTGCACAGAGAGAAGAGAATTTAGGAGAGTGAGGCAGATAGAGCCAAAAGCAAAACTTCAGAAACCCTGAATGCTAATTCAGGTCAAACTAGGTCACTGTGGCCCCTCATGTTCAGTGTTTTTCCATACTGACAGCTCTATGATGATAAAAATCATTTTTTGAAGGACGAAAGCTGAATATCTATTAAGTTGTGAATACAAATTCCCCTTCCTTCCTGGGCGTCACAGTATTTCATCGACCTGGTGCTGTGCGATAGGCGCTCAGAGCTTTGGACCAGCTCTATAAATGCTGAGAATGCAACTGCACCAGGCAGGCAGGAGAGATAACAAATGTCCTCGTCCCCTGGGCTTACTGTCTAGGTCTGGGTAGCTAGGTGGTACAGGGGTTAGAGCACTGGGCATGGAGTCAGCAAACTTGAGTTCCAATTCAGTCTCAAACGTGTACTAGTTGTGTGGCACTGGGCAAGCTGTTTAGAACTCTGCCTCAATTTCCTTAACTATAAAATGGAGATGATAATAATAATAACACCTCCCTCCTAGAGTTGTAAAAATCAAATGAGGCAACATTCATAAAGCACTCAGCACAGTGCCTGACACATTAATTAATAAACCCTTGCTGTTGTTGTTGTTGTTGTTTTTCCTTTCTTATCTATTCATCTTGCTGGGAGAACAGAAGAGACTTCAGAAATTGAAAATTTAAAAGCGTATGGATTGCTCACCAAAAGCTAGGGTAAAGTGTGACTTTAGTAGGACCCAGGCTCCTGGAACAGGAATTCTAAGAAAATAATCATCAGCCTGGGGCATTCACTTGCTGAGAGGACCCTATGCTTTGAATTCCTTGTGGAAACCCTAGAGGCCTCAGTAGCTGAGATACTGAGGGAACAAGACAGGAGAAATGAAGTGGAAGTTTTCTGTTGACCCTAGGCCAAGTTTCCTGCTTTTTCTAAAAGAGACAGAGAAAACAAGGTATCATACACTCTGTTTCGAGTAAAAACAAATAAATAAATAAATTTTAAAAGCTTAGAATTT
The DNA here is from genome assembly GCF_003287225.1 of Phascolarctos cinereus. Classification (NCBI taxonomy): domain Eukaryota; kingdom Metazoa; phylum Chordata; class Mammalia; order Diprotodontia; family Phascolarctidae; genus Phascolarctos; species Phascolarctos cinereus. The sequence continues at coordinate 297,717,339 of NW_027555847.1, forward strand.
TAGCTGAGCCAAAAACTAGAGATGGCAGAAACCATAGCTGAGTAGTATCCAGCAGAACATCTTCTGACAATAGATACTATGTATCTAGCTAAGCAATGTCCAACGGAGAGCAGAACTCCATTCAAGGGAAGGTTGGTTGTCAGTAAAGCCCATGAATCTGCCTAAGCAATGCCCAGCAGATGCTATAAGACCAGCATGGTACAGACTCAGTGAGAGCAGCATAAAGACAACTCTAGAAGACCTAAGTGTTCCTACATTATAAGAGGCAGAAGTTGCCCCTCCCTATATATATTTATATACCCTGAAGACATATTTCCCCTACCATTTTCCATTTGTGTATATTTGTAGGAACATATATCTTCTATTTATGGAGGAAATATTTTGCTGCCACTTTTTACCACACCATTTCATTCAATGCGATTGCTTTGAACTAGTTGTATCTTCTGGTTGACTATTAAAGGTAAATACATTGGTGGGTGCTAAGTTACGCAGGGCTTCTTAAATGTTTTCTACTTGGGTCCCTTTCTACTGTTTTGGCAATGTTTGCTTGAGTTGCAAGGCCTGAGGTCACGTGCAGTTCAAAGTGTGTATGCTTTGTATTCAGAATGAACTCTCAACCCCAAGGCCATTAGCACCATACTGACAGAACAAAGATGGGAAACGCAGAGATTGCTACTGTTTTCATAAGCATTCAAACAGTCAAAAGGTATCTATTGTCTAATATGCAAATACAAAGGAGAATAAAGTATCAATTTTTAATTAAGACTCAAAGAAAGTGGAATATCAGGTATACTTTATCATATTCCCTCCATTCATGGATTGATGATATACATCATCATGCTACAGGGAGCCACTATGGTGGAATGGAAAGCAATGCATTAAATTTGGAAGCCTAGTTTTAGAGTCACAGGAGTTCACATCCCAGCTCTGTCACTTACTACGTGTAATCTTAGGCAAGACACAACCTTTGGAGGTTTCCTCTGTAAAATTAGGGTATTCTATCTCATAACTGTAAAGTCTCTGGATCTATGATCCTCTTAGCTTACAATTATGCCTTCTACATCGCAAAATATGGACAGGATGAAAGCAACCCAAAACACTCTTCATATTGGCATGTCTACCACATTGTCAGGCATGAGAGGAGCTAATGATGCCCCATAACAGATCAGGGAATAATGCTCTGGAATGGACTTCTCCAAAAATGGTCAAACAATCACTATGGTGAGAAGAGACATTTCAAGAGCAATAGAACAAATGTCTACTCTCTCCTTTACTTGCTTTACTTCCATTCTTCTTGAAAAACACACAGAATGACTGTTTAAACTAATCTAGTTCATTACCCCCACTCCCATCCTATAATCTAAAGCCCTTTTAACAGAAACATTTTGAAAGAAAAATCAAATAATCGTCAAAGTCACTTCAGTGAGAATCATATGTTGACTCCCCTCAATCAGATCCAAGTACCATATCCAAAAATTCATTGAAGTTACTCATTTAGTTACTCTCTTTAATGGCAAGATACAGACTGAGTGTTGAGGGTAAAGGGGAAGAAGGCCAAGATCTGAGAAAATAATATAGAAAGGAAAAATATTCCAAGTTACAGCAGTCACTAAATGTCAAAAAAAGAGAGAGAAAAAGAAGAAATGAAGGCATAAGCTAGCAAATTTATTCTAAGCAGTGAGATGGAAGATCTTTTCAGGTGTCTGTTCTCCAATGACATTTTGACTATTATAGCTAGAAGGAAAGATAGAATATGACACTAGGCTATGGAAGATAAATTAAGCTCCATCATAGGAAATGGTATCTGAATCATCTGTTTCTAAAAGAGAGTCTCATACATGTGGCATTAAAATATGTTGGAATAAATAAAAAGGTTAATGAAAACTTGGAAATACACAAGTTAACTGGACAAGTTTGTACACTGTGAGAATATTCTTATTTTATTTTTGTCTTTGTATTCCCAGGTGCTTAAAACAACGTCTGGCACATATAGTAAGTACTTAATAAATGCTTGTTGAATTGAATTGAAATGAGTTATTATATAGATATACTTCACCTTAATATTCCTGCAAAGAGAATTTTCATAAATTCAATCACATTCTCCCATTGGATTTCAGTGTAACATTGTTGATGAGTACTCCAAGGGAGAAAAACATTTTGGCCTGGAAGCATAAAATAAAACATATTTAAGAATGCAATAAACCTTTAAAATTACACATATTAAGGAAGAAGGATCATTTAAATAATGATAATGTTTAAATCAGAAAAAATAGGAATACTTTGCTGAAACACCAAGACAGAAACTTCATTTCTCTTGAGCTCAATCTATGCCAGAAGTAGATGTAATCTGTGTGTTACCTGGCCCTTGAAAATCAGCCTATGGTTCTGTGTCTTTACTTTTCACAATCACCCCTCTCTGGTTTTGGAGGGATGTCTGGTTTGCCAGATATCAGTATTTCATCAGAGAAGATTTTAAAAACTAGCTAAATTTAAACATACAAAAGAATGATCCATCTTCTTTTTTCTAGGTGGAACCCCAGGGGCCAATTATCATAGATCATTTTGGTCATGTAAGACTGGCTAGTCAAAAGGATGATAAAACTGCAGTCAAGGATTGGGATCTGTCTATACTGTGCTCCAGGAATAGCTTCTTTCTGACTGGAACATTTCTGCTTCTCCTTTTATTCAGCTCTTGCCTACATGGCAAAATTGACTGATTAGAGATCAATGTTTCACAGTCTCCAAGTCCTTTGTGTTTCGGGCTGGAAGGAATATGTTCCTTGTGCCACTTACCAGTTGTAAAAGGGAAGACAAAGGAGTCAGGAGCCAAAGGCTATTGATCTCCATTCCCAAAGTCAACTCCATGTTTGTGATTTTGTTTTGTTTTTTTCACATCAAGAAAGACTAGTTAATTTGCAAACAAGCACACCAATGCTATGATCTTTCTCTGGATGGTTGTTCATTAATAAATTCATTAGGAATACTTGTTTACTCAAATTTTCAGACAAACCAGGAACTCACTAGGATAGAAACTATGAATTAGATTGTGAGCTTCTTGAGGGCAATGACTGTCCTTTATCTTCCTTTGTATCCCCAGCATTTAGCACAGTGCCTTGCATATTGTAGGTACTTAATAAAAGTTTATTAATTAACTGGCTAATGTCAGAGAAGAACCAAACAAAAGGAAGCACGATGATTAATTTGTGGTATTCTGTGTCTACGTGACACCCAGGTTTTTTTTTATTACATTTAAATGTCTTCTTAATAAGTGGCACGTGAAGACATCTTCATTTGGCATTTTAATAAATAAAATTTTTAGTCTCTGATCTCTTTCTTGCCTGAGAGTATCCTGGATATATTTCTAAAATTGATTGAGCCATGGTGTAGAAGTATAGTAAGCCCCTATCCCCCACCCCATTCCCACATTAAGGAAAATATTAAGAAATAATATTATTTTAGTCTGAAGTTCTTTGGGACTTATCTGAATAAAATAAACTTTGTCAGTAGTCAATTGAATGTCAAGGAAATCATGTCCTGTTCTAAAATCCTTTGTAATACCCTTATCAAAAGCCTAACTAGTTTTTAAAGGGAGACTAAGACAAATTAGGAAGGGTGATGACTAGACAAGGGCCAGAGCACCTTTGATTAATTCACTTAAGAGCAGTGCCACTTTCCCCATCCTTTACTGAAAGGTTTTCAGAAAATGATTCTCCAGGGTGGGTCTTAGCTAAGTTGCTGATGTTCCATTTGAGTTATCAAAAACATCTAACCCAGCTTTGCCCCTTTGTTTTATCTTGACGATTACATTTTTCTTTGTTTTTAACTCTATAAAGTGTAGTTAGAAAATCGCTTGAGTCAAAGAGATTTTAAAAAGCAAAATGGATCCTTGTCTTTTTATCTCTATCTCTGTCTGTCTCTCTGTCTCTCTTTGTCTTTTTGTCTCTCTGTTTCTCTCTCTGTCTCTGTCTCTCTCTCTGTCTCTCTGTCTCTGTCTCTCTCTCTCTGTCTCTCTCTCTCTCTCTCTCTCTCTCTCTCTCTCTCTCTCTCTCTCTCTCTCTCTCTCTCTGCCCCCCCCATATATATGTTTCTCTCTTTCTGCCCCCTGCCTCATTCAATGATGTTTGGATTTAGATAATCATATGTTTGTCTCTGAGAGACTTAGATTAGATTTGTTCAGAGTACTGATTTGTTTCTTCTACAACATCAGTTTATTTTATAAAGGCAGTGAAGTTTCAATGTCACTCAAACAGACCTGAGCAAAAACTGGCATTCCAGGATTCTCTTATTTGTGGACTATGAACCCTTAGAAGTTCCTCACAGATACTTCAGTAGAAAAAGAACATCCTAATTGAAAGAATGGCTTCTAAATATCCTTCCAATTCCCTCTCTTGTCCCTATTCAACATCCCTTTGTCTGAAGTACTCCTTTGTTAGGACTTAAAGGCAGTTTACAGGAGAATTAGACAGGGCAGTGATGCAAAGCAGTCAACCCTTCATTTGGCATGTTAACTCACAAGGCAAGACTCTGGGACAAGTGGAAACATCCAAGGGCACGATGAGTCAGGGTAGGGCAAGTGATACAGCCAGAATCAAGAGAAGCAAAAGACATAGGATCCAGTCACAGCTACAAATGAAGCAAAGCTCCAACCAAAAGGGAACCAGAGAAGGAAGAAGATGTTCACCATTGTTGTTTAGTCATTTTTCAATCGTGTCTGACTCTGTGTGACTCCATTTGGGATTTTCTTGGCAAAGATACTGGAGTGGTTTGCCATTTCCTTCTCCAGCTCATTGTACAGATGAGGAAACTGAGGCAAACAGGGTTATGTGACTTGCCCAGGGTCACAGAGCTAGTAATTGTCTGAGGCCAGATTTGAACTCAGGAAGATGAGTCTTTCTTATTCCAGTCCCAGTGTTCTATCTATTGCACCAGCATCCTATAAAAAAAAGTACTTTACATACACTATTACAATTGGTCCTCATACCACTACTACAGGATAGGTGCTATTATTGGCCCCATTTTACAGATAAGGAAAATAAGTTTGAGAGAGATTCAGTGCCTTGTCCATAGTCATAAAGCTAGCAAGTGTCTAAGGCAGGATTTGAACATGGGTTTTCTGGATTCTAAGATCAAGAATTCTATAGGATCATATATAGTTGAAGAGGACCTTATAAGGAAATCTAGTCCAATTCCCTCATTTTATAGATGAAAAAGCTAAATCCCAGAGAGGTTAAACTAATTTCAGGACAAGGTTGAAATTGCCTCCAAGCAGATAGACTGTTTTAAATATATCTTCAGTATTTCTCTTCCACATATAAGCTGGAGATGTTTTCTTTTTTCTACCCTAAGTTATTTGCAATATGCTGATAAGCCTTAAAGATCTTTTAAATTTAATTTCCAGGGAAACCTTTATCTTATAGGAAATGTGTACTTGGTTTATAAAAAAAGATTCAGATTTAATAGCAATGATACACCTCCAAAGTGACATTTAATGAAGATACTTTAAAGTAAAGATGGTACTAACATTAATTCTATCTAAAGTATAATATATCATTACCTATTTAATAATATCTGATCATAATATATAGAAATTATGAAATTTCACAAAATCAGTAAAAAGGTCTCAGACTTTCTGCAGAATAAAAAAAATATGAAATTGAATAGCATAAGGCTCCACTAACTTGAACCCTAGAGGAATATCATTTCTTCACAACAGTTCTTTAAGCTCTCTTCCCAGGAAGACATTTAAAATAGCCATGATCTCTAAGCTACATTTTCATTATTCCATGGTTGACACTCCAATCCTAGCACTAAGCAATACAAGAGAAAGTTTTTTTTCCCTTTATAAAACCCCCAGTAGTCTGGCACCCAACAGATTAACTTACAAAATTCCTTTATGTTAATTAACATGTATGAGTTGTTACTAAAGTTCTCTTTCAACCTTGTCTATTGCTATGCCTATTCAGTGCAACTGACACCAATGGTAAGTCATTTAATGTTCTACCTTGATTTACACTCAATCGTAGACATTTTGCACTGTTTTCCCAGTGTATCTGCAGCAGAAAATTAAGATCTAGGAACAATGGGGGGGAAAGACTTCCCAATTTTTGTCTAGTGGCTACCCTATTTGAATCTTACCAGCTTATTTCAGAAGTGGGATGTAAGTGAGCAAGCATAAATTGCCAATGTTTACAACTAGAAAGATTCACATAGTTCACAAAGTCTTTTTAATTTTTCCCTCAGAAGGTACACAGTGTGAAAAAAGAAAAATGTTTCATAGCTCTCCTGGTAGATAGATGTGCTAATAATCTGGGTCAGGAAATTTGCTTCTGCTTTCAGCAGCTCTAGGTGGATGGCAGTGTTTAAGAATGTTCTTCAGAAAGGTGGGGCATGCAAAGAAAGAACTATGAAAGTCGAATCGCTGTCACTTATTTTTACCTTCTGTTGAGTTTTGTTTCATCTTTCTGATGGTTCCTCCTATTAGTTTTAATTTTTACTTACAACTTCACTAATGTGAAAATATGTTTAATGGGTATGTAAATATAAAGCCTATATCAGATTGTGCGCCATCTTGGGGAGGGTGGGGGGGGAGGAAGGGGGAGAAAATTTTCAACTCAAAAGCATATGGAAGTGATTGTTGATAAATCAAAATAAATTAATTAAAAAAAAGATTTTGAGTTCAAAAAAAAAATACGTGGGGCATAAGGTCTGTCCCTTCAGACAGAAAAACACAGTCACAAGCATCTAGATGGTAATTATAGATTTCCATTCCCATTACTTGTGAAAGAGCAAGCTATTAGGGCAAGAAAATAAAAATAAAAATCCAACTAAATACAAATGAGAGAGAAAATGGAAGGAAGGAAGGAAGGAAGGAAGGAAGGAAGGAAGGAAGGAAGGAAGGAAGGAAGGAAGGAAGGAAGGAAGGAAGGAAGAATAGGAAAGGAAAGAAAAGGAAGGAGAACAGAGAAGGAGAAGACAATAAAAAGTAACAAATACTTCAATTATTCTAACATCAAAATATAATAAATATGTAATCAACAACTACTATCTAAAAATGATGCTCATCATATGGAACCATTAATAAATTTTTTTATTATAACATATCATAATATATCATCAAAGCTATGGATATATTGTGGAGATTGTCATTACAAATATTGGTGCTAAGCTATCTGATAAGTCTAAGTAAATTCAAATTGTTCTTTTTCATAGAGTCTAGTACCTCAAAGCCCCAACCTTCTAAGTTTGTTTTTCTTCCTATCACTGTAACAGCCTCTTTTCTGTTTCTTTTCTCTTTCCCCTAATCTGTCTCAAGCAAAACCAGAGTGGAAGAGATAATAGCATAGGTCTCACCCAATATAGCCAAATAACTGAAGGATTCAATTCAGTAAAAGCATATTAAGCCCTTACTAAATGCAAAGCCCTATGCTAGACATTGAGGATAGAATGATGCACAGGAACATAGTACCTGCCATCAAAGACCTAATAGATTAATAGAAATCTAAGATTATCACCTAAATATAATACAGGTTTGAGAGAGATAAGTACATATAAATGGTTAGAGAAGCACAAGGAATTGAGGAGTTTGGAATTTTCTCTAGCTCTGGGAATCCAGAAAGGTCTTATTAAGAGGAAGGCAGTTGATTTATGCCTTGAAGGAAGGGAAATATGTTAACAGGAGGATATGGTGGGAGTCTGTTCCAGAGATTAGGGACAATGTGCATAAATACAGAAGAATGCAGGACAATACTGGGGAAAGCTGATAGTACAGTTTTGGGAGGATATAGAATATGTAAAGGGAATCTGGGGAATGGTCTAGATGGAATGCTATTGTGCCATAAGAAATGGTGAAAGAGACAGCTTTAGAACCAATATATTTTGCTAAAGAAAAAACTCACAGGAGAAGGTCATGATCTTAAAATGCTAAGATCTAGGAAAGAGATCCTTGAGATCAGTATTAGCATAGCAGCTCAGTAGCTTTCACAGATATTACTGTTTTCGTCTGTGGAGATAATGGATGTATTTAAACATACAGTTATTAAAACTTGTGTTCCAACTTCACAATAAGCAACTTCATATATGCCAAAGGACATACAATCAATCATAACCCAAACAGGAAAGAGAGGGTCAGTTCTGACTTAAGTAAAGTTTAGTGAAAAGCCAGCAGATCAGTGTGATTATGACCAGATCAATGATGCATAGTTCTGAGAAGGTTTACACAAGCAGTGGCCTTAAGATGCAGCTCTGAGGAGCAGGTAGGTCAAGATAAACACAAGTATAGTGTTTAGGGCCTCTGTGGGTCCAGAAAGAACCTGACCAGATTGTTTAAGTGAAAGAGGTCATTCACTGAAGCATTTCTTGACTGCATTTCAATCCTAACCATAGCAGCCAAGTCACAAACATTCTGGTAAGTATCTTCTATGAGAAGAGATCAATGTTAAAATATAAACTCTCTAGGTCAGGAAAACTATGTAGGTTATTACTAGAATTCAAGAAAAGATTTAATAATTGGTAACTAAGAAGCTTTCTTTTAAAAGTATAACTAAAAAGTTGAAAGAATAACTAAAATGGTGAGTCCTGCTAATTTAAGAAAAACTTACAAAAAGTGATAAAGTGTGGAAGTTTATAATAATATGAAGCTAATCTAGAAATTCTTAATTATCTAATGGACTTGATTACGCTGCCAAAGTCTTGAGATACGATTTTTTTAAATAACAAACTTTAACCAAATTGATGTTTTGTTTTGTTTTGTTTTTAATGTGGCAGTGACTTGTCAATAAATAAGAAACACAGCAGCCTTCACACTGTTGAGGAATTGAGTTTTTATCAGCTAACTAAATGTTCAAGTTCAAGAGGAGAATATATTTTCAGCCTGAAGACACAGTGTAACTTATTCTGTAACCTCTGCTGGGCCAACTTTCCTGAATAGTAAAAGGACAACGGAGATTTCCCTCACATTGCCTCTTCATAAAATGGAAAGGTTTACTCTAACATAAATTTAGATAAGGCCCCAGCCTTATAAGCAATGGGGGGGGAGAGAATCATAGAATTCAAAAGCTTATAAAAGACATCTAATATCCAATTTTGGCATTTGACATACCCCGTCTCTCACTACACAGCTAACCCAAGTTAGGCCTACTAGATATTATTTCTTTTCTCAGTACTATACTTGTTCATGCTTTCTACTATTTCTCACTCATAATTGAATTTGAACAACTTGATAATATCTGTGACAGCATGCTAGGACTAAACCCCACTATAATTGTGCTACATTCCTCCTGTTCAAAAGTAGTTTCAATACTCAAACAGAATACAGGTAGAGAGGTGCATAGATTGGGAGGGGGGAAAAAAAGCAACAAGTGTGAGTTCTGATCACATCCACCCCTATTTTGCTAGGAGCTTTGATGGAATCATTTAATCTCCTGATTTGCTTACCAAAATTTTCCACCACCACCCCCCATCATCATTTTAATAATTGCGTCTCTCACAAGAATGCAATACAGATTAACTAATGGCTGAAAGTATTGGGGGAACTCAAAGGCATAAATGAAAGTTAAATTCTTCATCATTAAAAATAATGCATCCTGAAAAAAAAATCTGCCATACGTTTTGCAAGTAGCCCTAACTCTTTACTACTTTTCTCCTATTTGTCATGCAAAAGTTTGTATTGCTTTATATCATATTAGTCGAGTGAATTTTGCAATGTTATGGCAGGTGCCACAGTAAATTTCAAGGTTCCTGAGTTCATATAATGTTCCTGCACTCAAGGGACTGGGGAAAACACAAGCCACTTTGCATGGAAGTGTCCTTCGTAATAAAGAATAGTAATAAATAAAATATATGATACATAACCGGAATAGTTTTTAAACAGAATGTTTTTCAAAATTTTCTAAGCCTCAGCAGCTTTCAAAGAGTGCTTCCGGGGGCCACTTGCACTAAAGAAAACATCAGATAAAAAGGATTGACCATTAAGTTAAAAAGCATGGTTCATTTTATCAACTTCCTTCAGGCTTTCCAATACTCCTTCTCAAAAATTGTACAAACTGTGTGAGACTGTGCGTGCATTAAATTACACCATTACGTCCTTGGAGAAAAGGTTTTCTATTATTCAGGCAAGGAACTATCTTTGCCCAACCATGACGGATTCACAGCCAGCTGATCTAGAATTCTGGGTGTTGAACATAAGCCGGTCAAAACCCTAGGAGATGAAAACAATTACAGAGAGTTTCACCGTTGTAATCTCTTGGGCCTACAACATTATGAAATCTTGGAGAGAGAAGGAAAACATTATAGTTATTTATGTAGCTTTCTGCATCAAGGAAGTGATTGTTACCTAATATGAAAGTACCTTAAATTGTAATCATGTATTAACTCTCCTTTTTTTTGGTAATATTTCTGGATCCATTTATTTTCTTGCATTCAACTTCCTTTTCTTGTCTACCAAAGACACATGCAGAACGGAGGCTTACTCTAGGGTAGATACACAAAGTAGCTCTCAAATTATGATTCATACCCTAAATCATCTCTGAGTAGGCACGAACAACGTTTCTGTTAGGCATATTGTCCAAAACTTCCCACAAACACACACTTTTTATTAATGTAATTTAAACTTAAATACAAAATAAGAAAAGAAAAATAGCACTGCCACGTGCACAGCAGAACATGAGATGATTCAAAATATACTGCCTCCCACATCTTAAACAATTCTTTTTTAATTTTCCATAACTCTAGATGCTCTGCCACCTTTCTTGGGAAAAACCTTTATTTTCTTGGGGTTTTGTCAGCTCCTTTAGGTGGGGAATAATTGTCTCCCAGAAGAGCACATTAGTTACATCCCAAAGTTTCCTTTATCTGATGATGCAGAATTTTAGGGTCCTCAACTTCTTCCAAACCAGCTGAACCAAAGGATGCTAATAGATTTCTCCTTAAAGCAGACTGAACAACTGTACCAAGTGACTTATCCCAGCTTTTTTTTTTTTTAGCAATTGAAAACTAAAACAGAACAAACTGCTTTTTTTTTTCATCGACAGTCAAGCCATGGAAACAATTCATGCCTAGAACTGGAATATTAGTCACAGCCCTATGACCTCTCACCTTAAGTGATAAAATACACAGGTCAAAATTGACAATACATACTCATGGCTGATCATGGCTGCCAGTTATTGATCCAGGGAGAAAAAAAACTTTGAAGGAAAAACATTGCTCTGAATTACAAACATCCACTCTCCTGAGACCCAGCAGCTCTCTGGGCTTTTCCCTCTGGAACTAGAAAGCCAGAAGTGAGTACAGCTAGTATTTAATATCAAGTGAATGTGCTGCTTAATCAATACTATTCTGCTTTTGTTCCACGATGTGGAAAGCAGTGTCTATTCATTCAGCAAAGGTTAATGCCAAGGGTCAAGTGATTTCACACTCTCTGTAGGATCCACACCATTTCAGTAGTTCAGATGGCTTGGACAATGATGTCTCCGTCGGGCTGATTTATTACCACTCTAAGGCCCTGCTTAATACTGAAGTGCTATCTTATGATAATACCTCAGAAAATAGCCCTGATAAAAGAGGAGGCAATAATTACCTACATTTTGAAGTAATGTCTTCATTTCTAACATCCTATAAAGATGTAGGGTCCATTTAGAATGACCTGCTTCTTGTATTAGCAAGTCAGTTAGACTAGATATTATCAGGGGCTATCTGTTTTATGAAATATCAGGCAAAAGAAATTCAGTGCCTCTCTATTGAGAAAAATGTAAATTGGAAGTAAATGTAAGGCAACACACAATTTAACATATATATTAGAGAAAAAGACTGGGTACTGACTTATTAAAAAATCTCTTTTTCTCATATTTGGACAAGGCAGGGAAAGACAAGAAAAATTATCAACCCCAGAGATAAATACTACTATATATGAAGTCACGGCTATTAAACAAGTGAGGCCATAAAGATGGCACTAGTTACATAGATTACTATTTGATTTTTCTCTCCTTCAACACTTTGAGCACCAAAGTAAGTGGCTAGAGAGGGTTCCCTATAAGGTCTTTTTAAATAGGTCCCTCTCTGAATGACATTAGATGAGGTCATTGTTTTAAACCAGCCGGCATTTGACTTTGTCATGGGGTCCATTTTTTTTTTATACCACCTTCGTGTCCCTGATTATTATTCAGCAATGTCTTATTCCAGATGTGTTTTATATAATGAAAGAAGTTCAAGTGTCACCAGGCAAACAGCGTGAGAAGAATTAATTGGAAGGCTTATCACAGCAAAGTCATTTAGAATCCGGCTCTCCTTAATATATTGGTGGATAGCAAATACAGCAATCAATTAATGAAATAAAATAAATTCTGCAAATCCTTGTGAAGATGTCCTATCATTATAAGTAGGAGGCTATTTGGAATGGTTAATTACCCTGTATATCAGACGATTACCATTGTAAAACTATGGTATTTGATTGTTCAGATCCCCCCTCTCCCCCCCCAATCTATTCAGGAACATTTCCCCAAACTATTTTAAATGAATATGTAATCATTATATTAATAATGTAATAGATGAGGAAATTGAGAACACATTTTCTTATGTATTTGATTTTGGAACATAGCTTTTTATCATCTTTGAAATATTTTATTCACTTAGGTGCCTCTCTTGTCGTTATCAAATTATTTAAGATTATGAAGTTCACTGGCTTCCCATTTAATGGGTGAAGATAATCCAAGAAAATTCTTTTCTAAGAGGAATGTAGAATAAACCTTTTGCTTGAGTGCCTGTGATAGAGGGTGAAATAAAGTTATAACTAATTGCAAAACTTCTGGAAAAAAACAATATATGGCAAAAGCAGGAAGAACAATTATATTAGTTTATTTCTTATGATAGTATATGTGATCTAGCCACCATAAAGACAAAGTGCCAGGGTCAAATGCACACCCATTTCAAGGTCATTTTAAGGAACTTTATATGCATTGTTGGCCTTCAACAATAGTATAGCATTCTCCCAAAGCATATTCTGGGAAAAACAGTATTCTAGGTTCAAAACATTTTACAGAAATTTTAATTAAGTATATTCTGATATGTGAATTAAGCAAGCCAAAACTATAAAAACACAATTTTCCTCCTGTAGAAATGAAATAACCTTAGACCATTCATAAAACACACATGATTAGATCATAATAACTTACATCTAGATAGCATTTTATCTATCTAGATACACAACCATTTTCCATATAGGGTGTAGACTCTGGAAACGGTGAATTATGAAACCTCAATTATAATACTCCCAAGAATAACTGAAAGGATAAATCATTATTATTATTATTATTATTATTATTATTATTATTATTATTATTATTATTATTATCTCCCCTGGGATTCACAACAGCCTTGTGATATAGATAGTGAATTTAGAGTTATTCTCATTTTACAGGGAAGAAACAGGAAAGAACAGAATTTAAGTGCTTTGTGCAAATGGTGAAGCTGGACTTTGAATCCAGGACTTCCCTTCCAGTCTAATTATTCTATACAAATTCAGCACTGGACTTAGAACTTAGATTGATAGAGGAGATAATATGCATTCTTTTTAAATAAAAAGTGGTAAGTAAATTTAAAGTCAGTAACTTAAATAAGAAAGAGAAAATTAATTATGGGATCTGGAATGGTAAAATAAGATGCCAACATACTAAGGAATTTCACATTTTCACAATATAGCAAGAATGATGGGTTCTTTATGTTTTGTTATTATTGTTCTGTTGTAGAACTGATTCATTTTATCCTAGTAGTACTTGGTACCTCAAAACCTACAGTCATGCCTACATAAATATTTATTTTCATATTTTGCATGTATATATATGAAACAAGAAGGGTAGCTAGGTGTCACATTGGATAGAATGCCAGCCATGGAGGAAGGAAGATCTGAGTTGAAATCTGGTCTTAGACACTTAGTAGCTGTGTGACCTTGGGCAAGTCACTTAACCCTGTTTGCCTCAGTTTCTTCACCTATAAAATGAGCTAGAAAAGGAAATGGCAACCTACTCTAGTATCTCTGCCAAGAAAACCCCAAATAGGGTCACAAAGACTCAGACACTACGGAAATGACTGAACAACATGTGAAACAAAGAAAGGAAATATCTTGGAATAATGTAGCTTTTCTCTTGCCATTTTAAGTGCTTTTCAATACTAACCAAAAGTAAAGTTTCTTTCTTCTCATTCATGCTCATCAATCCTAATTCTGAAATCCTTATGCTAATTTCCAATCTCAGTCAATAAGCAGACATCAGTAAACATCTATTAAGCACCTAAGATGTGCTAGCATTGTGCTAAGCAGTGTTACTTATGGGAGAAGGCATAGTGGAAAGAGAAAAGCCAGGAAAAAGAAAAAGACCAGTAGTTAAGGAATCTGGATTCTATTCCTTGATTTGCCTCTGATTTACTAATGGACCTTGGAAAGTCATTTAACTTCACGGCTCCCTAATTTCTTCATTTGCAAAATAAAGTCTGGAGTAAATGGCATGTAGCATCCAAAATAATGTTGGAATCAATGTTTTTATGGCCCAATACCTGTACTGGTACTACCATACATCGTAAGGTAAAAATATTCTCTAGACCGAGATGGCCATTTTAGCCAAAGTGGTGTGTTTGTTTCTATTAATAGGCAAGTTAAGTGGTCAGTTCTCTGCTTGAGGGTATGCCCTTCTATCTCCCAAAACAATGAGGTAGAAGAAGATTAATCTAAGACCATTGGCTTTATGTTATAATTTCCAAGATAAAGTGTGTTCAGGCCCGAAGATATGTCATAGTCTCTCAGGTTCTGTTGGTGGTGTTCACCAAAGTTTTACAAAATCATCTTAAAAAAGGAATTTCCCTCCCTCTCACCCCCTATTTTGGTTATTTCCCTGAAAATAAATTGAAAACAAAAACATTCTTCATGTCACAGTTTTTTTTTAAACATAGAAAGTCGTGGGACATTCAGTTCAAGACCTTGACTTTGTTGAAAATGCAGAAACATAAAATTATCCTCATCTTCTGTATTCTTCAGAAAGACCATTTCAAAAACATTCAAGTATTAAATGAGATTGTACTGCCATTTCTGTGCAAAATAGATATATTAAAAGTGCAATAGACAAATAACTTTCTTGAGTGTCATGCTGGTAATTTGTGATTGATAAATCAGCTGTAAGACTAGGGCTAACCAAAAAGATACTTTCACAGAAGTACAGGATCTAAATCAGATAAGTAGCCAATCCACAAAACAATTGTTGTGTGTACACCTTGGTAGCATAGGCAAGGGCTACATGATCTGTTGGCATCTGCATTGTGTTTCTGAATGATACACTAACGAAATGAAAGAACAATAACAACAAACTGCTTAGCTTTACTAAATTCAACTCAGCCTGAGAATTATCGAGAAAAACTCATTATGTCTAAATCCCAAGGTAAATCAATTTTAAATCAAGGGTTCTTCTGGTACATGTTTTTTTCTCTTTCATGTGTCCTCTAAGCACCAAATTAAATGAAAGAGTTTAAGTAGCCATGTATGCTCTTTCTCTGCTCATCAAACTTCCCTATTTCAAAATGCACATAAGCTATTTTTGAGATTAAAAGCTTAAGATATAATGTGTACTTCTAAACTTTTTTCCAACTTTATGTTTGAACTTAAAGAGGTGCCATTTTGTATTCATTCGCTTTTAATTGTACAAATGAAGAATTTAAAAATAATTGAACCAAAATGAAAAAAATAAGGGTTAAATTTAGAGGACTCTGATTCCCTATCCACTATTGGAGAATACCATCTGAGCCATTCCCAGATTCCAGCAGAACTGAATGAACTATTGGTGGGGATGAAGCACTTAGAAGAAGTAGAAATTTCACTAGTGGACCAAATGATATTAATCATTAAATAATTTTGAACCCTTAATCTTTATTCAACAATTCATTCTGAGGAAGATCCTGTCCCCTAAACTTAGTTACATCATGGTTCTTCAAAGGTGTAAGTCTGTGATAATCACTGTGAAACTTTCATGATTTCTTCCAAAATTTGTCTTCTTCCTATTTTCCTGAAGAACACTGGCATTTATTTCCTTCGCATTGAACTTGAGAGATTTAAAATAACCCAAGCATTTTCACGTATCGGTAACCTGGCAGTTCAATTGGCCTACTCTCTTTCCACGTATCCCTTTTAGGAATGATTGTATGCATTGTTAGCACAATTAAACAAATCCCATTGTTATCAGGGCTTTAAGTAAACTCACAGAAGAGTAGAATCATAGATGTCATATTTATTTGTTATTTTTCTGTGTACATATTTATGTCCTCTTCATCATTATCTCATAAAAATTTTGAAAATAGTAATAATAATAGCTAGCATTTATATAACTCTTTACAATTTGAAAGCAAAATATTATTTCATTTTATCCTCATTACAATAACCCTGGAAGGTAGATGCTATTATTATCCCACTTGACATATGGGGAAACTGAGGCCAACAGAAGTTCAAAGGATTTGCCTGAGATCATACAGTTTGGAAGTGTTTGAGATGGAGGTGCAATATTCTGTCCTCTGTGCCACCTAGAAACCTCAGCAAAATCAGAGTTAGAGCCAAAAAGGACCTCAGAGACAGCTGGTACAACTCCATTTTACATATGAAGAAATCGAGGACCAAGGATTTTAGGTTATTGGACCAAGGTCATCTAGATCACACAACTATGAGAATGAGAAAGGGACTTGAACTCAAGTCCTCTGACTCCAGAAACAGTGTTCTTTCCACCATACCCCGGGGCCTCCTTGAAAACACCCTAAACTTAGAAGCCATGTGTTATCATTATATCTCCTTCAGCACCTAGCACAATGCATTGTACGTAACTGGCACTGAATAAACATTTTCTGAAGGAATGAATAACTGCAAAAGTATTTATATATCACAAATAATAAATATTCCTGTTTCAGACTTGGGGAAAATTGGGTTAGCCTAAAAACAACACAGATATTGCCATAGTTTTATTATTATTTACTTCATCCTTAGAAATTTACAAGATACAAGATGACATACACAGTGATAAAGGAAGATATATTTTTTTTTAATCACTTAACAATTTTCCCAAGGACTTATCCTACAAGATCAAGCTTTATGAACATGGCAGATATCAGTGGCCAGCACTACCTTCATATAGTAACATCTTATTTAGATTTTTTAATCTAGATAAGAAGCATAAATCATGTTTTCATGAATCAGCTGCTCTCTCAGTTAAATGTATTAATTAAAACATAAATTACTCAATGTCTCATAAGAGCAATACAGTACATGATCTCACCAGACGGTGTACCCTTCTCATGAAGGCATACACACCATTTCATATATTATTTCCAATATGATTCCTCGATTTATACCTAGCTTTACCTTTCCATAAGGACAAAAGTAAAACTTGATGCCCTTGCAGGCCTTTTGTCAAGGCAATTGAAGCTTCATTCTGAATACTTAATGCTAAGGGCCTTTCCAACTCTAAAATTCTGTGTTAAAACACCACCCAAATGTTATTTCTTCCATAAGAGCTTCCCTAATCCCCTAAAGTAAATTAATTCCCCCCAAAAAATTACTTTGCATTTATTTTATATAAACCAGTGTGTGTTTCTATTGCCTCTCCCAATGAAAGGTAAGTTGCTCAGGGGCATAGAGTATCTCACTTTTTTATTTGTAGCCCTAGCACTTAGCACAGTACCTGACATATAATGTGGATTTAAGAAGTGTCTGTTGACTGATTGCTTAATTGGTTGGATGGATGATTGGTTGGTTGATATTGTAGACCCCAAAGATAAATTTACACAATACCTCAGGCAACTACAAAGAAAGGTTTTATTTTTTTAAAGAGCTTTGAAAGCAAAGTAATATGATGCAAATATAATATAATATTGTAACAACAGAGGGAAAAGAGGCAATTGAGTTTCTCTAACATGGACACAAACACACACACACACACACACACACACACACACACACACATGCACACACACACACATTTCCTAAGCTAGGTGGCTGAAAACTAGTACAGATCCATTTATCTGTATCGGCCACATTCGAATTTCAGTAATGAAGCTCTTATTGATTCTGTGGAACACAACTTAAAATCTCAGCAAATACTGAGCAATCTGTGAGGAGCTCTTAAACACTGAATGTATGTAACTAGACATCTCAATTTAACAACCAGACATACATTAAACAGCATTAATAGCCAGGCACTTAATGGATCAATTCCCACTGTTTGTGTAATGTGGAAATAAAAAAGGCTTATTAAATGACAAGCTTTCCCTGGTTTGTGCTAATTAATTATACACTGCATCTGACTGCTAATTTAGTGGGGAAATGCAGCCCAAAACCATAGTTTCTGCTTGAACTTGGCCTCAGCATCACCCATTCCAGCACAGAGGACAGCTGTGACCTGCTTCTGAATGACGACAGTATTAAATTAGATCGCAAGGCCATCAATTTAATAAGTACTGTAGCAGGTAATTTGAATAAGGACATATTAGTATTCTACCAGTGCACAACTAAAAGCAGCTGACCTTTCAGACCAGAGAAGATCCTTGAACACATCTAGCTGAATCGGGGAACATAGTAATAATCTGACAATGTTAAGAGTGCCAAGAGAGACTTTTACTATTCGGGACCCCATTACTATACATCAGCCACTCGGTGGTACATAAGATCCATTTATGTATCTTCTCATAACTCTCATTCCAATTCTTATCTCCCTCAAAAAAGGATAGGGAGAAAAGCAACATTAAGGCAATATTTTCAATGGTACATTTGGAAATTCTCCTTATTAGTTTGATTTATGGTACGTAGAATACAAAATTAATCGGGGCCCATAAAAATGCAGTATGAGCACCCACGTAGCAAATGAGAGAGTTCCTAAAGCACCAGGCAGATTTAGAATCTAGAAGACACATGTATATGTAATGCAGCAAAAGTACCCCGTGTCATGAGACTTTGCCTTCATTTCCATTTAAACACAGCAATATCAGGTGTGCATATCATGCAGAGGAGGGCAAATAGTGCTTTCCAGCTAATTGGCCAGTTTTCCAAGGGATTGTATAATGACGATCACAATTCTGTGTGACCAGAAATGTGGCACACAAAGCATTTGCTCTGGGGGGATTGATTGGGTACATGATGAATAGTAGGTATATAAATGTTGTCCACCAAGTCTGTCAATATGCTTTAAAATAAGGTGAGTAAAGGAAAATGGTATGTAAAATGTGTACATATGCACACACGCTATTTAAGCGACAATGCTCTATGTGTGTATTATTTATATATTCTGATCAATTTTGGCTCTCAATTCTACCAAATGCCATTTCAAATTATGAAATGTATTTGTTGCAAGTTCTTGTGGACATTGGCTATTAAATTCCCATTGCACAAAGGTGTCTCAATGTATAGCAGAAAGCTTCATTTACAAGTGATTTTTCTTGACTTCCAATTCATTTACACTTCGAGAATTTAACAAAAATTCAAATGAAATTGTAAAAATACATCCAAAATTCATGTTCACCCTCAGTTCAATGAAAAGAGGGGAAAATGTTTTGAATGAGAGCTGACCTATCTGACCATGAGGCCAATTTCTTTTAGAAAACCTAGAAACAGAAATGCATAATTCAGGGTTCCCCACCTTCAACATGTACCCCACTTATTGTTACATGGTTGTTTCCACTTTTTTAAAGTCATTCAGTTCCTTGGACAAATAAGCCACCAATGCCCAGGAGATAGCTTACTCTAAATCGAATGTGTCGGGACTGCAGCAAGGAAGTAATAAAGGCAGAGTGATCTATACTATGCAGGTAACCTAGACCTGGACTTGGACCCAGACCCAGGCACTATAAGATAAGGGATTTCACAGGGAGGAGCATCCTGGGACTGAATTTATTAGGGGTGGTCCTATGGGGAATCTGGATCAGGCCAGAGAAATTATTCTTTCTGTGTAGGTGATGGCCAGAAGTAAGACATCTTTGAAAATGATGATGCTTTTCTGTCATACACAGGACTCAGCCCCATTGCTCTCCAGGGTGGGTTCCCTTCCTATCCTTCCTTAGCTAGGCTTTGATGGAAACTTCCTACTCACATCAAAGAAACATCTGGAAAAAAATTCTCAAAGTGATTATTTTAAGAGATATGGGAACATAAATTGTAGAGATTCTCTTCAAAAACCTATTTATCTTTTTTTTTAATTCAGATTGTTCTGCATGTTTATCTTGTAGATGCATGAGCTTTACCATTTTACAAAACACATCTGTACAAAAATAAAGACACAACGGCACCATGGTTCCAACTGCCAAGAAATAAAATTTATATACCTTTGGGTAAGATTCTTGAGGGGGCATTCCAGGTATTTGTATTACAAGTGATTATTTTTGAATGATGATTTTTAATATCCCGTAAAGATGCTTGGACACCGTTAGGCAGGTATCAAATCTCCTTTTACATATTATAGTAAAATAACCTTCTCTTAATGATGTGGTTGGTTGTCGTCCTTCATTCTTGAAGAGCACCAAAATGGCATCACTATTCTAGAGTCAAGTTACAGTGTGTCCGACTGTGGCTGATCAGACCAACACAAGCTTGGAATGTTCTACCACAGGTGGGGCACAAATAGTCCATGTGAACATTTGGGGTGGATACTCTAAATTTGCACATCTCATGTTTCATTTGAGCTACTTCAGTTCTTCTTTGCTCATAGAGCACAACACCTTCTCTGATGCGGGCACACCTTGCTGAGCGTTTCTGTGCCAATGTCTCCCATGTCACACAATCAATTCCAAAGTTCTTAAGAGAGACCTTGAGAGTGTCCTTGTAGGGCTTCTTCTGACCACCATGTAAATGTTTACCCTGTGTGAGTTCTCCATAAAATAGTCTTTTTGGCAAGCGTATGTTTTGCATTCAAACAATGTGACCAGCCCATCAGAGAAGTTTGATTGAAATTTTGTAATGTATGTCATAGAATTCAAGAATCATGAAATTTCAGATCTGGAAAGCATCTAGTCCAATCTCATCACTTTAAAAGTGAGGAAACAGGATCCAAGAGGTAATTTGTCCAAGGCCATCACTGAGGCTTTCAACTCTGACTACACTACCCATTGCCTATATACATGTTTTTTTTTCCTAAATCAAGCAAATAGAAAAAATATCTTCTACTTATTCATCACTTTATGGTTGCAAAGAACACTTACAAACATTATTTCATACATTCATCACAACCATCTCATAAAGTGTGCAATGCAAGTATTTTTACCCCAATTTTACAAATGAAGAAACTGAGACCCTCAGAGATTAAAAATGATTTATTCAGTGTCATAGGTTAGCAAATATAAAAGTGCAGTATCAAAATCCAGATTATCTGCCTCCATATCTACCACATTTTTTGAAATTTTAAAGTGAACTTTATTTATAATAAATCTTTAATTTCAATTTAGATGTTTTAACAAGATGTACAGAAATACTTATATTTCTGTGTAATGTATAGTCTTCCGATCTATACTGTTAGGTTATTTTTGGAAAATTGAGGATCTAGATTTGACATGTTCAAGAAAAAATAATATTATAGGATTTCTAATACCATATAACAAATACCCTGCTCATCCAAAATTGTTGCAGAATGGAAATTTAAGGTGACAAACATAAGGTCTCTCCCATAGAAAATTCCTGAAATGATTGAGTTTCCCTGTACAACCTTTCCAGTTTCTTATATCCACCTAGACTTAGAACAATCAAGGGAAGAGACAATCCATTGGAATTGATAAACTAAAAAAAAGAATCTCCCAAAACCAATTTTGTACAACTACAAAAAAAATGCACTTGGGAAAAATTAAGCAGATAACTGAAGTATACATCTTACAATGCCAGTTTTTAAAAAGTAAGTTGATTAGAAATCTTTCTAAATAATATTTCACACCTCTTTAAAAAGAGGATATCAAACGTAATTGAAAGTAGTTGAACTTTCTCTGGTTAATTCAAGGTTATCATTAGAGACATTCACTATTCCACTGTGGCATTACATACAACACATTTTACATATGCTTTTATTTTTTTTTTCTTTTTTGAAATGCTGCTCTGAGGTTGGCCATTAACTGGTTTCATTTTTGCCATTGTTTTTCCTTCCAGTAGTCTCCTCATTCTGATTTTCCCCTTTATTTATTTATTTTTGTTTCATTTAAGTTCCAAATTATCTCCCTGACTGCCTCTCACCCTGCACTAGAGAAGGCCACTATTTGATGCAGATTTATAAGCATATGTGAAACCATACTATGCATAGCATTCTTCTTATCAGTTCTTTCTCTGAAGGTGGATAACATCTTCCTTCATAGGTTTTATATAGTTGATCTGAGTATTTATAGTACTCAGAATAACTTTGTTGTTCACAATTATTCTTCAAACAATATTGCTGTTAATGCATACAATGTTGTCTTGGTTCTATTCACTTCACTTGTCATTATTTCATGCAAGTCTTTCCATGGTTTTCTAAAATCAACCAGCTCATAATTTCTTAAAAAGCAGTAGTATTCTATCACAATCATATACCACAACTTGTTTAGTCATTCCCAAATAAAGGGCATCCCCTCAATTTACAGTTCTTCACTACCACAAAGAAAACTGCTACAAATATTTTAAAATATATTGGTTCTTTTCTTTTTTCCCTGATCACCTTGGGAAAGAGAGCTAATAGTGGCATGCTAGGTCAAAGAATATACACAGTCTGTTGGGATTTTTTTTGTTTTTATTCACTTTTATTTGCTTTCTAATGTCATATTTACTTCTGTACCATAAGCTTTTGTTCCTTCTGGGATATCTTTTTCTTTTGAGCAACCTCCTCTTCTGGTTTAGGAACAATTTGTCGTTTTTCAGTAAGTATCATCTCAATATGGCAAGGAGAACTCACGTATGGGTTGATTCAACCATAAGCCCTGTAAGTAAGCTGTTGCATTTTGAGAGCCTTGTTAACCTGGATATGCTCAATGACAAGAGAATCCACATCCAAACCCTTCAGTTCTATGTTACTCTCTGCATTTTTAAGTATATACGGTAAGAATTCAGCATTCCTTTTAGGCCAATGACCCTGTGTCCAACCCCACTGCTTAGCCTGGGCACAACTGCCAACTCCACCATTATGTCACCTTACGGGAACACATTGTTTCTTCAATGTGACATCTTTCAAACACTTGGTAGCTTTTCGGATATGCATGCCCTTAATAGCTTGGGCTGTTTCATGGGTGTTCTTGAAGTGGACCTGGACATTTGAACCTCTTGACTTGCATGATTTTGTGAGGTTCTCTGGATCAAGGAGTACCTCACCATTTTAAATGACTAACTAGGACAGGTCAAGGGGAGAGAGCAAATATACACAGTTTTATAACCATTTGAGCACAATTCCATATCATTCTCCAAAATATTGGATCAGTTCACAGTTCCACCAACAGTGTATTAGTGTCCCAATTTTTCCCTTCCAACATTTGTCATTTTTTCTTTCTATTATTTCAGCCAATCTGGTAGGTGTGAGCTGATATCTCAAAGTTGTTTTAATTTGCAGTTCTCTAATTAATAATGATTTCGGGCATTTCATATGATTATATATAGTTTTGATTTCTTCATCCAAAAACTTCCTGTCCATATCCTTTCACCATGTATTGATTGAGGAATGACTCATATTCTTATAAATTTGACAAAGTTCTCCATATATTTGAGATATGAGACCTTTATCCAAGAAACTGTCTATAAAATTTTTTTTCCCCAATTTTCTACTTTCCCTCTAAT
The DNA here is from genome assembly GCF_003287225.1 of Phascolarctos cinereus. Taxonomy (NCBI): domain Eukaryota; kingdom Metazoa; phylum Chordata; class Mammalia; order Diprotodontia; family Phascolarctidae; genus Phascolarctos; species Phascolarctos cinereus. The sequence continues at coordinate 297,741,115 of NW_027555847.1, forward strand.
CAGCACTTTTTTTTAAAGGAGTATAGTATCTCCTGCTATGCAACACTGCCTACTTTGATGGGAGAAATACCTCCTTTTTTAATTCAGGTGATAGGTTACTGCTGCCAAAATATATCTACCACAATGCCGAAATCGTAGAGGAAAATACCTAGATTTTATTATGTTTACCTGCAGACAAAAATAAATAAATAAACCTGAACAAAGACTAAGATTTTAACAAGGCCTCTTATAGACAAAATTACATTTGAGTGGCAGAGAAATTATTCTTTTACATATTGCAATCTTATTCCTCTTAGGTCATAAAAATTAAAGAAAAGATAGATTCGTAATCTCATGCATAATCTCATACACCACCTTAGGAAACAAGCCTGGTTATATAGAATCTATAGGTAAATTAAGTCAGGTTATAGATTAAACTATATTTAGAGGATTCACAAATAGGCTGATTGAGGGAAAAGGGATTTATATATCACTGAGATAACTATTTGTTGACACTTGAGATTCTTGCTCTGGCTTCATATCAGAGGAAAGTTTGAGACCTTAAGCAAATTTTCACCTCCCATGGACATGTTTCAGCCAGATCAATAACTTTCTAACTAACTTCCCTTCCACAATAAAAATTTGTTAGAAAAGAAAATCAAGAATTAGAAATTCCCATAACACTACTCTACATAACTGCATTGGTTCCAGGTTACTGGAACCATTAGGATAGCAAGAATCTAGAAAAGCAATGATTCATCATCTCCACTATCTGTCTGTTGCCTGCACAGATTTCTCACTCTTGCCTAATGGTGAATTATTACACCATTTAAAAGACAGGTGTGTCCAGACTTCACCAAGGTTGCATATGTACACACAATGATGAAGCCCATTGTAGATGACAGGTGGTGAACTGCACATCCCATCACGCATTTCCAAGAAATCTAAAGACCTAAATTAAGGGTCAGCTCAGTAGCAGCTCCTGCTAAAGTTGTATGCACAAAGATAATACACTTGCTTAAGTATCAGCTTGGTCAAACACATTGTCAATGAAACTGTCAGACACTCTTGTTATACCACATTGTGAGCCACTTGGTCTTTTACTTTTTCCAAGTCAGTTTACTGTCCTTGATTATTCAAAGATGTTGCCCAATTGTTTTTTCAGTCTTGTCCAACTCTTCATGATCCCATTTGGGATTTTCTTGGCAAAGATACTGGAATGGTTTGCCATTTCCTTCTCTAACTCCTTTTACAGATGAGGAAACTGAGGCAAATAGGATTAAATGACTTGCCCAGGGTCACAGAGATTGCAAATGTCTGAGTCTAGATTGGAACTCAAGAAGATGAGTCATCTTGATTTTAAGCCCAGCATTCTATCCACTATGCCATGTGGCTACCCTGTTACATTCAAAGTTATTACTATCTATTTGGTTAGATGTAAATAAAAGGACCTCATAATAATGAAACGCTATGAATCAAGATATGGAGCATAAAACCCAAAAACATTTAAAACTTGATTAAATGAGAAGACTTAATATGGGTCAACTCTAAACAAATTATGAAGTATGTTAATTCTATTATACTCTCCAAGGCTCCCTTAATCACCCATCATGCAGTGGAGAGAACATTGAATGTTGAATTAAATGTAATGGATCCAAATCTTGTCTTTCCCACTATGTGTGTGACTTTTGGAAAGTCATTTAAACTCTCTAGACCTCAGCATGTTCATCTGTGAAATGAGGGGGACGGATCATTGCTGTTGTTCAGATGTGTCTGATTCTTCACAACCTGATGGACAGTAGCATGCCAGACCCCTCTATCCCCCATTATCTCTCAATAGCCATCCCTTTCTCCTTTTGTCTTCAATCTTTCCCAACATCAAGATCTTTTCCAATGAGTCCCATCTACTGTGACCAAAAAGGGTTGGAGTAGTTGCCCTCTAAGGTCCGTTCATTTCTTTATCTTTTGAGGTAGTGCTGAGAGACGCTTGGGGACCATACATCTGATCCCCTACAAAGCAGATGAATAAAACAAGGATGCTATGTTATTTTCAAGGAGCAAGGTTAAGGAAGATCTGGGTATCCCACCAAAGGGGCTCATATTGTTCTACCCTTCCAGATCTGTCTTTTCTCATCTCCCCATTGGACCTCTGCATCTCTTATATACCAGTCTCTTGCCACATTCCCCTAGAGCTCCTCTACATGCCAGTGACAACTGCCTCAACTGAAAACTAATTCATAGTGTTTCAATTGCTGCTAATGCGTTAATATGTTACATCTTTCTGGTATTTACTCCAAGCATGTGAAGACTTCTCTGTGCAATAGGAGAATGAAAACAATTTGTTCTAATGACCATGAAGACAGCTTAAATAGGCACTATGGAGCACTTATAGCTTGATCAGACATCAAAAACACCAAGGTCATCCAAAGCATCCTGGGACATCACCAGTCATCCTGCCCTTTATCTTGCCACTGGGCTTCTCTGACTGTGAAAGAGACAGTGGGGCTGATGACAGAGCAATTCTGCCTCACTTAAATCCAGCTCAGGCTTGAGTTAAGATATCACCCAACGATGTCATCGATAGAGGGAGTGATGAGGAAAGAAAGGCATCACCCACAGAAGGATGGGGTCCAAAAGGAGGAAGTGAATCTCCATTTTCACCACTCCAACCAAGTAGCCATGCCACACTGCTGCTAGAAAAACTACCAAGAGAATGAAAATTACTTGTAACTTTCAGCAACAAATCTTTAGTAGATTTATCAGGTGCTGCAATCTCAAACTCTAGAGTGTGTTACAGGAGGACCTATGTCTATTGGGTGTTGACAGTAAAATTAAAATGAAGCACAACTTTGGGAGACTGTCCAAATAATTATTACTTGTCATCCTGATAATAAGCTACAAGCACACAATCACCAGAATACAGAAAATCTTAAATAGTTGTCACTGAAGCTCTTAGTTCTCAAAAAAATAGATAGATAGAAGTATTAGTTTTAGAGAAACAGCAGAAGTATAAGATAAATTTTGAGTGACATACAAGAAGGTAAAAGACAAAAAGGTAACACAGCCAAAGGGGTTGGGCTTATACAAGGCCACATATCATTTAATGTTGAAACCTATAATGGGAATTCTCAATTGTAAAAATGTACTCAGGCTGAATATATTGTATATCATATTGAATAAGTTGACCTTTTAAGCTTTGAAATATTTTCAAAAATTAGGTTCTACTTATAAGCCAAGTATGAAATGTGAACCCTCCTATACTTTAGGATTTCCCATGATAGCCTTTCCCACAGCTCTAACCTCTGCCCCGAGCATATCTTCCACTCCTAGAAACAGACTGGAGCTGAGTTGTCCTTACCAACTTGCTCTGCACTTTTTAGCTCTTCCTTTAATCAATCCATACCCATCCTTCACCATTTAAGCTGAACCTAGCCCACAGAGGACTCTGACCTGTCTGAAACATGTCTGCAGAAGTGACCAGCTGCTAGGATCCCTTCAAAGGACAGATCATTCCGTGCTGCTGCTTATATGGCTGCATGTGGGAAGGAGAACCTTTTTTTTTTTTAATTTTTGGTGAGGCAGTTGTGGTTAAGTGGCTTGCCCAGGGTCACACAGCTAGTTGAGTATTATATGTCTAAGACCGGATTTGAACTCAGGCCCTACTGACTCCAAGGCCAGTGCTCTATCCACTGCGCCACATAGCTGCCGAGGGAGGCTTTTTTTAAAGGCTTTCCCAGCACTCTGCTACTGCTGCCAGGTCCTCCCATGACTTCTCCTACTCTGATTGTTATTCCTTGCTTTTTGGCCACCCATTTGTATGAGGCTGGGGGCAGGCAACAGCACTGAGGGAAGTGGGTAGCAGGTTAGCAAAGATTGGCTGAAGGAAAGAAGGGAAAGGGAATAGAGGAATGATTATTCAGAGGAGAAGCCCATACCAAAAAGAATCTGGACTGCACTCTAGTCACTACTATTTGAAAGGTGTTTGACTTATACTGCAAGTTAAAACTGAAAGCTGAATTTTTAATCATCTTACATGCTATGGCAAGAAGAAAGGAAACTAAGAAAACTTTCATTTTGCAAAAACTTGCAAAACTTGCATAAAAGGCAAAAGTCAATACAAGTTTGAGGGATCTGAATATACCATAGTGTTTGTACCTTTTAAAAATCACATTGCCACGATGAATTTGAATTATGAGCAAGGAAGAATCTATATGGTGTCTAGAGTGGCAGCCCAGGAACCAGGAAGACCTGGCTCAAGTCCTGCCTTTGATATATAACAGGGATGGGTAACTGGGGCCTCAGTGCCACATGTGGCTCTCTAGGTCCTCAAAAAGCCACACTTGAGGACCAAGAGGGCCACATGTGGCATCGAGGCTGTAGGTTCCCCACCCCTGCCATATACTGACTGTGGCTCTGGGTAAGTCAGTCTTCATTATTTCCTCAACTGCAAAATGTTAATAGTAGTTACAGTACCCTAGGCAACTTTATAAGTTGCAGAGAACATGCCACCATATATTAGTCACGGGAATTTCCTCATCTGGGAAATTTTCCCTAAACTGATAGAATCACAGGGTCAGTCCCTATCCTTAATGTTCCTTTATCTATCCAATCACAGACATGTGAAAATCTCAGAGCTGGAAGCTACCTCAGGGGTCATCTTAGGCAATCCATACTTGCAAAGAATTCGGTCGACAACGCATCCTACTAGCTGCCATTCAGCTCTTTCTTTAAGGCTTGTGATGGGGAGAGCCCACTACGTATTGATGCGGCCAGGTCCACTTTTGTTCTCTGAATGTTAGGGAAGATTTTGCTGATATCAATCCTAAAACAGACCTTTTGAAACTTCTTTCCATTGCCCCCAGTTTTTGACTTTGGGGCCACGCAGACCACATTTAATTCTTCTTCCATTTGAGAACCACTCGAATACTTAAATAGCATTCTACCATCTCCCCCAAGACTTCTCTTCTCCAGGCTATGCCTCTTCAGGTCCTTCAGCTACTCCTCTTATGTCATGAACTCAAGGCCCTCTACTGAATGGTGGATATCATCATCATCATCGTTATTATTATTATGATTATTATGACTAGAAATTCACTTTTTTTGAACCCTAACCCATTCATGTTGTATGTTCTATAGGAAAGGTATACTTTTTTTCTTTTTTTTAGGAGGCAATTTGGTTTAAGTGAGGTGCCCAGGGTCACAGAGCTATTAATTATAATTGTCTGAGGCTGGATTTGAACTCAGGACTCCAGGGCCAGTGCTCTATCCACTACACTACCTAGCTTCCTCCTTTATTTTTTAATGAAATTTGCACTCCATAAAAATGAAGCATGCACAGGGCATGTCTCATCCATGAATAGAGCCTTTAGCCTGATTCTGTTATAAGCATACTTAACTGCTAAGAATGCATTACTTCCAACCTCTATATAGTCCTCACCTTATCAATATCCTTCCTAAAGGGTACTGACCATATTCACAGACATGGTCTATCAAGGGCAGAGTACAGTGAGACCACCACTTCCATGGTCCTGTATATTGTGACTCTTTTAATGAAATGTAAGATCTAATTAGCTCTTTTGGCTGCTACACAACACTGTTGATTCATATTAGAATTGCAGTTAATGAAACCCTTATCAAAATGTTAACTAGCACAAGGTCAGCTAGGTAGCACAGTGGATAAAGCACTGGGCCTAGAATCATAGACTTGTGCTTAAATCTGGTCTCATAAACTTACTAGTTACATGACCTTGAGTCTGCGTCGATTCTCTCAACTGCAAAATGGGGGTAATAACAGCGCTTGCCTTTCCCAATTTCTTGTGAGAATCATATGAAATACTATTTGTAGGGCATTTAACACAATGCCTGGCACATAATAAGCACGTAATAAGTACTTGTTTCCTTCTTTCCATAGATCTTTGTGGCCTTCCCATCATTAATGACTATTTTTTGGTTACAGATATTAAGCTATTTCCAAATCCATCACATGGTACTATCATCTAGCCCACATCTTCCCATATTTCCCACAAGAATGATATGAAAGATTCTGTCCTTGCTTTGTAAAATTCCTGTGAACTATATCTCTAATACTCCTACTAGTTTAATAGCACTGTCAAAGAAGCAAATAAGATTTTGGACTCCCATCTTTGTTTATCTTCTTCAAATGACCCAAGTTGGAATGCTCAGAAACAAAAACTATATCTGTTTCCCAACACGCCCTGCAATAAAAAGTGGTTACCCCAGTTGAAACCTATAGATCTACCTTTGCTAATGTACCCTGATTCAGATCTACAAATCTAGCCTTGCCAATGTGCCCCACAGTCTTCATCCCTTCCTTTAATCAATCCACGTAATCAATCTTTAGATATTTGAAATAATCCTGAAAAATAAATAAATAATAAAAATAAATTAACCCTGGTCCACAGAGAACTTTCTCCTGTCTAAAGCTTGGCAATAGAGGCTACCAACTACTAGAATCTCTTCAAAAAAGTAATATTAAGGGGGTGGGGGGGGAGAATCACTGATCATTGTCATTCTTCATCTACAGTTTCAAAGGACTATGTTCTACATATGAATATCAAATTTTTCGCTTAGTAATAGTGTTTTATTTTTCAAAGTACAAAGGTAGTATTAGAGGTATAGTTCACAGGATACAAAGGGGACTGGTGAAGGTGGGGATGTTTTCTCTATTAGCCATGTGATGCTGAATATGCCATTTAACCCTTGTTTGCCTCAGTTTCCTCATCTATAAATTGGGATCATAATAGGACCTAATTTCCAGGGTTGTTCTGAGGATCAAATGAGGTAATAATTGCAAAGCATTTAGCACAGTGTCTGGCACATAGAAGGTGCTATATAAATTTTAACTACTACTATTATTATTATTATTTGCTACTATTATTATCTAGAAATTCACCAAGCTCCAAAGTGTAGTTATGTAGTTCAATTCATGTTGAACCCTATCCTGTTCATGTTGTATGTTCTGCAGGAACAGCACACTTCTTTATTTTTCTACGAAATTTGCACTACATAAAAATGAAGCATGAACAGGACATGACTCATTCATGAATAGAGCCCTTAGTCTGATTTGTGGCAGCTAGCATGCTGTCATAGGCATACTTATTGCTAAGAATGTATCAAATTACCTTGGCTGCAATTATTAAAATTTCTCTTCTACCTTCCAACTGAACTTGATTTCAAGTGCCAAGAGTCTCCCCAGTGAGTTTTCCCATCAAATATTTCATAACTAAAACATTAAATACATCTGCTAAAAGAGGACAAGTAATAGTATAATCCATTTTATTTAAAAAAGGCCTGCAATTTCAGAAGTACTAATACTAATAATATAACCACCTAGTTTAAAATGTGGTACAGTATAATTCTGTACCTGCCAATCCTGGATGAATAGAGATAGGACAAGAGAAAAGGCACAGTATTACCTAGGGTAAAAAAAAAAATTACTATCAAAGTTAAATATCTGAAATATCAGTCTTGAATACCAGAATAGAAAATAACCAAATAAATATTCATGTCAAATGTGTTGTCTGCTTGCACTGGAGTAAACATGCTGTTCTGCTTCCAGGATATTCTAACATTATTTTGAAAAGGGTGAATTCATTTAGAACTAGTTTGAACATTCATTTAAGAGAATTATCTAGCAAAATCATTTTTTCTTATTTTAATGGGCTTTCCTTTCCACTTAAATTCAATACTTCACCACACGCATATATGTTTATTTCTATTATCCATTGGCTCTCCAAGACCTTTTTTTATTTTACACTTAATCTTAAATAACACTGGCCTTTTTATAGCATTATAATGAAGCATTTGGAAAAAGAAGTATAGTGAATTTGAGGTTGGATTATCATTATGCAGCACGAATATGTGTATGTATGCATAACATATATATACCTAGATGCCCCCATTACCTAATGACAACGGATTTGACATCACCTCTACCAGGTAGTTACTGCCTTCCAGATAGTCTAACCCTGTGTAATTCTACATTAAGCCCATGCCTCAGAGCACACAATCTGCCTTTGACAAGAGCAAATGGGATTTAAAGGAATCATAGTTAAATACATCAGGAGGGCCAAAAACTACCAACAAAAATAGCTAGAGAGATTGTGATACAAAGTAAGCTATAGTTTCAAGATATCTGATAGACCCTGTGGCAAAGTACAACTCATGGGATTTTCCTTCTTTAAAAGATTAGAAAAGCAGGCTTTGAAGAATGTACCCTATGAAGCCCAGCATGGGGGCACAAGGCTTTAATCATGGCTTCTGGGAAAGTTGAAGCCAGTAGCTACCCTGAATTCTAGAGTCCTGAGCTATAGTTGGGCTAAAGTCAACTGGGTGTCCACACCAAGTCTGGCACTAGTAAGATGAGCCTTCAGGAAGGGGTCGGGATGAGGAGGGACAAACTATCCCAGGTCAGAAACAGAGAAGGTACAAGCTTCCATGCCAATCAGCAGTGAGATCATCCTACAAGTGGCAGCTGCGTTTCCAGCTTGGGCAAAATGGGGAGTCCTATATGTATGTATGATGCTGAAAAAAAGCTGTCTGGATCATAAGACAAATAACTACTGAGTAAAATGATGTAAAGGAATGTAGTTCATTGAGCATACTGTTCAGTCAAGTTGCTATAGCATTGGAACTATTGCCATTTGTGCCAAATTAAAACCACCATTAGATATTAATATCATGTGCTAAAAATGTGGTTAAAGGAAGACTAACCTGAGATAAGTATAGAGTTATATTGGGACAGGCAAAAAGATGTGCTAGTTCATTATAACCATTTAATATCTGTAGTGGTTTAAAGTTGTAATTGATACTGCCAAAATAGAAAAAGTGTTACTTAGTGCTTAGACAGAAGGTCTCCAAATCAGGAAGCCCTAAAGCATAAATCTGGTCTCTGACATAACCTGGCTCTGTGACCCTGGACAAATCACTTAACCTCTCAGTGTTCAGACAAATCTCTAAGGCTATAAATTGCAGATAGGTGCCAATCTGTATGAGTAGAGGGAACTTCCTCATCAAGAGTTTCCTATGCCTATAATGCCACAAGATACTGCCCAAATAGTGAGAACCTACTAAAAACTAGCTTTCCACTTGGAAGAAAAATCCACTCGTCCCTAAAATTCAAGTCAATCCAGCATGAAAAAACAGAGACATTTCTGGCCAATCCTGTCTTGGGTGGTCAGCTGACTATTACACATGTGTCTAGCCATTCACCAAGTGTCTTTTGCTTTTTAGACCTCAGCAAGTGACAGCACAATTTCTCACCTGCCAGTTAGTATCCATTAGCAAGCAACACTCTAGAAGTCTAGTTCTCAGAAAACCACAAAGCAAAGAATGTGTTGAAGATGATACAGGACAAGATTGCTGAATGGCTTCCCCTACTGGCCTCCCTTCCCTCTGGGTTCATCACCCATTATTATTCATTATTTATATAGTATCATAAGTGCATAGCTCTATTGATGGTATAAAGTCTGTGCCAACAAGCTTGTAGACTTTGTTCACTTCCTGTATTTTAAACAATCCTCTGATTCATTGGCTTTTAAGAAAAGAATATGGGAGTAGGGGAGACACAGAAATGATACATAAATGGTTCAGACCCTTTAACTGCCCAGCAATCTATTTTTAGAGCACCTGATAATGCAAAGAAGCATGTCAGAAGAAGAATTACACATAGAGAAAGCAGAAAAATGACAATAAAATGAAGAATCAAAGCCACAGTCTAATGTATAATCATTCAATAATTTTGATAGTTTGCTCAGGACAGGACCAAAGCAAAAGCAAAGAAAATCACACAGACATGGCTCACTATTTCCCAATGAAGACTTTATGGTAAGTCAAATAGCAATACTCATCTTACATGTCACTTCCTTGAAAAAAAAAACTGTCTTGATCACCCAACTCTCCATGAATTTCTTATACCACTTTGACTTCTTCCTAGATTCCAACAAATTTTAGTCTTTTCTTTCCTCTTCTTCTTTCTCTTGGTATTGTCAAAGTAAATAAGTGGTCCAGTGCAATATAAATTAGCAATATTTAATCCTGAAACACATCCACAAAAGATAGAGAAGTAAGAAATGGAATTCTCATCACCTGACTCTTTCTGAACTCTCATAAGGTTATATCTTCATTTTTAATAATAGTTTATATGGAGAATATTTCAATGCAACAGGGAGTTTATTGATGTTGATATATGAAAGTAAACCTAGAGACCTTTTGAGAACCTGAAAAAAGGATAATAAAAAAGACAGAAGAGAAATAGAAATGAGAAATATCATCAACAACAAAGGAGAATAAATATGTTAAATAAATGAAGGAGAACAAAGCAAACTAGATGAAAGGTTAAGAATGAGAAGACACAGTGTATAATTACAGTAGCTCCAAGCCAACCTACTTAAACAAGTGGTTAACTCTGAAAAGAGACAAATTAATAAAAACTGAAGATATCAACTGAATATTATGAAGGTCTAGAATTTTAAAATGCCTCTCAAGACTAAGCAAATCTGGGGTCAGTTGATGTTCCTAGTCCTTCTAGAGTTAATATTTCCTTGAGGAATATAAAGGTACAAAATAGTTGCCACAATTAGGAGGCCAAAAGATTTCAAAAAACTGCCTTAGTTAATTAATGTTTAATTTCTTTGTTTAGTGAAGAGATAGTAATCGAAAGCTTCGTTTATTTAGAGTACCAACTAATTTGCAAAACACCATGGAGGATTCTAGAAGAGTTTACATTTTGCCTAATGAAAAAGCAAATAGCGTTTGATAAGAACACAAGAGTGAAGAGCTTGATGTAAGGACCCACTGAACCAGATTAACCTAAGAACATCTTAGATGAAATTGAAAGGAAGTCAATAAACATGAAATAGAGCAGATCTACTGGTATTTTAGTGTCTTGTCTAGTTGCAGAAATAGCTTGTCACCATTGATTGGGGAGTGACTAACCAAGTTCTGGAAACAATCATAATGGAATATCATTGTGCTGCAAGAAATGATAAAACGATGTGAAGTGGATGAAGCAAAACCAAAAAGCAACGCATGCAATAATTGAAGAAAGTAAATGGGAAGAACAACAATGAAACAATTAAAAGTAAATGCTGCAAAATTATAATGGCCCAGCTTGGCCCCAAACAAGGGATATGAAAAGACTCCTTGCCCCCTTTATTTGCCAAGATAGGGTTCTATAGAGCACTGCAGAGAATGGGAAACTTTTTGATAGATTTGCTGGTCTTGCTGAACTGTTGTTCCCATCATATCAATTCCTTGTTGTAAAGTCTGGCTCTCTGGGACAGGAGAGGAAAGAGGTGATAGAAAAACAAAAGATATCAATAAAAAGAGGGCTCACACAGACCAGGTTTGATCCTGGAGGGACTGATCCACCAGCGATCCAGTTCTCTTCAACTTGTTAATACACCTTATTTTTAATTCAAGAAATGGATACCACTTGGTATCTATTTGGATCCAATGGATGGATACCATCCAAGAAATCCACCTATATTTGTCCAAGAAATCTCTGAAACAAAGCTTAGGCTCTCTACAAATATAGATTAACAACATCCTCTGCCACAAAGGTATACAATATTCAAAATAAATATTAGCTTTTACATATAAATATGTATATATATATACATATGTATTTAAGATATATAAATATATCTATATATTTAAGATGACTTTTTTATTTCACATACTACAGAAAATATATAACATGAAGAACTGTCTCACATGAACACATAAAGAAATATGAAACTTAAACAGCCCATTATCCTCATCATAATCTCCTCAGAAAGTAAAAACATTTTGTGGGATGGATGAACAGATGTTTCCTCTTCACTTTGGACCTATTCTATCTAGGCTACTCTCAATTCAAGTCAAGTCAACAAACACTTATTAAGTGCCAGGCACTGAGATAAGTGCTAGGGATACAAAGAAAGGCAAAAACAATCCATACCCTCAAGGAGGTCACATTCTAATGTGTGAGCAGGCAAACAACTATGTGCATGTATATTTTCGTGTGTGTATATGTGTGTACACATGGTATGTATGTGCATATGTGTATGTGTTTGTGTTTATGTGTATACACATATATTTGTGTATATATACATATACATACCTATAGTGCCTTTCCCCTCTGTGTGCATATACATCTCTCTCTCTATATATATATATATATATGTGTGTATGTGTATATATATATATATATATATATATATATATATATATATGTATATCTATGTATATACACACATATATGTGTATATATATATGTATATACATACACACACATGCACTAACATTAAAGAGGACTGGGAAAGGTCTCTTGCAGAAGGCTGAGATTTCAGCTGAAAAGTTGGGAGAAGGATTTTTTCTGTGCAGGGAACAGCAAAGAATAGTATCTCTAGATCATAGAGTAAGATAAAATTGATGGAACTTGACAACTGACTGGATGTGGGAAATGAAAGAGATTGAAAAATTGAGGATGACATTTAGAAGCCTGGGTGACTGGGAGTATGGTGGTCCCTCAAAAGTAATTCAGGATATCAAACAAGGGGATGATTTGGGGGAAAGATAATGAGTTCTGTTTTGGACATGTTGAATTTAATATGCAACTGGAGATGCAAAACTGAAGGTCAGAAAGAGGTTAGGGCAGTCAATCAACAAATGAGTCTACTATATGCCATTCAATGCACTAAATGTTTGGAACACAGATAATATAAATATGAAAAAAAAGACAATCTCTGCCCTCAAAGCCCAAGCACTCGATGAAGGAGTCCATAGAAGTGCACCCAGGAAGAAAATAAAAAGATAGGTAGCCTGTGCTCCTTCCTTGAAAAGGGATTCTAGGAGCAGCTACGTGGTGCAGTGGATAGAGTACCAGCTGTAGAGTCAGAAGGATCTGAGTTCAAATCAGCCTCAGACACATAACACTTACTAGCTGTGTGACCCTGGGCAAGTCACTTAACCCAACTGCCTAGCAATAAATAGATAGATAGATAGATAGATAGATAGATAGATAGATAGATAGATGAATAAACAAATAAATAAATAGATGAATAGATAAATAAATAGATAAATAAATAAGTGAAAAAAGAGGGATTCTAGGGGAATCACTAGAGTTTATGGAGTAGGGAAGTGACACGTTCATAGATGTGCTTAAGTAAAATTAGTTTGACAGCATTGAATAGCTTGGGTTGGAGGGAGGAAAGCCTTGAGTCAGGGAGACCATTTAGGGGCCTATTGTAATAACATAAGCAAGAGGAAACGTGTGCATGAACTAAGGGGATGGCTATAGAGAAGGTATCAGATGCAAGACACGCTGTAGGAATATGAAGATTTTGCAACTGACCAGATATGTGAGGCGAGAGAGGAGTTGAGGATAATGTTGATAGGATACCAGGAAATTGGTTCACCATGGAACAAGAATTCCAGAGGACACAGTAGAGTGGTATAGTCGGCATGAAATATGAGTGGAGTAGGGTTGAGAACGCTTTGCTCCCAGGTAGTTGATTGAGTAGGGAGTAGGGAGAGAAATAGGGGTAGGGAGAGAAATAGGAAGGGGGAGTTTGTTAACCATAGGGGTAATAATAGGTGTCAGTTGAATTATAGTACTTATCCTAATGTAAAGATGAGTGGAAGGGAGGCCAATCAATCAGTTAATCAATAAATTAATAAGCATTTATTAAGTGCCCCTTATTTGCCAGGCACTGAGCTTATACTCTACCAGTGGAGGACGATTAAAAATATATTAGAAAATACGATTTGGACTTAAGAAATGAAAGATCTAAAGATCTGCAGACTACTAATTAGCCTCATTTTATATATTACAAATATCCTTCGAGATGAGAGTGAGAAGAATAATATCTCCAAAAAATAGAAAGGGATTATATTTTAACAGGTGGTAAAAGGCTAGTAACTAACATGAGAGTGATTTCTGAATCAGTTGTTTGATTAAATCAAATAAATGCTCAAATGGAGAAAAGGTCAAAATCAAAAACCAAATAGAAGAAAGGATACAGATGAAAAGAATTGTGTGTCATTAATTTTGTGCAGCTAAAACTGCTTCAACATTACCCATTTTAAACAAGCTGTTGATACCTAAAAACAGGAAGTGGGCAGAGATCACAAATGGCTCTGATCATTTACTCCCTGTTTTCTATAGAAGTTTATTGCTGTTGCCAGAGCATGGAGGCCAAGAGACCATAAACTGCCACAACCAACCAGCAAACATTCAACCTCCTTGCCAAGCATAGAGAAATGACAGGCAGTGGGAACATTAATCCCCAAAACAAACTCATTTATAAATTATGAAAGAAGATCGGGTAGGTTTACAAGCAGCATTGCCTACCAAAAGGACAGAAGTAAGCGGAGCATAAAATAACTTACTGAAAGTTTGGCATAGAAGCCAACAACTGAGTTATATATAACAAGAGCAGTTACTCCAGCAGTCCTGAGGAAACCCATGGACCAGTCTAAAGAATGCAGGCTCCCTAAGAATCCAGGTTCAAAGGGAATCAGTCTTGGTGGAAGAGGAAAGTTTCTCCCCCTACGTTCACTGTTCATGTCACTGGAGAATCTGGAGCAATAGGAGATAATACATCTAACCGAGAGCAGAAAGAGATACACTGGCCCCTGGATAAGAAGTACGAATATTTTTGTAACTTTTATTATCTAATTTTGTTTGTAAAGTATTTTAATTGTATATATAATTTTATACAAATTTTATCTATAAATTATTGTAAATTGTATTTTATATAATTCCACATTACTTCCCAAAAAAGTCAAAATGATTTACTGCTCTACTAGCTGTTGTTTTACCATAACCATAGCAGTATTGAATTTTATTATCTTGAGGCAGAGCCAAGATGGCAGAGTGATAGGAAGCATTGTGGTTGGCTCTCCTCCATAAACTCCTCCAAACAGATCTAGAAAATGCACCAGACTGAATCCTGATGCAGAAATGCAGGAAAAAAGTCACAGTGTCCAGCCGAGATGGACATAGAGAGATCACCCAGGAGGTCTGTAGATGCTAAGGACAGAGTCAGGGTAGGAGCACACTGCACAAAGCACTCCAGGCCTAGGGAGAATCTGTAAACCACTATGAGAGGAGCTCTGAGCCCTTACCAGAGCTCCACCTGACTCAAACTAAAGCCCCGGGGGACAGGTGCCAACTTTTACCTTTGCTACCCACTCCTCAGTTCTGGGTCACAGATCCAGGGTGGACTGAGAAGGAGATCTGCACAAGAATGGCCTTCCCCATTATGGAAGCTCTAGGAGTATATCAAGAAAGGAAGTTCAAGAAGCCAGCAACAGCAGCAGCAGCTTAGGCCCCAAGCTCAGAATAGGGTTTCACTTCCAGCATCTAACCCAGCCTACAAAGGAATAACCAAGGCAATAATCCCACAGCAAAAAGGAGCTAACAATTCACCACTCCAAATCAATACAGCTTTCTAACTGGCCAATAGGAGCTATGTCCAGCAGCACAGGTCAAAATCCAGACCAGGAACCTGTGGAGCTCAGCCCAGGGTGGGCAGCAATCAGACCTTGCCCAGCTTGGATCAGACCGTTTTGGGAGCACTGAAAGCTTGCAAGTCCCAGCCTGTCCCCGAGACCCTGGAATGACACAACACTTGATACCCTAAGGAAGTAGCAATAGGACCAACTCGGACATTTCTTCCAGAAGTGAGGCAGAGCCCAGTTCTAACATCAAGTCTGAAGTCAGGATGTGGGCTAGAAGAACAAGCAAACAAATAAAGAACTACACTATAATAATCTAATATGTTAGCAGAGAGTCTCAAAGACACAAAGACAGAAAAGAATGACTCCAAAATATCTGCAAGCAAAATCTCAGAGAAAAATATAGCATGGTCACAAATGCAACTAGAACTCATGGAAGAAATAAAGCAAGGGTTGTTGATTTTTAATTGACTAGAATAATGGAACTTGAGGCAAAAATTGGAAAAGAAACAAGAGCAATGGAAGAAAGAATTGGAATAGGAATTAACAACTTGGCACAAGAGGTACAAAACCTTGCCCAAGCAACAAACTCTGTAAAAGTTAGAATGGACCAAATGAAGTCAATGATTCCATAAGGCAATGAGAAATATTAAACCAAAGTCAAAAGACTGAAAAAAAAATTAAATAAAATTAAGGTATATCATAGCAAAAAAAAAAACCTGACTCAATTAAGGAAAAACAGATTGAGAAAAAAATTTAAATGATAGACTATTTGATCACCATGACCAAAAGGAACAGAGAGAGATAGAGACAGAGAGACAGAGAGAGAGAGACAGAGATGGAGAGACACAGAGAGCCCAAATATCCTGTTTCAAGAAATCTTAAAGGAAAACTGTCCAGATCTCTTAGAACCAGAGGTAAAGTAGACACAGAAAGAATCAACTGGTCACCTCCTGAAAGAAACCACAAAATGAAAACTCCCAGGAACATCATGGCCAAAATCCAGAGTTTCAAGATAAAAGAAAATGCTAAATCAGCCAAAAAGAAAGAATTCAAGTATCAAGAAGCCACCGTCAGGATCACACATGATTTAGCAACCACCACTATAACAGATTACAGAACTTGGAATATGATATTCCAGAAAGTAAAGGATATGAGCTTACAGACAAGAATAACTTACCCAGAAAAACTTAGTATAATCCTAGGAAAAGAAAATAAACTTTTAAGAAATAAAGTACTTCCATACATCCCTGATAAAGATACCCAAACTGCAAAGAAATGTTGAAGTTCAAACACAGGAGTGAAGAGAAATATAAAAAGGTGAACATGAATGAATAATGATAAAGGACTAAACAAGGATAAATTACTTGCATTCAAATATGACAAGTGATACATGTATTCCCTCTGAGCTCTTGTCGTCATCAGGAATCATAGAGGAAGTCTAATTAGGCAGGGCTTGAGAGTAGTTTTGCTATGTCTTGATGATCTTGAAAAAAGAATGAAATGAGAGGGCAAGAGGAATATATACGCTGGGGAGAAGTGAAAGGAAGGGGGGAAATTACCTCATATAATCAGGGTGTTCAGGTAGATATCTACACAAAATAGGAGGAAAGGGTGAAGGGGAGTGGCTGCCACTTGAAATTCACTCTCTGAACAAGTAAAAAAAAAAGGGGGAATCCATCACATGATTGGATATAGAAATACATTTTATTCAACAGGGAAATAGGAGGGAAAGGGGGAAAAGACAAATTGTAGGGTATATTAAAGGAAGGATTAGCCCTAACCAAAACAAAGTCTAAGAATGTACAAAAATATTTAGAGCTCTTTGTGATGGCAAAGAATGGGAATCAGAGGGGATTCCCATAAGTTGGGGAATAGAGGAACACATTATGGAATACAAATGTGATGGAATACTATTGTACAAACTCATATCAGTATAATGACCAATCAGGATTCCAGAGGACTGATGATGAAATATGCTATCCAACTCCTGAGAGAAGTAAAGGACTCAAAATACAAGATGAGACATATACTTGTGTGTGTGTGTGTGTGTCTGTGTGTGTGCATGTGTGTGCATGTGTGTGTATGAATATGACATGACCAATGTGTAAATTTGTTTTGATTGACTCTACATGTTTGTAAAGAGTTTTGGTTTTTTCTTTTATTCTCAGTGGGGTTGGGGGAAAGAAGTAGGATTTTAGCTGATTAAAACAAATAAAATATTTTTTAAAAGACAAAAATTTTAAAAATAAATGAATATAATTTAAGGCATTTTTCCAATCACATGTAAACTCTTTGAGGGCGGTGACTTATGTCATTTTTATCTTCATATTTCCAGTGCCTAGCACAGTGCCTGACACTTAGTAGGTTCTTAATAAATGCTTGTTGAATTGGAAAAGAAAGAATTTTCATTTCTTTTCTATTTTATTAACTTTGGGTGAGTTCAAGACTCAGAGTTGTTCTAATGTGTATTTTTCTGATTATTAGAATTCTCACGTCTTTTTTCCTTGTGGTTATTCCTAATATGTATCATCTCTGGAGATCTAACTATTTGTACTCTTTGACGCCTCATCTATTGGAGAATGGCACTAAGAGAGTGTGAATTTTTTATAAGCCACTTTATAAAAGCTGGGTATCTGAGTATGTTCATTTTGTCATTAAATATAGTTTATGACAATGACACTGATCTGTTGAGGGGAACATTTAGGAATATTGACTAGAATCTCAGCTTCATGTTTATGTTGAAATGTGCTTAAAAAAAACTGTCCAGTACTAGCACTGTGCTAGGCATAATTTACTTTATGCTTCCCAGTTGGTGACATTTTTCACTAGGACAACTTTGTAGTAGAGAGGGGAATATTTTCCATGAGATCCTGCCAGACATAATCCTACTTTAGATTCTAAAAATTATAAGAATGCATTATCATTTTTCTTTTTTTGTGGCAAAATAGGCTTTCATTTCTTTCCATAATCAGTACACCAATATAAATCAATCAACATGACTTTATCAAGCACCTACTATGTGCCCTATGAGGCCCTGAAGAAAGAAAAACAAAAGGGAAATAGTCCTTGCTCTCAAGGAGACCATGCAAGCATATGTTCATTAGTCTGAAAAAGTGTTAGGACTATGGCTATGTTTTAAATTTTATTTAATTTTTTACTTTATCCCTCTCCACCTTCAATTATACATTGACAAACTGCTTGGTGGTATTGGCCTGATC
Organism: Phascolarctos cinereus; assembly: GCF_003287225.1. Classification (NCBI taxonomy): domain Eukaryota; kingdom Metazoa; phylum Chordata; class Mammalia; order Diprotodontia; family Phascolarctidae; genus Phascolarctos; species Phascolarctos cinereus. Next base: position 297,759,780 of record NW_027555847.1, read on the forward strand.
AGTAGAATCACAATTCCTCTCTATAGTTGCCTTAGACCTAGAGGTAGCATAGGGGCAGTTTTACTGTGTTAAAAAAAAAAACATTACTGTATTTCTAGAATAATTCCAATCAAAAATAGCAAGGGAGATAGGCAATGAACCAAACACAGCGGACAATTAAGCTCATTTGGGGCTAATTGATATGGGATGTATTTTCTTCCTTCTCAAAAGAAGAGGAGTGGCAAGAAAAAATATTATTTCAAATATCCCGTGATGATTGAAAAGGCATGGGAACTACTTCCGATATGTCATGGTCATTGACTTGTAGCTAACATTAGTAGTGTTAAATCACAATTAGTCCAAGCACATATAATCACACTGCAGGAGTCTCTAGTGGCCTCCAATAAAGACTCTTATCCTAGCAAGATCTTGAAAAAGAGACCTTTAGTGACAGGTCTGAGTCATATTGGTGACAAGTGACTCAGTTGCTGTTATAGATGAGTATCCCAAAATTGAGAAAGCCATTACTTTGAAAAACACTTGAAGTTAACTGCCCTCTCCTCTCTTCTGTGAACCCTTCTGAAGTTGGCTTATTTTTCCCCGCTGTGGAGAAAAAGAAAAGGATTTTGCTGAAGATGTTAGAACATTTTAGTTAACTTGCAGACTAATTCAAAATCTGAGGGTGTGCTAAGCCCATCCCTAGTTCACACACTAAGTTTTATTTTTATTTAGATCAACTGGGTTATTTTCACTGCTGATACTGAGATATAATAGCAAATACTCCAGGTTATTATAAAAAAAATTAAAAATAAGCTTAGCTTATGCTGAGATTATTAATATACTAAAAAGAAAATGTCATTTTTAGCCAAACATTTATCACTGAACAAAATTAATACAGGTATTCCTCCTCCTCCCAAGTTCATCCTGACCACATCCCACCAAAAGGTAGGGAAACTTTATGTCAGGAGACACAAATGCCTTCTGTTCTCTGATTGGTAGAGAGAAGAGAACAGCCCATCAAGAAGCCTGCAATTTTTGTACCAGTCAAAAAACTATGGTTCAGAGGGTCATGGAACTGAACTATTGTTAAGAAAGAAAGCCTACCAGTGCCATTCTTCCTTCTTTCCTGTGCTACTCAACTGAAAGTAGATAGATAATTCTTGCTGATGGCTTCTCCCTGGGGCTGCAGTAAGCTGCACAGTAGATCATGAAATTGTAGGGAAGGGAGACCTTCACCATGTCAAGGGAGCCTCCTGTCCAACCCCATCTGTTGACCCACAGAAGAGGCAATATGGCATAGTGGCAATGGAATTGAAATCAGGAAGATCTGGGTTCAAATCCCACATCAAACACTAAGGAGCCTTAAGAATCTGGTCAATTTACTTTATCCTTCTGTGCCTCACTTTACTCATCTGTAAAATTCAAGAATTGGACTTTCTGGCCTCTAAGGTCTTTTTCAACTCTAAATATGTAATTCTATGATCTTATAAAAGTACATGCACAGTTTTACTTCTTATCCTTCCCCCATTTACCAAGTTAAAAATCCCAGGTCTGAGGTTTATTCATTTTTCTTCTGCTTTTGGGATATTCTCTATTGGTTTTGTATGATAATGACCTGGGTTTCTATCAGGCTGAATTGCTCCATCTCCTCAGACTCTTCAGCCTGAATAATGTGGGCCAAGCTATGAGTAAACTCTCTGGGAAGAGGTCAAGCCTGAGTTTCCAGTTTACTTTCCCCTCTAGGCTGAGCTCTTAGTTCTAAAAATTCTATAAACCCCACTGCCCTCACCTTCCTGCCAGTCCTGCTCCTCCCACCTAGCTACTGTGTCTTTCTTCCAGGTCTGGGCAGAATCGCTGCCTGCTTTGTCTTGTAGGGTAACAGAGAATTCAGGACCAGTCACTTCTGTGAAGTAAATGGACAGCTAAACCTTAAGTCAAAAGCCTTATGAATTTCCTCTGGCTCACTGCCCTAGAGTGCAAAGTAGGTTAGAAGTGGGGGTGGTAAATGAGAGTTGAAAGTATTAGACTTCTTCAGTGTTAATTAATGAGGATTTTAATTTGTGTAGTACTTCTGCCTTCTTGTCGTGTGAATTCAGCTGTAATTAAATCATATCTAATGGATAATTCCTTTTTCTCTAATTTTGGGGTTTTATGAAGTTGGAAGAAGCAAGTACTCAATGAGGAGGCATATGACCAGTAATCTGATCACATAAATATCCTGTTTCTGGTGCTCAAATATTTAATAAATGTTCCATGAATTCTCAAGCAGAATTATTCTGGACTGAAGGAATTAAAGGTTTTCCTTAAAGCTAGTATAACACTGTACTGGAATATATAACCTATATGGAATTCTTTTTTTTTTCTTAATAGATTATCTTTTTATTTTTTCCCATTTTTTATCATTCTGATTTGAAGTTTTGAGTTCCAAATTCTATCCTTCCCCCCTCCCTAGATGGTAAGCAATCACATACAGGTTACATGTGTGCAATTACGCGAAACATTTCCGTATTAGTCATGTTGTACAAGAAGACTAGAATAAAAGAAAAAATGAAAGGAAGAAAGTGAAAAATTGACTGTTTCAGTCTGTATTCAACCAATATCATTTCTTTCTCTGAAGGTAGGTTGTACACTTCATCATTAGTCCTTTGGGATTATCTTGGATCATTGTATTACTGAGAATAGCTAAGTCATTCACAGTTCTTCATTCTACAATATTGCTGTTACTGTGTACAACGTTCACCTGGTTCTGTTCACTTCACTCAGCATCAGTTCATCTAAGTCTTTCCAGGTTTTTCTGAAATCACCCTGCTTGTCATTTCTTATAGCACAATAATATTTCATCACAATCATATACCATAGTTTGTTTAACAACTCCCCACTTGATGGACATCTCTTTGATTTCCAATTCTTAGCCACCACAAAAAGAGTTGCTATAAATATTTTTGTACCAATAGGTCTTTTTCCCTTTTTTGGATGTCTTTGGAAATCTATATGGAATTCTAATGATTTCCATCATTAATTAGAAATCATTAGTGGCCTGGCAGAGATCTCCTATGGTCTTCACTATGGCCCATCATTTTCCATTCCTACATAACACTTCTGGTATACGAATTCTGAATATTAAGGAATAAGGAATGAGAAAAGAGAGAATACTATATTAAAATGACAGCAAGGATTTCTGGTTCATGTGTCCAAATTAATCACCTCCACCAGACCCCTTTAACTCTGTAATACTAAAAAAAAGGGGGGGGGGTATTTTGTGAAATTTTACACACATACACACACACACACACACACCACCCTAGATCTATGAAGATCTAGATTCAACACAACTAAAATCACAGGACAAAGGAGAGAGAACCCTGACAAGATAAAAATCCTTATGAATTAATGCGCTCTAATCCTTAAGATGTTTATTCAGCACCAATACCCCACCAACATCTCCACTCCAGACAAGGCCACACCTGTTGACCGTGACCTTGTGCCTGGGGCCTACCTTGCAGCAGAGACCTTGCTGGCATGCCTTATTTCTGGCCTGCCAACCTGAAAGCCCACAATAAGTAGAAGACACTGGATTTACCCAACCATATAGGAGGACTGAAAATATACTACTTTCTGACTGGAGCCTGACTCTATGTAGGGACACCCAAGGCTGCAAGGATTCTATCCAGAACATCCCACATCCTGTCCTCTCCCTAACCCTATAAAAAGTAGTAACAGATTCATATTCAGCCAAGCCACATGAAAGAAAAGAGGAAAACTGAAGGAAGAATTGCAGTGAGACCAAAGTGTGTGGCTGCACACTAAAACCCAGGTGGGACCAGTCCTTTCTCCAGAGGGGATTCATGGCAGAGAGAAACAGATTGGCATATAAGAGAATTCTAAAGCTTTTAAAGAAAAAGTGATTCCTATATATTGTGAGGACTGTCCCCACATTAGGCATGGGGGTGTCACTGTGTGACCTGAAGGGGAGCAGAATTGATATTTCTACCTTCTTATCACCACACCCTTAAATTCCTGCCAAGAGCAGAAGAAAGAAATTGGGGTCAGATTTTCATCACTCTGTTTACCTCAGATAGAGGGGCTATCAGGCTAGAACTATATCTAGCTACTCCCCTAAATGTTATTTGTCTAGGGAAATTTAATTTCAAGTCAATTTCAATCTAACTTCTGATTGCCATTTCTTTCAGGGAGAAAGGAGGAGCAGGGTGACCTTAAGCTTTATATCTAAGGCTTGACTTCCTTCTCATCAAATTCAAATTCCACAATGAACACATATATATCAGAGAAACACATTTATCCAGTTTGATAGCAAACAGAAATCAGAGAAACTATATACAGGAGAATATGTACTAGACAATATAGAGTGGACTTCTTGAACTGGGAGCAACTTAATTCAGCTCAACCAAGGTAAACCTAGATCTCACCCTAAGGGAAGTTCCCCAAAGTCTCTAAAATCTCATCCAAGAGGAAGGAACCAAAGACAGGGTTAGGGACATGACAGAGATGTCAGCTGCTCTCATGTCAGCTTCTTTCCAGATTCTTGTCCTTCAGCAACCTGAAGTGAAATTGGCATCTTCCATCTTTATTCTTGAAGCTGAAAGCCAGAATGAAATGAAACAACTGCAGAGCCTGAAACAATTTTAAAGGCTCTCGAAAGGATTGAAGCTCTCCTCTCTACCACTCTCACCAACTCCACTCACTCCTCACACAAGTGTGGGATGTAGATCTTCACTGATCAGGAAAGAGTCCTGTACTAATGGGCTTGGGGACTGGGGTTACATATTTTATACAAATTATTGTCAAAAATTGAGAAAGAAATTGTTCTACCAAATTCCTTTTATGAGACAAATAAAATCTTAATCCCTAAACCAGGGAAGGAGAAATCTAGAAAACAAGAACTATAGACCAACATCATTAATAAATATCAATTTAAATTTTTTTAAATAAAATCCTGACCCAAAAAGGCTATAGCAATTTATTTTTTAAAAGCATTCATTATTATCAAAATTGATTTGTTTTAGGGATGTAAGGATGATTCAACAGTGAGAAAACTACTAACATTGGTAGTCATATTCAAAACAAAACATCCAAAGGCACATGTTTATTTCAATAGCTATAGAAAAAGCCTTTGACAAAGTAAAGTACTCATTCATGCTAAAAAATAAAACCAAGCAGAAACAAAACCCTACAAATAGGAATAGAAGAATTCTTTCAATATGACAAAAAAAAATCTATCTGAAACCAAAACCTAGGATTTTATACAATAAACACTAGAAACTTTACCAATAAATATGCGAGAAAAGCTATTTCTCTGATATAATTTGCCATTGTTCTAGACTTGCTGGAAATGGCAATAGGACAAGAGAAAGAAATTTTAGATGTTATGATAGGCAAAGAAGAGGAAAAACTGTCCCAATGTGCTGATGACATGATGGTTTGCTTATAAAATCCTAGGGAATCAGCAAAGAAATTGAGGCACTACATAAATAGCTTCAGTGAAATAGCAGGTAACAAAACAAACTCAAAAAAATCAATAGCACTTCTCTATAACAATAATAAAATCCAGTAATGAAGAATAGAATGGGAAGGCCCATTCAAAACAACTACAAAATATATAATTTACTTAGAGTCAATCTGACAAAACACCTTGAGTAACCATATAGATGCACTTGCCAGATTCTCTCCAAAGAAATAAAAAAACAACTTATAACTGGACGGATATTCCTCACTCATACTGTACCAACCAAACTATCAAGGGAATATTTTGCAGACATATACAAAATAATAACAAACTTCATTTGGAGGAACAAAATATCTAAAATATCAAGGAAATATTTTTTTAAAAGGAATTAAAGGGGAATGGAACTTTTAGATACCAAACTATATAAAAAAACAGTAAACATTAAAACTATCTGGTACTGGCTAAAGATAGAAAAGTAGATCAATAGACCTCCCAAGACAGTGAAAAAAAAAACAGAAATATTTTAACTCAATAACTCAATGTTCAATAAACTTCCCAAAATAAAATACCTTTTAAAAAATTCTTTTTTTTTTCCAAATATTGCCAGGAAAACAGTCAGCATGGCAGAAATTAGATTTTGATCAACAACTTACATAATATGGCACAATAAACTCAAAATGGATACATGGCCTGATAAGTGAAGATAATAAATTATAAAAGAATCACATCAGGTACCTTCCATAACTATGGATTTAGGATAAATAAAACAATAGATAGAGGTGATTACAAAAGATAAAATAGATAATTTCATTTATGTAAAGTTCAAAAACTTTTTTTAAGAAATAAAATGTATGCAACCAGAATAAGAAGGAATATAACTGAAGAAAAAAATTCTTTGTGTCAAATTCTCTGATAAGGATATGATATCTAAGATACAGAATTAAAATATATAAGCCCAAAATCCATTTCTCAATAGAGAAGAACAAGAAGTTATCGAAAGAACTGTAAACTAGGAGAACCTCAGAGGCAGGGATGAGAGAGAGCAGGGGAAGGAAATCCTCCTCTCCTCAGTTTAGTCATTCATAGCTCCTGCACCGAGGGTGATCTTCACCCTCTGAACACAGCAAGAGAGAGGCATGCAGAAAAGAACACAAGAGAAAGCAGGAATCAGACAGAGACCACAGGAAGAATGATCAAGTCCTGCTTGTCATCAGTTTTAAAGAGGCTGCCTATTCTAAATATACAACTAATCAAAGGAGGCTACACTCACCCATGTGGTAGCAGTCAAGAGTGCTTCCTTTGTAAGACATCTGGGGATATCCAGGCAAGCCGCCTTGTGAGTGCCTCCATGATAAGAGATTTGGGCATACTCCAAAGACCTTGCTACCATTTACCCCTGTCTGAAATTTTCTGTTCTGTCAAATAAGTAGAGGTGCATTTTTGTTTCTTTTCTGTGTTGTTTGTCCGCAGTTTCAGGTGCCAGGATGGATCCGGAAATTTGAGCCATGGTAACCCCAAAGCCAAGATTCTAGGGAGGTGTTGCAGCCAGCCAATGTGGGTAGAGAAGCCCTCACATGGTGTCTGAGACTCTAGCCCAAAGGGAGCTTTGGACTTGAAATTGGGACTCTGCTTTAGAGGAAGTGAGCTAAACTATGGATCTAATCCTTTTCCCCTCCCCAGAGACTGCAGTGGAGTATAGAGAAGACATTATGCCTTCCAGGTGTTGGGGAAATAAGTTTGTATGTGTGTAAATATATCTGTTGAAATAAACATTTCTTTTTTAAAAAATTGTAAATTATGAACAAACATAGGAAAGAACGCTTCAAATCTCTAATAAGAAAAATGCAAATCAAAACAACTGTGGTTTTAGTTCACATCCCACAAATTAACAAAGATAACAAAAGACTGAAATAGTCAAAGTTGAAGTAATTATGAAAAGATGGACATAAAATGAATTTTTGGTGGTGCTATGAAATGATTTCACTCTTCCAGAAAGCATTTGGAATTCTGCAAATAAAATAACTGAAATGCATGTACCCTACACCCTATTATTAGGCTTATTCCCCAGTTTGGTCAATGACACAAAAAGAAAGCCCCTCATAGGAATCAAATTATTTATAGCAGGCCTTCTTGTAATAGCAAAGAACTAGAAGCAAAGTAGATGTCCATCCATTGAGGGATGGCTTAGCAAATTTGGTGTGAGGGTAATGGAATATTATTAGTCCTATAAGAAGCATGGGAAAATATGAAATGATGAAAAAGTTTCTGCAAAACAGATAATATAATATTCATATTATGCAATATAATATATGCAATATAAGCATAACCAAAAGAGCAATATACACAATGACTCCATCAATATAATTGGAAAGAACAACACCAGCAAAATGATCAAAACAGAATGCTGAGAAATTATAATGTCCAAGGTTGGCCTCCCAAAAAAAGAATAAACATGAGAAGGCTCACATACACACACATGCACACACTCTTTTACAGAAGTGGGTGACTATACCTGTGGAACACAACATATAAGGTTAAGCTTTTTTGATATATTGAAATATATGTATGTATGTATGTGTGTGTATATATATATATATATATATATTCAAGCATATATATTCAAAATATATATATTTTGATATATTCCCTTTTTTGATATATTGTTTTCCCTTCTTTCTTACATTCTTTATCATAGGCCATGGGTTGGCAAATTATGGCAGGGCTGCCTTTTTTTTATGGCTAGTGTTGATTGTATAAAATCCTACCTTTTGGTTTTAGATAGTTTTTTTTTATCCTATAAAAAAATAAGAATCATTTTAGAATAAAACTTTTACAATAAAATTTTATTTAAAAATATTTTTAAAAAGTCATTCTTAGCATATAGGCCTTACAAAAGCAAGAGGTAAGCCAGATGTGGTAGGCCACAGTTTCCCAACCTATATATAAGGGATGGGTCTCCAAGAAGGGATGAGGATAATGTCTTGAAAAATGTAGGTTATACAAAAACAAAATATGCCAATAGAAAATATACTTTGACAAAAAATAAGAAATGACAACCAGGTTAGCCTTTCTTTAGAGTCATGATCAAGTGACTATGAAATATTATATAAAAGCCTACAGCCCTTGGAGCTATGCTATAGTCTAGTCCTGGGGAAAATATAGGCAAAGACCAATTGCTAGAAATATCCTGGCAAGTTCTGGTTGCTTTTCAAAGGACAAAATTCTTTATATAACTTTAAGGAGAGTTTGCTAAAGATAGTGAAGTCTGATCCTGAGGAATATTTGAATATGTTGAACTAGTCTCCATCATAAATGAAAGTAAGTAAAATCTCTGAAATCACCATGTGATATCCTTATAAACCAGATGACAGACTAAACATCTTTTATGCTCCATGATTCCTAGGAAACATGGGATATATTTGAAAGCAGAAGTATAGCTCATGGGTGCTCCAGCTCAGTATATGTATCACTGCTACTTCATCTACCATTCATTACTTTTCTTCTGTCCATGCACAGAGAGAGTGAGCAAGAAACCACACCAATTTCTCAGCAAACCTCAGAGTCTAAGGAAAGGCAAAGGCAACAGTCATAAAACTTCCCGCAACAAGTGTTTGTCTGACATTAATGGGAATAGTATGGATTTTATGTCATTGAACTCTGAATGGAGCAATAGTGTCAAGGTAAATTCAATTTATCACAATATAAACTATATAGAGAACAGCATGATGTAGTGGAAGGAGCCCAGGATTAGGAATCAGGAGGCAAGTTCTAGTTATGGCTGTGCCATTAACAGATTGTGTGACAAACCAGTTTCTTTCTCCAGACCTCAGTTTCCCCATCTGTAAAGTGAAGAGGTTAGACTCAATGATCTCTAAGCTCACTTCCAACCTTTGTATTCTTTGTGTTTTCCTAAACACTGTAAAAGGATAAAAACAATAAAGTTGCCCCTCTCACACGTGGCTTGGAGCACACATTTAAAGCTGGAAAGGACCTCAGAGACAATAACCCCTCCCCTCATTTTACAGATGAGGAAACTGAAGCCCACGGAGGTCAAGTAATCCACCCAAGACATCATGGGTAGCGAGTAAGTTTTGAACCCAGGTCCTCTGACTCTAAATTCAACATTTGGTTCCTTGTATCAGGTTTGCTAGTCTTCTCTTTCCAATGACAAATAAAAATCATGATGAAAAAACTTCAGGCTTGGTTTCGGCTATAGTCCTAAAGTGCCCGCTAAAGGTAAGAACAAGGATTCCTTAGTTTTAATCCCTATCTTTTTATTCAAGTAGCTAATTGAGGAAGGCATGACAATAATAATTATGATAATAGCTACGCTTACATAATGCTTACTATGTGCCAGGCACTGTGCTAAAGTGCTTTGCAATTTTTATCTCATATGACCCTCGCAACAATCCCGGGAGGTAATTGCTATTATTATCCCCATTTTACAGATAAGGAAATAGCAAATAGAGGTTAAGTGACTTGCCCAAGGTCACACAACTAGTAAATGTCTGAAGCCAGATTTGAACTCAGATCTTTGGGACTCCAGCTCTGGTGTCTATCCACTGAGCCTCTAGCTGTAGCTGTGACCACAAGGGCCTTCCAAAACAAAGAAAAAAAAGTAGTACAATTTCTTAAATAGCTTTTGTCTAAAGAGGGATTTTAAGATAAGAAATTTTCAGGAAATGCTAAGCCCTAACCCATTCTCTAATAGACAGCCCTCTTTAAGCCTTCAGTGTGACTGTTTCCTTAGATCCATATTCCCTCAAAGGTTATTCTGAAAAGCTGCTTCTTGGTTTAGACTTTATACTTCCCTGACAAAACTGGGAATATTATTCAATTCACTTTTTAACTGGCTGCTCCTGTTACTAAAATGTAATACTTAAATTACTATGCCCTGGCTCCTCTGTCCTTTGTCAATAATATTCACTTAACAATTGCACAGTGAGCTTCTCCTTGAGGATTAATTAAATGCACATCAACCCTTAGATCCTTCCTACAGTTAATATTTCTCTACTTATGATTCTATTTTTCAAAAGACAAAAAAGAAATCACCTCCACAGATGCCTTTAAAAAAGAGACACAAAACCAAAGTAAGCAGTGGACTGATTTTAGCACAGGTTTAATCCATTCTACAACAATTGTAGGAAGACTCTTGAATAACAGGATTTAATTTATGTACATTCTAAATGAGAATAATAAACTTAAATTAACATTCACACGAATGTCAATTACACTCATTTTTAAAGTAATATTCATTCGCATGAATCGCGAATCATTCTGCCTTATTGATAGAGGAAAATAAAGATGCAAAACAAAAAGGAAAAATGAAGATAAAAGGAATAAAATGAATTCAATCAGAGAGAATATTACTGAAGCCATATGGATATTCTAGGGAGAGGCTGATACATGCATCTCAGTAGTAGTCCCCTATCCTACTATATCACTTGTAGACCAGGGCAGCTCCACGTTGGCTGCCATACAACCACATGTCTTCACCCTAACCCAAATTGTCACAGGAGTCCTGGGGTCAAGAGCTCTGGAGTCGGCCTAAGGCCGACTATTAATTGGTAGTAGGAGTTTCCAGGCATTTCTTACTCCCATATAACTACAAAAAAAAAAAATGTACTCACCCAGAAAGCAAAACCCAATGTCTTGTCTGTATGCACTCGCTTACCTTACCTCAGCTACAGGGCACTAGATAAAATTGTGAACCGAACAAAAGCTGGTCTTTAAAGGTCCTCATTGAAAGGCCCCCAACCATCATCCCTAGAATCTACAGAAATATCACATTTTCTAGATACTTCCCAATCAACTCCACATTCTGCATGTTCATGACAACAGGCCAGACATGGACAGTTCAACACTTCTAGGCAAATAATAATTTTGAAGATGTATGATTTATGTTGACTTCAATTTGCAATATAGTTTTGATTTTTCTAAGGTGAGTTCATTTTCCTTTCTAGTAGTTCAGCACCAAAGTATTAAAATACAAAAAATGTGGCAGCTAGATAGCTCAGTGGATAGAGTACTGGGCCTGGAGTAAGGAAAGCTTAAGTCTAAATTCATCCTTAGACATGTACCAGCTGTGTGACCCTGGGCAAGTCCCTTAACCTCTGTTTGCCTTAATCCATTAGACAAGGAAATGGCAAACCACTCCAATATCTTTCCCAAGAAAACCCCATGGGCAGTATGGTCCATGAGTGTCACAAAGTAAGACACAACCAAACCACAACAACAAAAGTATTAGAAACAAATCTACGTTTTACAGTATTACTTAAATTGTCTAAGCATAACATCTAGTATTATTAAAATGTAGTAAGTCCAGAATGGCAAGTACCGCCTATATGTCTACAGGTATATTTGACTTTAGGGAAATGGGAAATCTCTAACTTAGCTCTCCAAATGCTATTCAAATTGCTGGCACCACCATTCTCTCAGTCACCCACACTAGAAACCCCTGAATAATCTTTATTTCTCTCTCCTTCAGCATCCATTTAGTTGTCAAGTTGCATTGATTCTATTTCTAAAAGTCCCTGTTGAAACTATTCCCTCTTACCCATTCATACTGCCACCAGCCTAGTGAAGGGCATTAATGCCTCTCCTCGGAGTTATTGTAATGGCCTCTTAAATGGTCTTCTTTCTCCCAGTCCTTCCTCTTTACCAATTTATCCTTTAAACAGCTACCAAATAAGCTAGACCTAATCACGGGTCTGACAACACCTTAACAAACTTCATTAGCTAACGATTGGCTTTGGGATAAAATACAAAATCCCATTCCAGACATTTAAAACTTCCACAATCTGGCTCCACTGTACCTTTCCAGACCTATTTCATATTAGTCTCCCTCCCATGAGAAACAATGAGGTATAGTAGACCAAAGAGTCAGCCTTGGAACCAAAATGACCTGAGTGTCAATCCCATCTCTGACACATCCTGGTGATGTGACCGTGAGAACATTTCTTAACCTCTCAGTGCTATAGGAGGCTCTCAAAAAACTGTAATTTGCAGTGAAGGTGTTGACTTGTATTAGTAGAGGGAGTCCTCATCTGCTAGTTCCTATTCCAATGAAATAATGGGTCCAACCCTTATCCCTCTTTCGCATGCTGCCTGTTTGAATCAAACTAGACTCTGACTGTTCCCCAATTTCATCTTGTAGTGTCCTTCTTCCAAACATTCAATGAGGTGACTTCACCTGGACTTCACTCCAGGTGCCTTAGAGACAGCACAACACAGTTAGTAGACAGTTGGCCTGGGAGTCAGGGAAACCTGGGTTCGGGATTTGAGACATATTGACTACGTCATTTAACCTTTTAGTGTTTTGGGCAACTCCAGAGATTCTAAATTTCACCAGTGCCTCTGCTCAGTTTTGACTCTACCAACACCACGCCCTTTGTGCCACGACTTGCCAGGTAGTCCCTGGTGTCTCCCAAACACACCCCACCCTTTTCAGCTCCCTTTTGTGTATTGTCTTCCCCCAACAAAATGTAAGCATTGAGGGCAGGGACTGTCTCTTTTCTTATTTGTATATCCTTGGTATTAACACAATGCTTGGCACATAGTAGGTGCTTAATACATATTTATTGAGTATTGACTATTAATTGGTAGTAGGAGTTTCCAGGCATTTCTTACTCCCATATAACTACAAAAAAAAAAAAAGTTCCCTGGGCCTAACACAGGGTATACACAGTAGGTGCTTGATAAATGTTTTTTGGATGAATGAATGAATGAATGAATGAATGAATGAATGAATGAATAGATCAAACCAAGTTTAAATTTTTAATCCTTCTTCTCTGCCTACCTATCTAGCATAGGGTGATATATACAATCACTAAATGTATGCTTGTTGACTTTAATGGTGCATTAAAGAGTTCTGGCACTGATGTCAGATTACCCAGGTTCATCCTATTTCTGATAATTATTTCCTGTGTGACCTGCAGCAAGTCATTCAAGGGGCCTGAATTTTCATAAATGAGGGGATTGGATTAGATCACCTGTGAGCTCTCTCAGCTCTAAATCTATGATGCTCGGTATTTGAATTAAATTGCTCTCATCCCTGCTGAAACTGGCCTGGACCTCAGGAAGGAATGGGGCCTGGAGTCAGGAAGATGTAAATTCAAATATGGATTCAGACATTTATTAGCTGTGTGACCCTGGGCAAATCACTTAACCCCTGTCTGCCTCTGTTTCTTCAACTGTCAAAGGGGGATAATAATAAGGCCTACCTCCCAGGGCAGTTGTGAAGAACAAATGCACAGTGCCTGGCACAAAGTACATGCTTAATAAATGTTTCTTTTCTTCCTCCTGAAGACCTAACCTGGAACCAAAGGAACCCTTGGTGTCTTCCCTTCCCTTCTTGGCTACTTGTCAGTCCTGGAGTTTCTCCTAATGTTATGCAGATATGGATCAGCATGATTCATATCCACAAAGGTGCTCCAGCTTTTAAATATTTTAAATATATATTTGGATCTTTAGGAATTTTGAAAGAGCTTCAATCTTGATCCATTTACCAGGCACATGAAGAAACTTTTAAACACTTCCAGTTTAAACCTGTTGCCTGGGAACTATTTCAAATACATCCTATATTTGGAAGGGGGGGGGGAAGCATCCTATAGACAAAACCTTGGTGTCACCTTTGAACGTCCCGGGGCTACACATCTCATTCTGTCACACCTATCACTAAGACATAAGAAGCTGATATCATTAAGGACCAGTTTAATGAGTTGAAGGATTAATATTTTTAAAAAAGCATCTAAAATAAGGATATCAAATGAGGTGGAAAATGATTTAGTCATAGCGCTGCTTAGAGCAACTTGGATTCTAAATTAATAAGCATTAGTATTCCATACAAATTCATCACAATACACACATTAATAAACAATAATGATGATGCTAGATGAAGATGCTAAACAACACGTGTAATACACAAAAATATTATATGCTATTCTTTGGGATTTACAGTTCAATATCTACACACATTTTGAATATACATTACTATTGTCCCACCAGAGGCAAAATAGTCTAATGCCAGCTCTTCCACCAATTCATCATGTTAGCTCAAAAATACCCTTCAACTTTAGTTAACTATTTCCACCACATCCTAGTCTGTAAAAATGAAAGGTAAGAGAGACCTAGTTGAATGTTTGATGCATCTTAAAGCAATGCTCTAGTTCCACCCTAAAATCTAATTAACTAAATTATGCAATCAAGTACTCAAAGGTAAATTTATCTTTAATCTCATAATTTGGAAGTTCCTTCTAACAAAGTAGATCTCAGTTTGCCCATCCTAGGGACTCTAGCTCATGATCTCCCATAAATTTGCCTCAGGACACCCACCCAATTTACCCAAGGCTTTTCTCACCTTCTCCTGCCATCCTGATGTGGAGAGGGTCCTAATGAAGCACATGAACTGTCCATTAAAATGTATATTGTAGTAAATTTATATGGAATACTGATGCTTATTAATTTAGGACCCAATGACAAACCCATCTTCTTTTCCTATCATATCCCTGATGACATCTTTTATTCATATTCTTCTAACGTCCTCATTGGTTAAATTTTGCTGCCTGTTCACACCCCCCATATGTGCTTTTCTGTCTTCCTTTGTGTGATGTCCCATTTCAGTTCTTTGCAGATGATTGAGTTATTTGTTGTTGTTGTTGTTGTTCAGTTGTGTCCAACTCTCTGTGACCCCATGTAGGATTTTCTTGGCAAAGATACTGGAGTGGTTTGCCATTTCCTTCTTCAGCTCATTTTACAAATGAAGAAATTATAGCAAACAGGGTTAAGTGCCCAGGGTCACATAGCCAGTAAGCGTCTGAGGCTTCCTAATTCCAGGCCTGGCACTCTATCCATTGAGCCACTAAGCTGTGCCTTATATACGGTATCAGTTAGCATCACATTAGAGCTCTGGATGCAGTTCTGAATTACCCAGCCTAAAGGGGTAACAATGGTAAAAATTGCAAATGGACTAAAGGAACCAACCTATAGATTATTCACCAAGCAGTACTTTCTCTGTTAATTTGTTAAAAAAAAATACATTCCATTCCTTTGCAAAATATGCAGTTTTCCAAATAATGTGCTTTGCTTTTGCCTGTTAGAAACAGCTTGGGTGTTCAATGTCCATACCACTGAAATTATTGGAACTCTTCACTGAAAATATTGGAAATTTCTATTACAAGTAATATAAGCATCTGTTAGTTCTTTCACTTCCTTCTATATCTATTTCCAAATATTCAAACTCTCTTAATTGGTGTTCATGGGCCAAGTAAGTTCTCACCTCCAAAGGTCTACCAGATAGAATCTGTTCACCTTGGCTGATACACACTTTTAAATGTCCAAGAACAGTGATTTTCTTTTGTCTTACAACACATCATTAAGAATCACTCTTTTGCCCAGTTCAAGTTTATTTCCAGAATTCCTCAGAAAGTCTTCTTCCATACTACTATCTCATGGTAGAAAGGAACAATTCCTAGGAGCATGGAGTCATGTCACTATCCAGTGTGAACTCATATGCAAATCACTTTATTTCTATAATCCTAATATTCCTAATCTATAGAAGGAAGAGATTAGACAAATGGTCTCTGAGACCCTATACAAACATTACAGGTGTTTCAGGTATGAATCCATTTCAGTCACTGCCTTTTTCAATAAAATGTTAATACTTTTTTACCTTAGCTGTAATTACCTTGATGGTGGTGAATAACCCTTTCAAGGGATCCCAGTTTTCTGAACTGTCCCACTACTTACAAAGTGTTTGTAAAAAGAAGGCTTATCTTACATATACTTCCTGGAATTTCAGAACCACATATTTTTTAAGGAGGCATTTTTTCCACTAACCTTTCTAAATAGCTCCCCAAAGTGGTGAATGAGGGATGCCATTCTGGGACCAAAATTACAGTTGGGTTGGCCATATGACATTATTCCTGAAAGTGCAATCTTTTGGAAATCATGCCGAAAGAGCAAATCTGCTTTTCCACTGGAAATATGATCATTTAAAAGTGGTATTTTGAATATGAACCATGTAAGATGAATTCCCAGTTTATTACAGAATTGGATGCAAACGCATACATTAAAGGAGACAGAATGAAGTGCACTACTGTGTATATAGATTTCCAATCTGAACACAGGATTCTCTTATCTCTGAGCAGGAAATGTGTGAGATGAATTTCTCACTTACAGATTAATTTACACTTTAGTCATCGCGGCTAGAAGATAGCCTGTCCTACTTATTGGCCTAGGATGGTACTAGTAATAGTGTGTGCATTTACATAGTATTTTGAATTTTTAAAGTACCATATGATATTAATTATTTTATCTAATCTATGCAATAATGCAATATTATTTACCCCTTCCTCAGTAAGATAGAGGAGCAGGTGCAAGTCACTCAAATTTGACAATTAAAATAAGGTACATGGTCTATATCGAGGCTATTTTATCATATATCTCCAACACTTTAGGTTAGCCTCTCTTTGTTTGAATCTTTCTTTAAAATGGCGATAATGGCTGACATCACAGTAGCATATTGCACAAATTAATTGCTTTTGAGGAAAGCACTTTCTGTTCCCCAGATGAAAAATATTAGTAGTAAATATTTCAATTGATTAACATGATTAATGACCATTTTCCATATCATTTGTCAAGGTTGGCCATGTCAGAGATATTGAATAATGTATAAAATTGGGGGGGAAATTTCCATCACTCAAAGAGCTCTTACAATCCCACCTTCTCCATTTAGTCATTCATAATTCATAGTAAGAAAGGTGATGATTCTCCCCACCCCTTAACCAACCATTGAGTCTACCTTGAGTTTCCCAATATTTTCACTATTTATTTAATAGTGAAATAATTTCTTTTCTGGTAATATTTTTTAAGTAGTCATACAGTCTACATGATTTGTGATATGCTTGCTTCAATTTTACACTATGAGCAATCAGGGGAGAAGGGCTCTATCTGTTTAATTTTCTTGTAGTGATGACTTATACAGTACTATAGATTATTTACTTTAATTTCTCATTAAATATTTTTGAGATTAATTTACTTATTAGTAAATGCTTTTTGATGATGATGAAAATACTGTAAGCAACATGGATCACCTGGGGAAATAACTCAATTTTATCTCATTCCTTAAATTACTTTTTCTACATAATTATTATAAAAAATATATTACATTAAGCTTTAATTATTCTGCCAAATACCTCTAAGTTATTTCATCTTTGGAGTAAAAGCAAATAATTTAAGGAGCTTCAATTCCATACAAGAACCAAAAAGTGGAAGTGTCAGAAGTACATTAGCTTAAAATTATGATGGTGCTAAGCTATTGTTGATTAGTCCAAAGAACGAAACATTGCAATCAAAAATGTATCCATAAGGAATGATTTATAGTCATATTTAAACAAAACTCAATACACATTTTTTAAATAAGAGGTGAATTGCCATTGGAAGGAAAATTATTTGGAAACATATTTTTTCCTACCCAAAAGCTAATTCATTAACATTCATATAGTCCCTACCTGTTTCTCTGTCTCTCTTTCTCCTCTCTCTCTCTCTCTCTCTCTCTCTCTCTCTCTCTCTCTCTCTCTCTCTCTCTCTCTCTCTCTCTCTCTCTCTCTCTCTCTCTTTCTCTTTCTTCTCCTCTCCTCTCCCCAAAAGACTAAAAGGTATGAAATAGTCAATAAACAAGTATTTATTACGTATGTACCAGGCATTGTGCCAACATAGCATCATAAAGTCACAAGTATCTTAGCCACCAAAAGGCAATTCAGATTTAGGGCAGCCACAATAGAAAATTCTAGACTAGCATGGGCCTGGAAGGTCTCACCTCATCCAATGACTCCTGAAGGTCTAGGAAATACTCAATTCAACAGACTCTTGAAATATCAGGATAATTCCAAAGCTGCCATGTCTAGCTTCATTCTATGTAGAAGATTCTTCATTTAATCAATTTTTTTCCCCAGCAACTAATTCCTTTCCAATACAATCAGATACCTGAGGTAGAGGCAATACTAAATACATGAAAAGTGCTATTAAGCTATATGATGTAATTTGAGGAGTAATACAAAACTATAACTTTCTAAATATGTCCTCTTCCTCCACCCTGAGCCTACTATACAAGTGACCCCACTATTCACTATCCTGAAAGGTCTACACTTAGACTTATTCATGGCAGAATAGTAAGATATGAAGAGTGGGGAGAGTGAGATCATCTAGAAGGTCAATGTAAAGGTAAAAATAACCTAAGAAAAAAAGGTGTATGTAGTGGAGGAGGGGCTGGTGGGATCCCTGTACTAATCATTGGTTATTGGGACTAAGTCCCATCAACATATTAGTACCTGTAATATCTTAGTGCAAATGAAAACATTAGTATCATAAGTGTTCTATAAAAGTCTTATTGGAATTGGAATTGCCCCCTTCCTTTTTTGCTCTAACTTCTAAAATCAAGTGAAATAGTCTTCCCCTCTTTTCTCAATAACTTTATAAATAAATTGTCCTTCTGAGCCAGACATCCTCATAACAACTGGCTTCATAAATTAGACCTTTCATATTATACTTGTTAACTAACCTTGGGTAAATCAGGAAACATTCCTATCCCAAACCCTCATCTCTCTCAATCACTTATTGCACTCAAAGATCCCAAAGAATATTTCTGGAACTGAAGATAGCAGATGACACTTTATCTCCAACACTCACCATCAATAACATAAACATAAAAGATGAAATATTTCCTATACAAAAAGGTAAAGCTTAGAAGCCATCTTTGCAGCTTCCATTCCACTTGGAATTGTCATATCATTGCCCCAACCTGAATAGAGCCTTAGAAGCCCACAACATCCCATCTACCCCCTCCAACTGACTGTAAAGAATATTATTTAATAAATCTCTTTTGAATCCATAAGCCTTTCACAAAGATTTTCTTTTTCCCCTCCCTAGGGCAGATGATTACATTACCATATAATCATTCAGTTGGAGAGGCACTTGCCACCAAATGAAGGAATTGAAATAGGTAGGAGAATTTGATCAATAGATGGACTAATATCATGTTCAGTCAATTTTGGACAACGGTTTAGTGTGTGATCCAAATATAGTCCTTATAGGGCTTATTGGTTGAGTTCTCCAGAATACTTTATGATTTGTTGTATGGAGATTTGTTATCTATTGGTTCATTAAAGATAAGGAGATGCTGTTGTATAATTCTAGGCACCAGATGATCGACGTCTTGCTAGGAATATGATAGATGCTCAATTTCTACAGACTGCAGCATTGTGTGATAATATCTATCAATTTCTTGCAAAATCTACTTTAGTCACTAAGTTTGGGTTTCTTAAAGACAGCCCTCCTGTAATTTCTGGTGGCAACAACCAGATCCTGAATCACCATCTTAAACCCTTCAATTTCCACAACCAGATCTATATTCACAGTCTTTTTGTTCATCGCTCCTTTCATAATATATTAATGGCTAGGTTGTTTGTAGCAGTAGTAGTAGTTATTGTGTAGTTCTTATCATAGTAATAGTTGTAATAGTCATTGTTATTGTTGTATAGTAATAATACTAGTAATTGTTGTTGTGCAGTAGTAATAGTCATTGTTGTATAGTAATAGTAGTTGCTGTTGCTGTGTAATAGTAGTAATAGTTGCTACTACTAGTAGTAGTTATAGTAGTAGTAATGGTTGTTTTATAGTAGGGATAGTAGAAATAGTTGTGTAGTAGTAGTTGTTGTTTAGCAGTAATAGTTGTGCAGTAGTTGTCACTATGTAGTAGTATTAATAGTTGTGTAGTAGAAGTTGAGTTGTAACAGCTGTTGTGGAGGAGGAGGAGGAGTATAGTAGTAGTTATTGTAGTTGTTGTAGTAGCAATAACAGCAGAATCTTGTTCTCATATTTTTCAATGTGGTTCAGATAGAAACAGTCCTAAGACAAGTCTACATCTTACTATTGTTCTTTTATATGTAGTTTTCTATGGACAGTTGCACAGATGGACAAAATAACTCTTTTTTGTAGCAAAATAATGACATTAGAATGCAGACATATCTTTTACAGGCACAGACAGGCTAGAAAGCATGATATGCACCTCATCTTGTTCTCAGATAATTTTCATTTCCTCTTCTACATCTCTATATTTTAAAAGCATTTTGTTCCATGTAGCTTAGAGATGACGAAAATTTGGCATCACGATACCTATAAAAATGTTGTTCTGAAATTTTTATGAATCAATGTTATGTATAGGCAATTATTCCAGTCTGGAATCATGGTCCAGTTCTATTACAATTTCTTGGTGGAGTTCTTTAAGATATTTTGAGGTCTATATGAAGGATAGAAAGTTTCTTATGCATAATTCTAGTTACTAGGTAATGTCTTGCTAGGTATTGAGTAGGAATTCAATTTTTATAGCTTCAGTGATATGCTGCACAATATCTACAGTTTTCTTGCAAAAACTACATTGATCACTACATTCAGATTCCTTCAGGATAATCCCCCTATAATTTCTGGTGTCAATGTCCTGCTATCATATCACATTTAATTGCTATCATAAAGCCCTCCACTTCCACAAGCAATTGCATGATTTGGTCATTTGTTCAATGTTTCTTCATAGACATATCATTGATTGAGTTCACACCTATTTTGCCCATTCTGACCTTTTGAGTCTACTCTTGGACAGCTATTTACCATTCAGTGGTAAACTATCTTTTGTTTACATTCAACAAACTCAGTGGTGTTTACTGGTTATTCACCTCTACTTTTTCTCGATTATGAGAAATTGGCTTTTTCCAAGTGTTTCTATAGTTTTTGGACATGTTTATCATATGCTCTAACAATGTGTATCAATTCTTTTCCTCTTTTTTGGTGAACAAATGTTCATCTCATTTATAGAATCTTTAGAGTAATGAGTCCTGTGTTTTATTACTATTACATAGGTTTTTGTTAGAATGCTTTCCAAATCTGCTAAGATATATTTTACAATTTTTAAAATGCATGTTAAGAAAGATACTATATATGTATCATTGTTTTAACCATGTACTTCCCAATTATTCTTAACTTCATATTGCTTTTCTTTATGATAACAATAAAGGAAGAGGTGGTTGCTATGAGAAATTAGAAATAACTCACATTAAACAACAACTTACTCCTCAATACCTTTATGTTCAATATAACTTGCCTAGAGAAGAACAAGGTATTTATGGGTATCTCTCCTATGCTTTTGTTCGAAATAAACTCCAGATGTAACTTTGAAACTTTCAAGCTCCATTTTTCTTTGGTGCATTTTAAGAATTTTATACTATAGTCTTAAAAAACATTTTGGTGTTATCAAAGAAAGATTCCAAAAAATAAACATTGTTTAATGTATTCTTCAGAGGAGCCATTCAGCTTCACGTCATCCGTGTATGTTAAGTGATTTATGTAGTTTGATTCAATCTTTAGTTTGGAAGCCATATTTGGCTCTATTTAGCAGAGATAATAATCAATTCAAATGTAAGCAGAAATCCAGTGGACTTAAATCGTATCCCTGAAAAATGGCGTGTTTTATAATAATTGTTTTTCACCTTATGGTATTGGTGGGGTATTTAAAATTTTAAAGAAATAGTTGTGCCTGCATATATTAAACACTTCGGCATCTTCACTATATATACTACTTTATACATCTGCAAAGAGGAATAAGCTGTGAGTGAGGAACTGAGTCAAAAGCTTCACAATAATCAACAAAGGCAGTATAAATGTCACAAAACATTTTGGCATTTTTTCAATACTTAATGAATCAATAATAAGTTATCCTTTATATCCATTAGAGTTTTTGTCACAACTTCTTTGTTCCTGGATCAATGTATAACTTTCTTATAATTATTTATAGATTTTTTTTTTAGTGAAACAAGGTCTAGATTTGGAGAGGTTATTGAAGCAATCAATATTTTTACAAAAAAAAAGTGAATGTCTTTGAAACAATAAATTGGATTTAGAAAGTATGTAAATAAAAAATCACGCAATATTAACAAAATATAGGCTCTATCGCTCCAAAGTAGTTCTAGAAAGATAAATTATTTTTGTCTCATACTGTACAAAAATCAGGTTAAAACTTTACAAAAATACTTTCTGGAAAAAAAACATAAATTTCACTGAACAATAATAATGACTGATAATAGATATAGGTCACTGAATTTGCAATGCTATTGATATTATCTTAACACAAAATATAGTTTATGAAATGGCTGTCCATGGGTGATATCCACACAAACTCAACCAATAATAATGTGAAGAAGAGACATCAAATAAATGGTTGAGTCAAGTAGATTTGTTTGCAGAAACAGAGATGTTCATGAAAGCAATATAGGACCAGGTTACTCCTACCAAAAATTATAGATAACTCATTCCTAAAGAGCCCAAATGTAGTAGTCAATGCAGATATCACAAGAAATGGTAGAAACTGTGTAATATATTATTATAGATATTATTATCTGCCTATGCAATATGTACATATTATCTTCAACATTATTATTGTGAAATTTTAGGACCTACAAAATGATAGGAAAGACCCCAAAAAAGTGACCAGATTTATATCCCCAGCAGCTTGCTGTTCTTCATAAACTAACAGACAATAGATCTTCATAAATAGAAACCACAAATTATCCTTGAGAATTTAATAAATAAGCTGAACTTGAACCAAAACATTATCACAGATAAAACTATTCCACAATGGCCTGGCCATGACATTGACTTACAAAATTTTAAGAACATTTTTAATAAATATTATCATACCAAACACTCATAACTTCCAAATTATATAGAATCAAATGATCTAAAAATATAAAGAGCTTATTGAAGAAATTAGAACCATATGAGACAAGAAGTCCACATTATCCTTGTCACTGTGTCTGCTGCTGAAGTTGTCTCAAAAATGCCTTAAGTGAACTTACAGAAATGAGCCTGCATTGTCAATGCACATATTTACATCTTTTTAATCTGCCCACACAAGAGTTTTGTTGTTATTGTTCAGCTGTTTTCAGTTGTGTCCAACTCTGTGACCTCATGTGGGGTTTTCTTAGCAAAGATACTGGAGTGGTTTAACATTTCCTTCTCCTGCTCATTTTACAGATGAGGAAACTGAGGCAAACAGAGTTCAGTGATTTGCTCAGGGTCACACAGCTAGTAAGTGTCTAAGGCTGGATTTGAACTCAGGAAGATGAGACTACCTGATTCCAAGCCCAGTTTTTCATCCACTGTGCCACCTTGCTACTAAGGAGTATATACATTTGCATCAATTTGAAGACTAAACCTTCAAGCAAAGGCTAAATAACCACTTATTCAGCTGTACCAGGAATGATTCTTTCTCTGTATGGATTGTACCAGATGACTGATGAGATTTTTGCTCTTACTCAGAACATCAATGATTCTGTAATTTGATAATTATTTGCACTCTTCTTGTGTTCCCATATAGGAGTTCTACTACTATGTCACTGTGTGATCACCTGATTATAGTGAGCTGGTAACTAAAAATCTTAGTGTCTCATTCTTCCTCAAACATCCTACTATGGTGCCATGTCATGCCACGGGCATGATCCACTTTCTCAAAGGCTATGCCAGTAGAGCTCAAGTTCAACAAATTATCCTAATCTAGAGAAATTTTAAGTCTTGATGACAGACTGTGTCCACTGTAAAAGAACCAGCTCAGCAATGTGTGAAGAGGCTGTTCACCAGGAGATTGTCCTGTAGGTCATGAATTCTTTGGTCACAGTGAACCATGAAGCATTTAAATTTATAAAATGGCCTCTGGTATTGTACCATCCCATTCTAGTTCCACAGTGATAGTGGCAGAAGGTAGAAAAGGGAGAATAGGGTGCTAAGAATCAGTTTTTTTATATCCTCTACCAATATGAATTTAACCCTTGGTAATCCAAATAGATCTTTGCCCAGTGATGAGTTAGCAAGAGGATCTGAGCATTATTAATATTAATATTCTTGCTATAAATAAAACCAGAAGAGATCAATAATTTGCATTTAAATGTAAGGATTGAGCACAGCTTTAATTCAGAGTTGGTAGAAATGTTTTCATTTTGCATCCAAAGACAAAAAGAAGCATCAATTTCTAGGGCACATGGTCATATAACCTTGCAGGGATCATAATGAGAATAGAACAGAGCACCACCACAAGGATAATTATAGACTGTGTGACTAGCATGTTAGGAAGGAGAAAAAGATAGACAAATTTTATAAAGAACTCTAAAATACTAAATATTCTTCTAAACCCAGAGTTCTTAACTGGGGTCCATAAACTTGATTTGTTAAGATGTTTTGAGACCTATTAAAATGCAGTTGTTTTCCTTTTTAATCCTGTGTATTATATTTTGGGCCCTTAAAAACATTATTCCAAGAAGGAATCCATGGGCTTCACCACACCACCAAAGAGGTCTATGACACACATAAAAAAGGTTAAGAACTTCTGCCCTAAAAACCAAGCTAACACATATCTTGATCCTGAATGAATGGAATGTGAAAGAAAACAGAGGTGAGAAAACAAAATCTATGTTGGAAAATACAGTTCCAGATTCGGAAGTGAAAAAAGGCCAAGATTACTCAGAACTCTCACACCTGTATGTCAAGAGGGTGAAAGGTGCTGGGTATAGCAAGTGTCAAACATCACAAAAATGAAAATTGACAGTATCTTAATAATGCAATTCATCCAGGAAGTATTTATTAGGAGCCCACTGTGTAGCATAGTACTCTGTTAGGTTCCAGGGATAAGAAAGGAAGGAAAGAAAGAAGGAAGGAAATAAGCATTTATTAAGTACCTATTATGTATCAGGCACTGTGCTGAACGTTTTGCAAATATTATCATGTTTGATCCTCACAACAGTCTTGGGAGGGAGGCACTATTATTATCCCTGTTTTACAAATGAGAAAACTGAGATGAAGGTTAAGTGTCTTGCTTGTGGTCATACAGCTAGTAAGTATCTGAAGCTGGATTTGAACTCTGGTCTTCCTGACTTCAGGCCCAGCACTCTATCTGCTGTCTCTGAGAGAGAAGAGAATGCAGAGGAGGGGAGGGGAGGGGAGGAAAACAAAAGGCCAGTCCCTATCCAAAAGGTGCTTATGTTCTACCATAGCATTTGTAGACTTTTCCCCAGGGTCTCTCCCAGACACTACCCAATGAAGGACTCACCAACCAGAACCCCTACTGATCCCTGTCCCCAGATGAGGGGGTAAAGATTCAGGAAAAGAGGATATAAATATAAGTAAAGTAAAGCTTAACTGGGATACTTTCTAAAACAGTGGTACAAAGAGGGAGCCACCATTCAAGAGGGGAGAGCTTCAGGGCAGAGGTTTCATGAAAGTCATTTCATTGACTAACACCTCAGTACTTGATAAGGAAGTAAAAATGGGACTTGGGACAATTACGTTGAGATCAGTAGCTGGGGCTGATGAAATATGCACTAAAAAAAATCAATTGTGAAGACAACAGTTCTCAAGAGAAGAAACTTAGGCTATCCATAGACATATGAATAAGTGCTCCAAATCACTGACAATTAGAGAAATACAAACTAAAGCAATTCTGAAGTTCTACTTTACACCCATCAGAGTGTCAAAAACGACTCCCCCCAAAAATAAAGGAAAATGGTAAATGTTGGAGGAAGTGGAGGAAAATGGGCACATTAATGCATTGTTGGTGAACCCATGAATGGGTACAACCATTCTGGAAAGCAATTTGGAACTATACACAAAAAAAGACTAAACAGTACACAATCTTTGTTGCCCCAGCTATACCACATGGCTTATGTCCAAAAAATAAAAATCAAAGAAAGAGGAAAAGATCCTATATGTACAAAAATATTTATAAAACCTTTTATGGTAGCCCCAAAACACCTGGAAACTAAATAAATGCCTATCATATAGTGGAATGGCCTCAAAATATCTCAAAAAGGAAGAAATATTTCTCATTCATATTACCCACATATTTATTTTCTCATTTCTATAAAATCTTTGTAACGAAATATCTGTACTATTAGCATGGAGTATACTTGATGAAGGGTAGCTAGATGGCTCAGTGGATATAGTGCTGGACTGGGAGTCAGGACGACCCAAATTTAAAACTGGCCTCAGACACTTACTAGCTACGTGAATCTGGGCAAGTCATTTAACCTGTGTTTGCCTTAATCTACTGAAGAAGGGAATGGCAAGCCATTTATCATCTTTGCAAAGAAAACCCCATAGACAGCATAGTCCACAGGGTCAGGAAGAGTCAGACATGACTGAATGACTGAACAAACAATTATTTGATGAAAATATAGGAAAGCAAAAAGGAAACTTTTGTAGATGATTTTCTAAAGCAAACCATCATTTTCACGCAATTGATGAAAATGTTTGTTCAATTGTTGACTTGGATTGGCTGAAAGGCATAGAGGAGAAAGGATCCCATTGTGTTTACAACTTGTTGGGGTTTTTAAGGGCATTATTTGATTCTACAATTTGAAACCAGTTCTCTTGCAACAAGATGCTTCCCATGCCCATGTTAAGATTAGATGATACCTAGCTGTGCGACCGTGGGCAAGTCACTTAACCCCATTGCCTAGCCAAAAAGAAAAAAAAAGAAAAAAAAGATTAGATGACACCACGGAGATAATTTTGTCTAAGGCTCATCTGATTATTAATGTGAAGAGTGAGCTTAAAAAAAGGTAGTCTTGTGCTTATCACTGTCATTGTGAATGGTCTAATCAGAGTACAAAAGAAAGAGGGATTTTCTCCATTCTCTCCTATTTGTGGAGGTCATTGCGATGATTACATCAAACCCCAGAATACTACAGGATTTCCTCAATGAGATGTGCAACTGCTCAGAGGTTAGGCCAGCAATCCAAATAAAACAAAACAAAGGGATGTTGCCCAGACTGTGGCTTGCCATTCGCTTGCCAGTCCATTGACTTCATCCATTAGTACATATATCTTGGGTAGTCACTAGGAATTAACAATGAGCCAGGACCAGAACTGGGTTCTCCTCCAGGAAGAAGACAGTGGGCTAAGTCTCATTTGGGATTTTGCGAATCATTTCTACTGCTTCCCCCAATGTGAAGTAATAGATGTGTGAGTTACAGCTTCAGTCAGCCAGTCAAGAAGCCTTTATTATGCACTTCTTACGTGCCAGATACCACACTAAGTATTAGAGAATCTAAGAAAAGCAAAACCACAGATTCTGTCCTCAATAAGCTGACATTATAATGGGAGAGACAATGTACAAGCAACTATGCACATAGAAGACGCATACAATGTCAAGGGGGAGAGGAGGTTGGACAAGGAAAAGTCTTCAAGCTACTTGGCTTAAATCAGGAATTATTGACTGTCAGAGATACTGTGCCATACGTATATAGAGAATTTTAAGAACATAGCTAAAAACTGATTCCCAGACATTTATTAGCTATGTGACCCTGGCCAAGTCACTGAACCCTGTATGCCTCAGTTTCCTCATCTGTAAAATGAGCTGGAGAAGGAAATGGCAAATGACTCCAGTATCTTTGCCAAGAAAACCCCAGATAGGATCATGAAGAGTCAGACAAGACTGAAACAACTAAACAACAAAAAGATGTGCTATCTGCATGAGAATCTTGACAATAAGATAGCTAATAACTGATAGGCTATAGCTGACATTTAAATAACTTTAATTGGTGAATATTTTCTGTGCATTAATCATTTGATCTTCACAATATCCCTTAGAGGCAGACAATTAAGTGCTTAATAAATTATTAGACATATATACCCACACACGTATATAATTTACTTTATCTGTGCACATATCATTTTCCTCCAACAGAATGAGGGCAGAGACTGCTTTGTTTTCATGTTGTACTCTAGTGCACAGTGCCTATCCACAGAGAAGTTGCTTAATAAATGTTTGTTGAATTCAATCTACCCATCTTTCTATCATCAACTATCTATCTATCTGGAAAGGAGGTTCCTTAATTGATAAGCATTTGTTAAGCACTTAATATGTCAAGTTTCTTAAATCTGCATAATTCTTCTGATTAGTCCATTACTGACCAGCTGGATTCTATTAA
This sequence comes from Phascolarctos cinereus, assembly GCF_003287225.1. Taxonomy (NCBI): domain Eukaryota; kingdom Metazoa; phylum Chordata; class Mammalia; order Diprotodontia; family Phascolarctidae; genus Phascolarctos; species Phascolarctos cinereus. The sequence goes on from NW_027555847.1 coordinate 297,788,247, forward strand.
GCAATACCTTCTCCAAATAGGAAAGAAGTACATGGCTTCTTCCTCAGGAGAGGCAGTATTGGATAGCGGATAAAGCATGGAGTCAGATCTGAGTTTTAATCCTACCTCAGATCTTCATCAGCCATGTTACCAAAAGCAAGTCACCTAACGTTTCCCAGCCTCAGTTTTCTCACCTTTAAAATGGGGATAATAATAGTACCTAACTCACAGGATTGAAATGAGGTTCCAATGAGTTAATAAATGTAATGTTCCTTGTAAACTTTAAAGCACTATATAAATGTCAACTATTAGCATTATTATTGTATTTTATAGTATTAATATATCATTAATTATAAATAGCAATGCTATTATAATTATCAATTATAATTATTTGTTTTAATAATAAATAACCAAGTGACTGTGTTCTTTATTATAAATAATAATAAATGTTACCTTTAAAAATCGGTAATTTTCATTGGTTTCCTTTCAAAGTAACATATTGGTTTGTTGTTGACAAAGATTCACTTCTTAAAAGTTTAGAAAGTTGTATAATATCATCTCTTTCTCTGTGGTTACAAATAACACTGACACACTTAACTTATACATTGATTGTGATGCTACAATTGCATGTCCATCTTAACTTAAATTCTCAGATTTATTAGATATAATTTTTGCTGCACTTTTTTGACTTACCTTCAATTAAGGATTATTCCTATATAAGATAAAGGGTGTGGGAAAAAAACTTAATTTATTTCCTTAGAGATCATCTATATTTTGATAGCCTAGATAATTATATATTTTTAAATGAGACGCATCATTTAACTTCATTTTCTTCATATGCCAAATGATGGACATGGACAAGATGACCTCTAATATTTTTCTAACGCTGAAGCCTATAATAACCCCTATGATTATCCATGGTCATCTGATAATTATCTAGAGAATCTTCTTCATCTAAAAGTCATTATTAAGGAATAATCCTTAATTGAAGGTAAGTCAAAAAAGTGCAGCAAAAATTATATCTAATAAATCTGAGAATTTAAGTTAAGATGGATCTAAATTGAAATTATTATCCAAATGGAAATTTTCAAAAGCTTGAAGCTAGTAATAAATTTAAAATTGTATACATGTCTTGCTGTACACACAATACACTAAAACTTCACTAAGCCTTTTGGCACACCCCGCTCCATGATTTTACTGGTATAGGGAACTCCCAGTGAGGAACTTCCTCTCTAGAAAGCTAGACAGATAGATGATAGATAGACAGACAGATGATAGATAAATAATGAATACTGATATATTATAAAGTGTATATATATGTAGATATATATTTTCAAAAAGAATCATACTCACATGACCATTATTTTCATTTATTTATGCAATGATTATAATTTTACCTTGACACTTTGGAAATAAAAAGAAGTCATCCACTTATACAAGATGGTCATTTGTATTATTTGTAAAAAAAAAAAAAAGCTTCATATATCATTATAGGTTATTAAATGAGGGGAAAACATAAAACCTACCTTTGTGATACTTCCAAACTTCATAGCAAACTAACATTCTTGAAGTTTATTAAATTCTAATCATTTTTCTTGAAGGATTAGCAGCAATTATCATTAAGGTTCAAGCATTTAACTGTGACTGCTGCAATAAATCTTATTAAAATAACTGAAACATACTCTTTTTTTTTTTGCATGTGGCAACCTGTCTCTGAATCACAACCATCTGCACACAGTTATTGCCTGGTTCACACAGATGGTAGCAAAACAACTCTAAAGCTATACCATTCTTTAATCATAAGTTCTAACTGTACTGAACCAACCAAAATCTGAGTCAAACCATTAGCATTTGAAAGACTATGTGATCACTGTAATTAACAAATACACTTAAGATTCCCGGTATAAAGTGTTTTATTGGTTTCTGAATGAAAGGGAAAAAAAAAAACACTACCATTTGCACTGGGCAACCCCTTGTTCTAATCTTTGACAGCCCATACAAAAATCATATGTTAACAATAGAATAGCAGGCTTCAAAATTTTTTTTTATACTGCACAATTCCTTTACAGATTTAAAATGACAGAGGAAGGGAGTAGAATAATTTATTCCTTCTAGCTCAAGGCATAAAATCATGAATGCTCTAGGTCAGTAACTGCAGGGCTACACTAAACCCCTGTCATTCCAAATCAGTTACAAAGTGAGTATCTCTACTCTCTGGTTCCCCTTCAAGGGAATATGTGTGTGTGTCTGTGTTTTCCCAATAATGTTTATCAAACTCAGATCTTTTAACAGAGGAGGCCCCTGAGAAAGGACCTAAATCAAGTAGCTAGTTACTATTTTTCCAGGTAACATAGTGTTGACCATCTAGATTCCTCCACAATACAACAGGAAGTGAGTGAACAAGTGAGTATAGTAGTTCTGTTTGTTTGTTTGCTTTAATTTCTTTTTCAGTAGAAATGAGTCTGCTATTATATCTGATCACTTTAGAGTCCTCTGTTTTTACTCTTTGTTTGAGAGTGGATTTTTTTTCTTTATTATTATTATTATTATTATTATTTTGTCAAAGAAGAAAAGTTTTTAAACTCAAAGGACCTCATTCCATTAGAAGCCAGATGCCTATGAAGCTCAGAATTGCCATTAACACAGTGCTAAATTCAAATTAAGAGGTATTTTCTGCTGAATTACATTTTTAAAAAGATAATCATCATATATTACATACACTTAGGAACCAAATGACTTCGTTTACATCTGAAACAGAATAAGAGCTGAAAATAGTTCATGAAGTTCTAATTCACTGCCTTGGATGTTTTTTAGATTGCTCCATCCAAAAGGTTTTTAAAAATAACTACCATTGGCAGTTCTAATGTTCTGTAGCTGAATCCCCAAATATTTGCAATAGGTCATATGATTGCCATAGGAGGGTCTTAACAATTGACTATAATAGTTTTAAGGGGAAATGATAGGCTGGCTTGACATTTAAATGGATAATTTTGTCTATTAAATCTTAAAAAAAAATCTTGATTAACTTCAGAAATGTTTTTCACTTTACCCAAAGAAAGGCTCGTTATGAAAATTTTTACTGAGTTATGTACAATATGCTCATCTGTGTGCCCTGGACTTGTTTACACTTTTCTTTCAAAGCTGTGTGTTTATTTCTCCACTCTAGTTCAGCTATAAAAACCAAAAATACGAAACAGATGTGGTGACTTTCTGAGCAGCGCAAAGCATAATAGTACTTCTTTGAATTGCTTAGTCTAAGCAGTTACCTCCCTGAGGCACATCTGAACTATTGGAGATTCTCTGCAGCCAAGCACACAGCTTGCTACCTGTCAGGGAGTGAAATTGGCAAGCAACAGCTGGGGGAAGTCAATAGACAATAATTCTGTTTCTCCTGGCAGAGGCCCATGGAAAACTGCAACAATAAAGAATGAGCATCAGCCCAATGAATACAGTGCCTTACCTTAAAAGTTGCTGATCTTATCTGGTCGGGTATTTCAAGGCCTAAGTTGCGGAACGACATGACAACACACAGAGATGAGCATGCACATGTACACATGTATACATATATGTGCACACACATAAACACACAAAATCACTCAAGCTCAGTCTGCGGCAAAAACAAATCTTCCCACTCACTTGACTTGGTCGTAATTCCACCAGCCCTGTGTATCTCCAACCTACATGTATCAGAGAGTAAACTACACGGACGTTTCATCTTGAGAAAGAGAGATGGATTGAACCTTTGATTTCATTAGCATAGAGAAGTCCTTGCAACTTATAGCAAATGATGATGATGATGATAAAAAGTAATTTCAGAATTTGGTCTAATTGTGTTACTAAGTTCAATAGGGGTTCATGGAGTAGTCAGGGAGGACTAGAACCTCTAGTGTGAAGGCTTGCTGAGCCCTTTCCAGGGCTGCTTATCCACCTTTGGTATCCACCTGTCTCCTAATTCTCACCTGTGCAGCCACACCCTGGTAAAATCATCTGGGCAGATGGGCTAAACTAGATTGAGGGTAACCAACAGGCCTCGAATCCATTGGTGAGTTAGGGAGATATCTACCCCAAGCATGTGAAGATTTCCATGGGAAGAATGGGTAGATGAGAACAATTTGTTCCAACAACCATAAAGGCGGCTGAAGCAGGTGCCGTGGAGCACTTAGAGCTTGGTCAGACATCAAAGATGCCAAGGTCATCCACTGCATCCCAGGCTGTTGACAGCCTTCCTGACTTTTATCCTGCCACTGGACTTAGATTACTCTGGAAAAGAGAGTAAGGCTGACAACTTTGTGCTACTCTGTCTCACTTAAATCCAATTTATACACAAGTCAAGATATTACCCATCATCCACTACTTTACCCCAACACTGGGATGCCATGGGTCCTTTTCAGAAACAAAGGACAAACAACAACAGGTTCAATAGTGCTTTTTATCTCAGAAATGATGTTTAAAAAAAGAAAGAAATGGTTCCTGGTCTAAAATGAATGAACCCTAAGAGTTAGAATGCATGCTCTATACAAGTTTCTATATTTACAAAACAGCTAGAGGGGTCCAAAGCAAAATAAAGAGACTGCTCCCATATAAGGTCTATTACTGGTTATCATGATGGGCTAATGAGGTCAAGTTTCCATATTTTGTCCGAGACCTAAGCCAGATACTTAGTTCTATTGCATGGCCAGACTGCACTGCCAATTCAAATGAACTAACCCAAAGGAATGTTGCTAGTCAACAGATGCTCTCTCCTCCCGCTGGAAGTGAGATCTCCTTTCTCTGTACTTGGTACTTTGGCCTGCTGTTTAACATTCTACCTTTAATGGTAGCTGTTTCGATACAGGGTTGCTCTCTCCCCATACACTGTAATCTCCCTGAAGGAAGCATCATATTTTATTTTCATCTGTGTCCTCTACAAGATCTATCATGGTACCCTGTGCAGGTACTCAAAAGATATTAATTGAATTGAATTCTAAAAAGGTACTATGGTGTATCATCACTGAAAGGAAAGTCTATGCCCTACTGACAGTAATTAATTTTTTAACTATACCTATCATTCACTGCGTGTAAATAACTCTCTATATGGGAAACTCCTTCTAAAAATGCAAATTGTCAACAGTTCTGAAAATTGTAATCTTAGAGCTTTGCATAGGGTACTGAGAGGTTCTATATGTGTGACGGGACTTGAACTTGGATATTCGTGACTCTGAGGCCAGTTCACTATCCACTGGATCACACTGCCTCTTAAAACACTGGTAACATTATTCTCATATAAATGATATCATAATCATTCTTACATATATTATATCTATAGTCGTATAATTAATATCCTTTATATATACACAAGACCCCTCTACAGATGTCAGACAATCTTCCTTCAGAGGAGTTTAGTAATGTAAGGTAAGGTATCCATTGAAGGGACAAGAATGTTGTTAAGTATATAGACTAGATTCTTCAAAAATAATAATGATAGTAGTAGTAAATAACATTTATATAGTGCTTACTACATTCCTGGCACGGTGCTAAATTCTTCACAATTATTATTTCAGCTAAACCTTACAACATCCCTGGGAGGTAGATGCTATTATTATTCCCATTTTGCAGATGAGGAAACTAATGTAAACTGAAGTTAAGTAACTTGCCCAGGGTCATACTGCTTATAAGTATGCAAGACTGGATTTGAACTCAAGTCTTCCAGGTCAGGCAATCTATCCACTGTGCCACCTAACTGCTCAATTATGAATCAATTTTATTATTTGACTATGCTATTTGACTCCTGCAATTTAGGGCTATAAAACTCAGAATCACTATTATACAAATTGTAAACTCTTTTGGAACCTAGAAAGGACTTTTGGGGAAAAATTTTTTAAAGAATTTTATTTCACATCATGTTTCCCACCCCCATATTAGTTTTTCTCTAAAACATGAACTGTCATAAAATGATTTATATACTAATATGTAGCAGTAAAAATATAAACACCAAACACTGATAAAAAAGATAAATCAGTACTACATGGAAAAGAGCTTGGGAGGAAGAATGTGTCTGTGACAATCAGTTGTTCTCAATCTCATTCACTCTAGAAGCTGAATCTGAGGAAGAGGGCCTTCAAGAAGGAATTAAACAAATCTGAAGAGACAAGAACTGATCTGACGGTCACAGCTCCATCTCAAGTTCAGTGATTGTCCATGGAGTGAGACTGACAATCCCCAAGACAATCCTAACAAGACTCAGAAAGCAGAAAATGTGCCCACTAATCCCTTCATTGGCTTCTTCAGAGCACAAGCAATTCCAGATAAATACAAATGGGTTCAAACCAGTTTACTCACATTTTGGTCTTATCTTGGGGAAGTATTCTTCATCTTATCTACAAGCAAAGAAAATTAAAGGGGGAGATAAAGGGAAGGTGGGAGTCTTCTTTTCCCCCACTATTTTAGTAGCTTTCCTGCCACATTCTATGAACAGGTGAACAAGGTTGATGATCACATGCTGCTAATCTGTCAAGTGCCCACTTTGTGCAGGGACTTTGATGCAGGATAGTGCAAAGAAACGAAGATATGACTCTTGTCTACATAGGCCTAATTTTCTAGTGGAAAACAATGTGTCATGAATGTAGGTCTGAAGTACTCTCAGAAACCTGAGGCACAGAATCAACACCAACTTTCAAATGGTGTCATTTGTAATTAATATCTAGGATATCTCAGCAGCATGGGCAATACTCCTGGTAGGATTGTCGTTGTTGTTTGTCCTTTGTTTTTGAAGAGGACCAATAACATCCTAGAGTGATGTCTTGACTTGTGTGTGAATTGGATTCAAGTGAGACAGAGTTGCACAAAGTCATCAGCCACACTCTTTCTTCCAGTCTTTGAAATCCGGTGGCATGACAAAAGTCAAGACAACTGGTGATGGCCCAGAATGCAGTGGATGACCTTGGCATCTGCAGTGTCTTACCAAGCTCTTAGCATTCCACAACATCTGTTTCAGCTACCGTCATGGCCACTGGAACATATTGTTCTCATCTGCCCATTCCACATGCTTAGGGTAGACACCACCCCCAACTCACTGATAGGTTTGAGGAGATGGGGAAACACTCAGGGACCTCGAATCAGTGAAACTAGACTGCTTGCTTGCTCCACGTTCCCCAGAACGAACAAAACCAGTTTCAAATAGGCTAGCAAAGCTGGGTTGCTAACATCTGTATGCAGGCTTGATCCAGATCAAAATGCCAGTGCATAAAAGATCCTATAACTTTATAATATGCACATTATCCCTTCTTACTTCAAAGGTTTTGATGTATTCTCCTAACACAACCCATATTCTTTTTCATTCTTAAACTACTACCAACAACGAGCATAGACAAACATTCTGAAAACTTTATGTTATTTCATATGGGCAGATAAAATGTCACCATTTCCAGGAATTTAGACTTATTTCATTTAGCATTTGTAAAGAAACTGTAATATGCAGAGTATTGCCTTGGACTAACATTTTCTTTTTCTTTAAATTATTTTACATTGCTTTGAATCTACTTGTTACTGACTTACTTTTGTATATGGTGTACACTCCCAGGAGAATGTAAGCCCTTGGAGGGCAAAGATTGCTTTGATGTTATCATTGTGACCTTGATACCTTGTACGTAGTAAGCCCTTAATAAATTTTTGTTAAATTAGGTTATTGTTATTAATAATAATAGCATTTCTAATAACACTTTAATGTTTGCAAAGTGTTTAATATACATTATTTCACTTGATTCTCATAACAACCCTATGAGAAAGGTACTATTATTATTCCCATTTCAGAGATAAGAAAACTGAGTCTGAGAGAGGTTAAGTGACTTACCCAGAGTCATACAGCTAGTAAGTCTAAGAAGCAGATTTTGAATTCAGATCTTCCTGACTCCAAGTCCAACACTCTACCTAGCTGCCTCAGAATACATTGTCCCAACTACAAAATGAAGGTGTATGGACAACCTATTGAGCTTGTCCAACAGCATATATCTTGGACAGGTGTTGCAAAGACAATGAGGGGCGGGGGCAGAATTCACAGGAAGAAGAAGATGGATTTTCTTTGGGACATTGAAGAGTTGTTTTAGTGATCTCAAGGTCTTTCCTTTAAAATAAAGGCCAGCAATTTGAACACCAGTGTTCTACCAGTATGTTGTATAGCAATGCATCACGGAACGAATATAGAGTCTTCAAAGAACCAGAGTTTTGGATCATTCAAAAGATGATAGGAGAAACTTGTGATGGGAATAAACAGGCTTCAACACATTAAAAATGAGGATTATGCAGAAGAAGCTATGTAAACTATGGACTTTCATGAAAAAAAATCTCAGATCTTGGTTTTTCATTGCTGGCTCCTTCTTTAGATTTTATTTCTTATGATACCTCTACTGGCATTCTTCATCCCTACATATTAGTTCTTTTCTTTATTAGAATAAAATAATTTGTTACACTGTTACATTTGTGTAGATATTTTCCTACCCTCTTCCTTTTAAACATCAAGTTTTTTGTATTATATTTGCAAGAATCCAGGTTACTTTAGGCCAGGCATAGGTCAGGGCTTGAAACTAAAATACTTATGGACCATTAAACTCAGTAAAAAAAAAATCCTACTTAAGGTAGGATTAAAAGGACAAAATTCACTAAAAACTAACACTCTCCTTTGCTCCCTCATAGTCACCAGTGGGTCAGAAGGATGTCCCACAGAGAAAAGGGAACACTGCCAAATTTCAGGAATACTAACTCCCCAAAGGCTGGGCTTTTTATACCCTTGACTCTCTGGATCAATGAAATCCTGAGGATGAATACCTTACCTCCTTAAATGGAAACTATACCAGGCTCCGTTAAAATACATGCTGTGGACATCAGACAAATATGTTTTACCCTTCCTTGTTAGGTATATTCCATTCTAGAATGAGACCATGTTATTGCTACAATATATGTAGTAGTCCCATGTCCTATGCCCTTAATGGAATTTAAACTCATTGAGAGCAGAGATTGTGTGTGTTTGCGAGTGTGTGTGTGTGTAAGTGAGCATACATATGCATGTGCATATATTTCCAACATCTAGAAGAGTTCTGTTCAGGTAGAAGGCATTTAATAAGGATCCATGGAATATTAATAGCTACCACAGTATTTTAAGATATGCAAAGCTTTTTACATATGTTACCTCATTTGATCTTCAAACAACCCTATAAGATAATTTCTGTTATTATTCCCATTTTACAGGTGGGGAAACTGAAATAGACAGAGGTGAAGTGACTTGCCCAGGGTCACACAGCTAGTACATATCTGAGACAGGATTTCATACTCAGGTCTTCATGATTCCAAGTCCAGCATTCTATCTATTGCAGCAATCTGGTTGCCTGTTGTAGTCAATTGTTTTAAGAATTTAGATTGCACATGTTTCTACATCTTGATTCATCTATTCTGAATCTTGCAAAGAGAGTAAAATGGGGAGTCACTCATTTTAAATTTCTGGAGAAATTCAATCCTTTCTTTTAAGCACAGAAGACTGTACTTTAAAAAAAAATCATCTATTTTTATCAAACTTTATGTAATGGCAGGCTGGACAATGGGAGCCCTATGCTCAGAGCATGCACAGTCCCCCATTCCATTTCTATGAAATAACACAGATCTACTACAAGGGGCATTGTTACTTCTATCTGTAAAAGGAAGGATTATTCCTTACATGCATCATGAATGAACTGAACAGCTCAAAACAACTCCTACTTATTTTGTATCTCACTTGAAAATCTTACCATGATGCAGACTCTCCCTCCGACTCCAAAAAAAAAAAATCAGACATGATTTTGTGCCAGTTTTAAGTGAGATTCAACATGATCTGTCTGAGTTATCAATGCCACTGTCTGCGTCTGCATCCATCTTTGTGCTAGAATATTTCCCATCGAATGGACTGGCTAAGTTTTCCTCACATCGGGTATGAAAAAGCCTGCAGGCATAAAGTGATAAGGTGCCTGAATAATTTATCTTAAAACTTTAAAGGCATCCATAGTATCACCTATGCTTTATAGGCTTTGAATGGATCAGTGTCAAGTACTAGAAATTGGAGCTCAGTGATCCTACAAGCAGAAATGCCCCCAAATGAAAAATGTCACGTGGGCCCTTTGGCCTTGGAGAAAGTAACCCATGACTGGTTTATTATGGGAATTATATGTTTCACTTTCTAATAAATCTTACAAATGTGTTCAATGAAGAAAAGGGTTTGCTTTCTATTAATTCATGGAAGTCTTCTATGACTGTGAGGCAAACTAATGGGAAAGGGTCTGCAAATCCAACTCTATTATGTAAGCATTTTAAGAACATTTTTCTCTTGGCAACAGAAGCAATAGCACCTCCAGTTTACATTTTATGTCCTTCTGTGGAATGTATTCTAGCAGTAAAAATGACTCGGGGTATTTTGTGACACAGAAATGTAGTAATTCAAACATAATCCATTCCCTAGGAAAACCCAATTTCTCTAAATTTGAGATACACTACTGGGATATCTCCCAACTAAATTTGAATTTGAGAGTAAATTCATCCATTTTACATATTTGAATCATAGGCTAACCAACTCCAAATGACATAAGAGCACAGTGTCCATGTAATCTTACACAGTCCTAGAGACTCTGGTAAACCTTATTTAGATTAACCACCACAACATCTTCAACCTAATCCCTCAGAAAATACTTTTATTGGAAACTTGGCATCACCTCTACTTGTCAGCAAGAATTCATTAAAAACCTTCTGGGAAGGCATCTTATGCTGACATTATTGCATATTGTATCTAAGAAACCATTGGAGAAAACTGAAGAATTGTTGGACCTTTTAAGGAAGAGGAATTAAGTTTTCTAGGCCATTGGGGTCCTGTTTGTAAGTTGTTTCCTTCCCTGCATTAAGTGTCCTGAAAAAGTTTTGGTTTCTTTTCCAACTAAGCCATTCATTTCTTTCTCATGAACAGGTTCAGTTCCTAAATATTTCTAAATAGTTATTATTTTCCCATTTTTAAAAATTATAAAGTCTAATAATCACAAATCTGACAATAATAATGATAAATATTTATATGGTGCTTTGAAGTTTGCGAAGCACTTTACAATTATTATCAGAATATGCAAATAACTCTTAATAAAAAAAGGAATTACCTTCTTCAACAGTAATGGAGCATAAGCATTTTGAGTCTGACAGTCATAGAATGTAAGACTTTCTATTAGCACTGGACACAATGAGATGCCCAGAAGTAGGCACTGGGTCTGGAGTCAGAAAACATAGTTCAAATCCTAGCTCTGCCAATTACTACTTGCATAACTTTGGGCAGCTCTCTGGACCTCAGTTTCCTTGGGCACAAAATTAAAGATTTGGATTCAATGATCTCTAACTTTTCTTCTAGCACTAAACCTATAATCCTATACAAGTTGATAAATCTGTGATCTATTGCTCCAATAATATCGATTATCATAAGCTATCCATGTCTTCTCATCCCATGTGACTCCTATCTATGACATCCCATAAATCCTCATCTTCTACAAGGGGTCCACTCACCATCTGAGAGACTTTTCCGTATTTCTTAACATCCTATGAGTAGCAATAGAATCCACAGTCTATCCATTGGCCAATACTCCTGGCACATGACCATCCTATTGCCGACCTACCTTCTTTTCTGCTCATATATTTTTGTATGCCACTTCTGATGAACAATTATTGATTGGTAATATTAAAAGCTGTTTATACCCACTATGAACCTATCTTTAAATATAACCCTCACTACCCCTCACTCAGCTGTCTCATCTTGACAGAAGCAATCCCAAATTCTCATAGGTTATGGCAGCAGAGTGTAAGCTAAATAAACTCCTACCAAGATGGAAAGAATTTCAGTATTAACACAGTGACAGACTATTGTAAATATAAGTAATCCAAGAGCCATTCCCAGCTAAGTTCAGAGGCTTGTTCATTCAGGGTTTGCTAAAACATACTCAATTTGGCAGGACATACCAACTTACGATGACTGTCTGTCTATTAAGGCACATACAGGCTGAAATCTCTCAATAAAGGGAGAATCCAGACATATTTTGAAATATGAAATTACTAATTCAAAAAGATATAATTTGCAGAAAACATGTATAAATTAGCCTTGCTTTATGTGCTAATATGCTCCTGGGAAGTTTGCATAAATATAATTTTTACCAATCAAGTATTAAAAATACACTGGGGGGAATACTATTTTTTAAAATGCAATATTTATAAAGTCTGAATTTCAGGGATAAAAAAGTACTTAGAAATAATCTAATCTAAATAATAAGGTCTTGATTCCTTATTTAAAAAAAACAGATCATCATATAAACAAAATTTTTCCTAGAGTTCCTTTTTTTCTCTATATTTCCAGATTTCTGTGTAACAGATGTACTTAAAGTGGAGAACACCTGTAACAACAACAGCAATAATAATGAATATGTGTTCTGCAATCCTGAAGCATTGCAATTCCCTATGTACTCACTTAAGGAAATGCATGGAGGGAAGTGGTGAATAAGATAGAACTTTATGGATTTTTGACACATTTCTAATGTATTGACTTTACAAGAAAAATATCCATCTTAGTAATCATCTCACTCCATCTTTTCAGATGATGGAGAATTTTTAAGGGAAATGAAGAAAAGTGCACTGATTGGTTCTTACCTCCCATAACCATGACCCATTTCCTGAAACCTTGTTGATGGACCTTAGCATGACTATTTCCCATCAGCAGTTAGAAATTTCCTTTCGGAACTCTCCGATGTGTTTCGGAATCTTAAGATGAATTATTAATATAACTGCACTCAGAGACCTTTGTGATAACACATATTTTATAAATAATAAGTAATGTCTAATATCAAGTGAATACCAACGCAGCAGAGATTTTTGGGAATGAGCCTCTGTGCAGAATGCCAAAGACTGAATTAGCTAAGTTAGGTTAATATATACAAATCTCCATTTTATCACTTGATTTAAAGGTATATTTACTGAGATATTCAGCTTAGTTCTCACATTGGCAAACTAACATTGTTTGTGGGCTGTGCAGTAGAATGCATCAAGGATATCATCTTACCACCAGGAAGCCACAAATAGAGAATGATAGAGCTATTCATCGAATTTATTTTTTGCAGTTATTGAACTATGCATTCAAGGACTCCAACAGAATATTGTACTTGTTCCCCTGGCTATTTTATCCTCCTTTTTACGCCTTGTGTTTTCATGCTCTGTTGCAATTAGTTAAGGATTGCATGCTTGAAACCCAAATGTAAATTAATAATAAAGTGGCAATGATAATAACCCAGCACACCTTACATTTTGGATCCATCATGTTACCAGCAATCACAACCTCATATTTGACTAATTTTTATGTGCTTTTCACTCATCTTCATAATGCAGTTTACTTTCAAATTCTAATTTATAATAATAATTTTGATGATGCTGATGATCATGATGGTGATGGTGATGAAGACATTTACAAAGCCCTGATCTCTAAGAGCATTACATAGCTAAAAAATGTTCACGAAAAATGGATTATTGTTCCCTAATACCCTGATAAAAAATGAAGAACCACACACGCAAATCCTGCCTTATGAAGTTCCTAAAGAATCTTTTGCCTAGCCATTCATAAATCCCATCTGCACTTGGAACAAAGTTTCCAGACTTTTCAAGTTAAACTACTTCAAAGCAATCAGGAGGGAAATCTGCTGCTCAGTTTCACAAAAAAAAAATTCAGGAACCCAAAGGCCTGTACTCAGTCTATTAGCATTAGCCTAAGAAACTCAGTAGAAGCTGAGGACTGGCTTCCAATCACATTTTGACAAGAAATTCTATAGACATTATTTAGGATGTCTATTAGTAGAACAGTAAAATATGGAAAATTATTTCCAATGAAAGCTCTCTTAGCAATGTCCTTGATGGGAGAGAGGAAGAAGCTAATCAGGAACTTTGTATTCTGCAGACATAAACTCTCAGGAGGAATGCTTATGAATTCAAACACAGCAAAACAAGAATTCTATGTAATAATCCATCTGACTTCACTTTTGCTAAACTGACAACCACCTCTGGCTGTTAAAGTCTGGCCACCTTTAGGCAGAACCATGAATAGCCACCATAGACATATGTTCTCCTGTCCTTTCCGTCGCCAGTCTATCCTCCAAACAGTTGCCAAAATAATCTTCCTAAAACCTAAGTATGTTAGTCCCATGGTCCCTCAGTGACTTCTATTGCTTCTATAAAAACTTTTCAGGGTGGCACTTAAAGCCTCCACGATCTGGCCCATGAACCCTACATTTCAGTGAAAATGAGCAGCCAGCTGCTGTACCTTCTTTCTCCTTGCCTTTACCCAAGCAGTCCTTCACACGCAGAATGTACTCCGTCTTTACCTCCTTGTCTTGGCATCCTTGACCCTTAGGCTTCAGCTCAGGGACCACTTTCTGCACAAAGTTTTTTCTGATCCCCCCCCATTGTTAAATAACTCACCCCTTTTCAAAGCATTTTGTATTTACTTACCTATTTTAATGTTGAATACACCAGTAGCGCACTAGCAGGGACTGTTACAATCTGCTTTGTATCCCTAGCACCTGACACACTGCTTTGCACACAGAACATAAAAATGTTTGTTCAATGATTGACATGAGCAATATGAACAATGCCAAGATGATTGCTATTTAGTTAACCCATTATAAAGCCTGTGTTGCTGTGGTCAATGAAAAGTGCATCATTTGGTAGCCAGCCCTGTGCCAACAAACCTCTTTGAATTTAGCTTGACTGGTCCTCTGAAGAGACATTCAGTCTATCATCTGGCCCATAATTCACACATTACAAGTAAATAATGTCTGAGTAGAAAAAAGACAATTCACCTTGCTTATTGCTTACCACTCATGTAATTAAAGCTGTACATATTTGTCCTCATAGTTCATATATTTCAAGATTTCTTCATTTGAGTTTATTATCCAATACCTCTTATACGGGTGGTAAAAAAAAAATTAATAATCCTTCAACTTTTTGTTTTTAAATAAAGCAACATCCAATTTAATTTAATGTCTATATTTGGATATTTACTATATGCAAGGCACTTAACACTCTTATCACTCTGGATGATTTTCACTTATGCCTGAACTCCCTCTGACTGCTGCTTGGAATTGTGGTCTCAAAGTTTTTTGAAAAGTAATCTTAGGGGTAGCTAGGTGGTACACTGGATAGAGCACCGGCCCTGAAGTCAGGAGGACCTGAGTTCAAATCCGGCCTCAGACCAAACACTTGACACTCACTAGCTGTGTGACCCTTGGCAAGTCACTTAACCCCAATTGCCTAAAAAAAAAAAAAAAGTAATGTAGTTTTTGATCCATTGACAAAAGCTTGAAAAAGAGAATAGTATAGTGCAATAATCTTACAACTTAGATCAGTTTAGTTTGAATTGTTTGGGAAGAATTAAGCCCCTAAGGTAATGTTTCTTCTATGCTTTGAAATGTACTGTACTCTTAGATTAAGACAAACTTGAAATATTTCCACACATATAAAGTGAAGCATATCCAAGCACTCCAAGAAATTCTAGATTTCCTTTAACAGCAGGGGGAAAGCAACTCTCAACTAACACAAGATCATAGGACCTTCTATTAAAAGAAACCCCTTCTTCTCCCCAATTCTTTACCTCACATAGATTCAGGATCATCCCCACTCTATGGTCCTTTACTCCAATCTGTGATGAAGAGGTGACCATTCTTCTTGCCTCTACAACGTCTCTTGATCCCATCTCCTTCCATTTTTCTTCAGCAAATTGTTCCCACTGTCTCCTCATTGTCCCCTCTCTCTAATCTTCAGTCTTTATTTACTGGTCCTTTTCTTGTTGCCTACAAACAAGCCAAGTCTTCCCCATTTAAAAAAAAAAAAGCCCTAATGAGACCTTACCATTCCCATAAGCTATGTTCCTTTATCTCTCGTTCCTTTCTCAGCCAAAGTCCTTGGCAAAAGCTGCGTACACACGCTGTCTTCACTTAATCTCCTCTCAGCCTCTTCCAAACCCTTTGCAATAAGGATTCTGACCACCACTCAACTAAAACTAATGTAGCCAGATCTAGACTAGCACTAGATCTATTAATTGCCAGATCTAGTGGCCATTTCTCTATCTCTTTTACTTCTTTGCAATATTAGAGACTGGTGACTACCTCCTCAGATAATTTTTTTGGTGGGGATACTGCTAACATTTAAGGTTCTCCTCCTACCTGTCCAAACATTCCTTCTCATTCTTCATTGCTGGATCATTGTCTTCATCAAGAGCCCTGACTGTGGGTGTATACTCAAGGTTCCATCCAAGACCCACTTCTCACTTTATACTCTCTCACTTGGTGACCTCATCAACCCTCATGGGTTTAATTATCACCTCTATTTAGATGGATCCCAGATCTACCTATTCAGGCCTTGTTTCTCTTTCCAGAACTTCATTCCCATATCACTAGCAACCTATTAGATATTTTGAACAAATAGCCTACAGATATCTCCAAAGCAACATGTACAAAATAAAACTCATCTTTCTCCCTATACCCACCCTTCTACTGAACTTCACTATTTCTGGTAAGGGCACTTCCATCCTTCTAGTTGCATGAATTCATAACTGTAACTCTTCACTTTCTTTCATCCTACATATCCAATTAATTGCTACATCTTGTTATTTCTTCCTTCACAAAATTTCTCATATCCATCCCCATCTCTCTATTGGTACAACCAACACCCAAGTTCAGGACTTCAACATCTCTCACTTGGACTATCCCAAGAACCTTTTAATTTTTCTCCATTGCTTCATCTTGTTCCCCACTCTAGGTTATCCTCTATGCACATGCCAAAGTGATTGTCCTAAAACATAGGTCTGACTATGCCACCATGCTATTCAGGAAACTCCAATGGTTCTCAATTATTTCTAGGATGAAAGATATATGCTTTTCTTTGGCATTTAAAGCCCCCACAGTCTGGCTCCAACCTACATTTCCAGTCTTAATTATACATTACTCCCCTGAAACGGACTTATTGAGTTTGCTCACACAATAATAGTCTTATCTCTCATCTCATGGCCCTGGCCATGTACTGGCTATCCCCCCTGCCTGGAATGAACTCCCTCCTCACATTCATGTCTTAGAATTCCTAGCTTCCTTCAAAACTCAGCCACTTTCTACATGAAGCATTTCCCAATTCCTCTCACTGTTAGTGCCTTCTTCTTCAAATTACCTTGAATTTGTTTTTACATATGTTGCATGTAACTATACATGCACACCTTCCCTTTTATGTAGCATAGTGCTAGAAACAAAGTGTTTTAAAAAATTCTTAGGGATTAAATAATTCATTAAATATTTCTAAATATATGATTCTTGACCCTCTCTGGTTTCTTTTCTTCTGTTTTGCTATGGTCATGACATAAGTAGAAAAGGACTGCAGATTCACTACAAAAGCAGAAAAGAACTGAATGTCATTCTATATTTTTTCTTTATTTCATGGGTTGCTATGGCCAAAGAATTCATAAATAGGTGATCCATCTACTGGTGATGAGCCTCTCTACATTTAGCCATGTCAATCCTTGGAAATCCATTCAAGTCTATATCCATGTGAGCCTTTGCTGAATAGTAGAACCTTCCAAAGCTGACAGCCTAACTACATCAGAATTAATTCTATGCCCCAATGAGGCATTACAGAATTTGGGGGAGGTCTTTTGCAAAGGAGTACGACAATTAATCCCTCCCTAACCTGGATGTAACCTACCTATGCCATTATATTTCATTCTGTAATCCTTCATGCATTCCAAATTCTAGCCTTATTGAACTATTAATGGTTCCCTAACACTATCCTTTAACCACAACCACCACTATGCAATTGTATAAACTACTTCACTTCCCACTTCCCCTCACAACTCTCCTGTTGAAATCATTTTTTTCTTTTATGGTCCAGCTCACATACCACCATAAAGATTGCTCAATGAAGTCTCCCATAAAATTTCTCCACTTGAAAGAGATTTCCCCTTCTTAAATTTCTTCTACTGACTCCTGGGGTCTTTTCTTTGTACTTGTAGTCCTGTATCCACCCCTTTATACATTGGCCACCTGAGGGTTATCACAAGTTCAAGGCATGTTCTAGATATGGGGTCAGTATCCACATAGAACCATACATAGCCCACAAAATCTAACTAGAAGATATTTAATTTGAAGCAAAAGTTGCTTAATTAAATATCACCAATCACAAGAGAATACTTCTAGCACTGAAGGATACACTCTCCTCTAGGTTACTACACCATTAGTAAGAGAAGGGATGCATCTCACAGAGGAACACATATATAGGAAATACATGTTGGAGAAGAGCAAATGTGCCAATTTGCTCAAAAAAGGGAGTCTCAAAACTATAGGCCCCAGAGCTTGACTTCTATTCCTGGGAAAAAATCTTCAAGAGAATATTGGAAATTGTTGGCAAACATTTAGATAGAGAAGTGGTGTTTACAAAGATTCAGCACTGTTTTATTAAAAACAGCTCTTAGCAGACTGACATCATTGCCTTTTTATACAGGATACTAAACTAGCAGATTTGGGTAATTTTATAGATGTAGTTTACCTAGATTTTAGCAAAGCTTTTGACAAAGTATTTCATAGCATTCTTGTGGAGAAGATGGACAGATATGCACAAGATAACAATGCAATCAAATGGATTCCTACTGTACTGGATAGCCAGATTCAAAGAGTAATTATTAATGGTTTGACAGCAACAAGGCAGTAGGTCTCCAATACTTTAGGGATTTGGCCCTGTGCTTTTTAACATTTTTAGCAATGACTTGGATAAAAGCATAGATGGTGTGCTCACTAAAGTTGTGACAAAACTAGTATGACTAGATAACATTCTGAATAATAGAGTCAATTCAAAAGGATCTTGAGAGGGTAGAATAATAGGCTATAACTAATTGGATACAATTCAACACAGATAAATTTAAAGATTTGCACTCATGTACAAAATAATCACCTTCACAAATATAAGATGGGAGGAGGCATGGAAAGACAATTATTCTTTTAAAAACAAATCTGGAGGTTTTAGTAGACTCAAGCTTAACATAAATAGTTAAAGTGATGTTGACCAAAAAACCTAATGTGATCTTGGGCTAAATTAAGAGAAAATTAGTTTCCAGAAATATAGAGGTAATAATTCCACTATTCTCTGCCTTCATCAGACCTCTTCCATATTATTGTATTTAGTTCTGGGCAAGTTTGGTTTAAGAAGGACTTGAGAGAGACCAAAGAAAAGAAAGCATGATAAATGAAGAGCCTTAGAACAATGTCCTATCCCCATCACCTATGTAAGTTAGGAGAGTTTTCCCTCAAAAGGTATTTAGACTATTATTAAGACCTGGATGTCTGAGGAGACTAAGGCTATTGACATCACTTCCTGAGTACAAAGCAGCCACAAGGAATTCCAGGCCCATTCTCTGATGTGTAGTTGATGGGAAACAATGGGCAGCTTAGACAAGAGGGCTTCACTCAATTGAATCAACTCAGGGTATCCTCACTGCATATCTTTGTAGAAAATTCTTCTATTGCTTAAGTAAATCTCCTTGTGTTAACTGTTGGGTGAACTATGAGTGTCTCATTTTGTCCTAGTATCTAAATCACCGGAAGAATGGCCTGAATCAGGTCCAGCCCATAATGTCATATCATATGAGAACTGGTTGAAGTAACCGGGCATGTTTAGCCTGAAGGAAAGAAGATTCAAGGGGAACATGATAACTGCTTTAAAGTATTTGAAGGTTGTCATATGGAGGAAGTATTTGATTGTTTCTCTTTGATGATGGGGGAGAACCAGAAGCAATGGGTGAAAGTTGCAAAGAAGCCAGTTTAGGAAGGAAGGGAAGAAGGAAGGAAGGAAGGAAGGAAGGAAGGAAGGAAGGAAGGAAGGAAGGAAGGAAGGAAGGAAGGAAGGAAGGAAGGAAGGAAGGAAGGAAGGAAGGAAGGAAGGAAGGAAGGAAGGAAGGAAGAAAGAAAGAAAGAAAGAAAGAAAGAAAGAAAGAAAGAAGAAAGAAAGAAAGAAAGAAAGAAAGAAAGAAAGAAAGAAAGAAAGAAAACCCTAATAATTAGGACTAACCAAAGTGGAATTGGTTTGCTTGCTGAACACCTTCCTCTGCACCACCAACATTTTCTGCCATCCGGTTCCACTGGCCTTTTTACTATTCCTCCCACAAGACAGTCTTCTGACTGTGAATTCTCACTGGCTGTTCCTCACGCCTGGAGCTTTCTCCCTCCTTTTCTTCACCTCCTGGCTTCCCTAGTTTCTTTCAAGTCCTAACTAAAACCTTACCTTCACTAAGAAGCCTTTCCTGATCTGCCTTAATGCAAGTGCCTTTCCTCTGTTGATTATCTCCAATGTACCCCGCATTTATCTCGTACGTATTTGACTGTTTGCATGTTATCTACCTCCTTAGACTGTGAGTTTAGGGACTTTGGGGAGGTTGGAGGAGGGAAGGGAGTTGCCTTTCTTTATATTCTTAGCTCTTATCACAGTGTCTGGTGCGTAGTAGACATCTAATAAATGCTCTTGACTAACTGTAGTGAGTTCCTCTTCTTTGGAGGACTTTAAGCAGAGGCTGGACCATTTGCCAGGTATGTTATAGGGAGGATTCCTTTGGTAGGCAGGCAGGACTAGATGTCAGCTAAGGTCCCTTCCTATCCCTCAAATTCCGTGATTCTGTGTATGACCAGAAAAGATGGTGGGCTGTCTATGTATAGAGTATGAGAGAACACGCATAAATCACTTTTGTTTTTATCCAATCATTTCAGTTATGTCTGATTCCACAGCTGTTGGTTGCTATGCAAGTCATTTTATCAGACATATTTCACTCTTCATGACCCCATCTGGCATCTACTTAACAAAGATACTAGAGTAAGTTTGCCTTTTCCTTCTCCAGCTCATTTTACAGATGAGGAAACTGAAGCAAACAGGGCTAAGTGACTTGCCCAGGGTAATACAGCTAGTAAATGTCTGAGACCAGATGTGAACCCAGGACTTTCTTACTCCAGGCCCAGGACTCTATCCACTTGACCACCTAGGCACTCATACATAAATTAGTACAAGATGAATACAGAGTAGGTGGAAGGTAGCTTTAGTGAGGAAAGTATCAGAAGCTGCAGCACCCAGGAAAGCCCTTGGGCACGAAGGGGCACTTAAGGTGAGGCTTAAAGGAAGCCAGGGATGCTGAGTTCAGGATTAGAAAGGAAAGTACTCCAGGCATGAGGAACATGGAGTACAAAGGCACGGAGATGAGAGTTGAAACATAGTGTGTGAGAAACAGCAAGTACGTTGGTGAAGCTAGATCACAGGGAGTATGGAGGGGAATAAATAATGTGTGAATAAACCAGAAAGGTAGGACAGGGCCAGGCTATGAAGAGCTTTCAATAGCAAAATACTGGAGTTAATAGAGATTCAGTAGTGCTCACTGAGCAGGGTGCTGCTGTGATTAGAACTGAGCTTTAGGAAAATCACTTTGGTGGCTGACTGGAGGATGGGTCAGGACACCCACTAGAAGGCTATTATGATAATCCAGGCAAGATGTGATTGGAGCCTGAATTAGGGAAATGGTTATGTTTGTGGAGAGAATGGTATATATGTGAGAGCTGAGGTGGAGAAAAAAATTAGAGGATTTGGCAGCTGACTGAACATGCAGGGTGACACCAATGTTGCAAACGTGAGTTACTGGCAAGATGGTGGTATCCTTAACAGTAATAGAGAAGCTCAGAAGAGTGGTGGAAAAGAAAATTAGTTCTGCGTACCCTGGGATAGTGAAGATATGAAAAGGACCAGAGGAAGGCCTCCAATGCATTGGGTAGATACTATATGGAATGTTTATGGAATGGCATGAACAAGAAGTCACATAATAATAAGTTGTGTAAGGGAGTTGTTATCTATACTGGCAGAAGTCATTCCCTATCAATGAATCAATAAGTATTTAATAAGTGTCTATTTTTTGCTAGTCTCTGGTCTAGGCACAATTCTGCAAAGACAAAAATGAAACAATTCCTGCTCCACAGGGAGCTTTTATTCTATTGGAAGAGGTAACATAAATGCATATTCAAAATATACATGATAGGTGATGAACTTGTGATTTTATTGATGTAACAAAATAATGGATGAGTTGACTCCCTCAAACAGTGCAGGATGGTACTTTCTCTGCAACTTACAATCTAGAAAGCTACTTAAAGCACTGAGATCCGGTAACTTGTCCAGAGTCATCTAGCTGGTATGCCTCAGTGAGAGGACTTGAACGATGATTTTGACTCCAAGGCTGCCTCTCAAGCTACTATGTCATATTGCCTTTCACATACAAAATATATACAAGATGAATAAAAACCAAATGACAAGGAGAATAGACACAACAGGGAGTATCAGGAAGGGCTTAACCAATGAAGTCACAGGAGGAAGAAGAAGAAGAAGAAGGAGGAGGAGGAGGAGGAGGAGGAGAACAAGAAAGAGAACAAGAAAAAGAAGAACGAGAACAAGGAGAAGAACGAGAACAAGAATGAGAACAAGAATGAGAAGAAGGGGGAGGGGAGAAGAA
The DNA here is from genome assembly GCF_003287225.1 of Phascolarctos cinereus. Lineage (NCBI taxonomy): Eukaryota > Metazoa > Chordata > Mammalia > Diprotodontia > Phascolarctidae > Phascolarctos > Phascolarctos cinereus. Next base: position 297,810,793 of record NW_027555847.1, read on the forward strand.
AATGAAGAACTTACCTATATTTTATGGCATGATGAGAAAAGTACTGTCTCCAGAATCAGAGGACCTGGATTCAAATCCTATGTTTGACACTTTTTGTGGGACCTTGAATTAGTCACCAAACTCTGCCCAGGGCTTCAGCTTCCTCATCTGTAAAATGAGGGGGTTGGATCAGAGGTTCTGTGGGTACTCTTACAGCTCCAGATACATGATCCCATAATCCTACTCTGCCTCTTAGTGGCAGCTAGATGATGTAATACATAGAGCATTTGGCCTGGAGTCAGGAAGACCTGAATACCAATCAGGTCTCAGACATTTGTTAGCTATGTGATCCTGGGTAAATCATGTAAGCTCTGCTGCTTCAGTTTCCTCGACTGTAAAATGGGATGATAAAAGCACCTACCTCTCAGAATTGTTGTGAGGATCAAACAAGGTTATATTTATAAAGTCCTTAGCATAGCGCTTGACATGTAGTGGGTGTTTAATAAATGCTTTTTCCCTTCTCCTCAAACCTAAACCAGAGCACTTAGCTGTGTCTCAGAGCATTGGTAATGGAGTTGTTCTCATTTTCATCTACCTCCAACTTCTTTCCCCTCTTTCCAATCCCACAGGAAACTATTGTAGGGATGACTCATTCTCCCTAAACATTTCCCAAAGCCTAGAATTTTAATTACCATAAATTGATGTGATTATCTTACCAATTCCCAGGCAGGCAAAAAAAAAAGTGTTATCTTTGATTTCTCCCTTTTCTTTCCTCCTTACATTTAATCAGTTACCAAAATCTTTCACTTTCTTCCCTCACATAGCATTTATACATGTGCCTTTCTCTCTTTACCAGGATTGGGGCTCCTAGTTTAGGCTGTGATCATTCACTGACTAAGGATTTGAACTCAGGTCTTTCTGATTCCAGGCCCAACACTCTACTGCACCACCTATATAGCTATCCCTATTAGCCACTAAGTAACCACCCTTCCCCCCAGTCTCAGTGCTGTCCCTCATATGGATTACTCTAGCACCTCACCTCCATCTCCCAGCTTTCCCAACTTCCTTTAAGACAGCTCACATACCCACTTTTGACAAGAGCCCCTTCTCTCTAGGATTTCCTACCATTCTACTCTATACACATCTTGTATGTTGCTAATTATTAGCTTGTCTCCTCCATTAAGTTGTGAGAAACTTTGCACAGGAACTGTATTTGTTTTTCTTTGTTTCTTCGGTGCCTGGCATATAGTAATCGCTTAATCACTTCAGGTTGACTTGACTCAAAAGCAAGAAAGTCCAAAAGTTTGGAGACCCACCTGTTGCCAGGATATATTCATGTCAGAAGGTACCTATCAGTATCTATATTTCTACCTAATTGCTCCAGTGCTGTTGTAGACATTTACCTTCACCTAAAGGCCTCAAGCTCGCTGTGCTTAGAAATTGGCTCCTGTCCTAAATAAAGCAAAAACTTCTTTATTAAAGCCCAGGCAACTGTCCTCCCAACCTTTAGTCTCACAACTCCAACTGCCTTTTAGACATCTTGAACTGGATGCCCTATAGACATTTTAAATGCAACTTATCCAAAGCTAAATTCTTTATTTTTCCCAATAACTACTCCAAGGAGTCAGTTATTCATACAACAACCAAGGCCATTTTTTTTCTTTCTTCCAAATTAGATATCAACCTCTCTGAATTCTTTAATTGTTCAATGTCCCTTTGTAAGTCTAAAACAAGCCCTCTCAAAAATTGCTATAAGTCCTCCCAAAAAATAGCCCCAGAAAGCCAAGCTATTTTTGGGGGGGTGAGGCAACTGGGGTTAAGTGACTTGCCCAAGGTCACACAGCTAGTGAGAATCAAATGTCTGAGGCTGATTTTGAACTCAGGTCCTCCTGACTCCAAGGCTGGAGCTTTATCCACTGCGCCATCTAGCTGGCCCCAAGCTATTTCTTATTCCTTGTATTCTCCATCTCTTGATATCCTGCTTCCTTGTTCTCCTTTCTACCTATCTCATGCATGATTCACTTACTATGTCCCTAAACTTTGAATGGTCTCCCCATAAAAACCCATAATACGTTCCCCTTTTTACTGCCATGGTACAACTGAAGTCCTGCTTGTTTCATGTTGCCTTCCTTTGCCAATTGAATATAAGGTGTTCAAAAAGACATACACATACACAGCTTACTGGGGAGAAATATAATTACAGAAAAAGCATAATTTCAATGAAAGAAGATCTTGCAACAAAGGAAACTGAATAAAAATCCACTAAAGAAGACAAGCAATACAACTAAATTTTCAAGGCTCACTAAAGTAAGAATAGGGTGCTTCCAAGAACCTTCAGAATGGTTTGGAAGAGGAATCAAGGAATTCAGTGAAAATATCAAAGAAATAAAGAGAATTATTAAAATTCTTAAATAAGAAATTAACAAATCTAAGAAGAGAAAACAGAATTTTTAAAGGCAGACACTCTCTACCACAAATTCTCTGAAAAAGAAAACATCAGAATTGGGAAAGAAAAAGCAGAAGGAGAAGGAAAAATAATGCAATAATTTTTAACATTATTAGAAAAATACATGAGATCCCTACAAAGGGCGAACACTGAGGAGGAAGAGATGATGCAAAAAGATAAGCTAAATATAACAGATCTTTCAAAGAAAAATAAGAAGAAAACCTAAAGCATATCAGAAAAACTACAGAATTTTTAAAGCAAAGTACAAATTATGAAAATTCGCAAAATATCAGTAGAATAAAACTCCGAGTTTCAGCCACCAAGAAGCATCTTAAATGAATTTCAGAACTACAATATCAAAGAACAAATTCTGTAGGCAGAATGAAGGGAAAAACTCTCAGACTCAGGAGAGCTAAGTAGAATAGTGCAGGATCACTCTGTTCTTTAAAAAAATCAAAAGAAATTTTTGAATAACATATTCAAAAGAACAAAGGAAATCTAAAAAAAAAAATACATATTCTACTAGCCTAAATCTAAGCATCAAAGAAAATAATTCAACTTTCAGAAAAAAAGAAAGAATATTAGGCATGCCTTCAAATGATCTCAGAGGTGAACAGACCATTCAACACAAAAACTGGCCATCAGAAATCAAAAACTTTTAGACAGTAATTGAAGATTCAGAAATTAAATATTTGTTTTCATGTGGTCAAGACCAGACAAGCTATGACTGTGAAGTAGAGCAGTACTTGTATTTACTGTTTCATTGCCTTAAGCTAACTTTCACTCTGAGAACTATTGAGAAGTCAAAAAAAGCATCAATAAGCTAAAGAATATAAAAAGCAAAAGGTATAGTAGGGGGAAAATAAGGATGATAATAAAAAGAAGTGAATTAATATTTCAATCTAAAAAAATCTTAATTAGTACTTCAATATTATAGGTGTGTGGGATAATGCAGAGGAATACCTCTCAGATGAGAAGAGGCAGAGGGAGAAGGAAGAGGGGTCCAGTTAATTCTGGTCAGGACTATAGAGAAGTAGTAGGTAGGAGATTTCCATTTTCTTCCTTTACTTTTAGAATCGTGAGAGAATAAGGATGGCATACAGGGAGAGAAAACAGATGGAATGAGAACAGGCTACTGCTAGCAAAAAGGATACTATCTGACAGCACTAAAGAGTGACCCCGAGAGGTCAGAGGGGGTAATGCGAAACTCTCACAACAAACTGCTGGACACTACAGATGATCAGCTTCTACAGGATAGAATTGAATATCTCAATATTTTAATTCCAATTAGAGAGGGCAATGTGGCTGGGACCTCATTTTTATATGATTCAGAGGTCTGAACAGGGGGTCATAGGTTCAAAGAGAAGTTGTAAAAGGGATAAATGATGATCGGGGGGGAGCAAGATTTGGTCCCCAGACTATGGTTACTTACAGATCACTTCCCACTATGCTTTCTTTGAGAATTAACATTCCCTGATATAGATTTAGAGTATCTTAAAAGGAGAATGGAATAAGAAAGGGAGTGAAATGAAAATAACACCTTGAAAGTAGTGTAATGTACTTGTGAAAGAGCATTAAAAATTCATATCACTGAAATGAAAGAATGGATGAGACGTGAAGTGGACAAGGGGGATTTGGTGCTGCCCTGTTATCAGAGTTGATAAAGGGAAGGGCAGAACAATAGAGAAAGAATAATGATGATAAAAAATAAACTCAAAGAACTTAGAAATTATCATAGTACTAGTTTTTTAAAAAAAGCAAAGCAGATTAATGGAAAAGATAAATAAGAAACAAAAGCAGTTTAAAAGAATACCCCAATATTTTATAACTCAAAGAACATAAATACAAGGGTAGAAATACTTAAGTTTTAACAAGAACTTCTGGAAAACTGGATGAATAATTTGGCAGAAATTAGGTTTAGATCATCACCTTAAACTATTTGTCACAAGTTGAAAATTAGTACATACCTTCTATGTAAACCTATATCAAAGGTCACACCATCAAAATTTTGGACAGAACAAAATCAAGAACCTTTCAAAGCTATGACTGGAAGGAGAATTCTTAACTAATAAGATATATAGGAGATCACAAAAGTGAAAATAAAATAAAATATTTTGACTACATAAAATTAAAATTATGAATAATTTTATGAAGATATAATTAGAAGAGAGACTCTAATGTGGGGGAAATATTTGCATCAAGTGTCAACAATAAAAACCTGACATCCAAGGTATATAAGGAAGTGATGTAAAATATATCACCAAATATGAACAGGGGAATTGGTCAGAGGGAAAAACACAAAGGTATTTTTTAAGAGTAATTGTAAACCATAAATGACCATATGAAAAAAGGTCCCCCAGTTCATAAGTGAAATGAAAATTTAAACAACTCTGAGGTTTTACCTTACATCATGAAAAATGGCACAGCTGACTAAAAAAAAGAAAGGAAATAATAAATGGTATGTAGACCATGAGAAGACAGGAACAGTGATACACTATTAGTTAGTTGGAACTATGAATTGGCCCAACTATTATAGATATCCATTTAGAATTATGCAAATGGAGTGACTAAAGTGAACATACCTTTCAAACCAACAAACCCCACTACTAGACATATAATCCTCAAGAATGTCAATACAGATGCAAAGGTGCAGTATATACCAAAATATTCTGTGCCATGAATACCCTAGCAACAAAGCAGATGTCTGAGGAATAACTGGAAAAAACCATGATTATAAGGGAATGTTATTATATAGTAAGAAATGTGAGGAATTCAGAAAAACATGGGAAAACTTGTAGGAAATGAGGCAGAGTAAAATAAGAGCCAAAAGATCCAATGTACATAATAACTATAACAATGCAAATAAAAAGAAAATCCAAAGAAAGTTGAACTCTGGGTAACTGGACAAAAAAAATTAAGAATCCAGAGAACAAATCCTAGTATTGTGCCCTAGGACAGAGTATTGTAAATGTGGCCAGATGCAGTGACTGAATTGGATATTTTTATTTGCCATGGAAGAACCCAATTTGAAGATCCTTTTCCCCTCAGAAGCAAACATGATATGGGAACAAAAGAGGATTTGGGAACAAAAAATTAAATATATTCTAAATAAGTACAACTATTAAGTACTTGTTTGCAGTCAGGAAGACCTGGATTCATTTTCACCTCTGGACACACTCTTGCTGTGTTGATTAACCTTCCATTGCTCTAGGCAACTCTGATACTGTAATATGCAGAGAAATCAACAATCTCTGTTAAAGGGACTTCCTCTTCTGAAAGTTTCCTGTATCATTTAAATCACAGGTGCAGAACCTGTGAACTAAAACCTTTTTTTAAGTAAAAACAAGTTATGCCAAAATTACCTAATTTCTTTTTTTCACTGAGTGACTAGATTGGTAGTTCACAGGAATACTGTAGATACAGAATGAACTAATTTGATGTGTAGAATGTATATATTTCTAATGCAGTTTAAAAATAGGTCCACATGGGTTTGTCTAACTGTGAGGAGCCTTTGATAGACACCTCAGAAATCTTGCCCACCTCTCTCGAAGAGAAACTTTGATTCCTTCCTGGTAGGGTACAAGAGAAGGAGTCATAAGGCTGGCCACACTGCTCTCCTCAGAGAGATGGTACCAAACTAGAATTATATCTCTTTGCCATCCCCCCAAAATATGCTGGTCTGGGGCAATTATTTCATTTTTAAGTTCAAGCCTCTTTCTTGGCCACTATCCCTTAAGCAAAAGGAGTACCTAAATTTACATCTGAAAATTTGACCCCTTCCTACCAAATGCTAGTTACAAAAAGAAAAGACCATCACAAATAGTAAATACTGAATAAATCTATTCTTCCAAGTAGATAGCAAATAGAAATCAGAGAAGTTATACAGATTAGAATATGCCAGACAACACAAAAGGTTGAAGAAGCTCTCTCACTGGGAGCAAGATATCTCAGCTCAAGCAAGAAAGTTTCTAATTTGATCTAAGGAGAAATTCCCTGAAGTCTCTATCTAGGAAGCCAAGCTGGAAATCAAGTGCCAGGTTTCTTTTCTGTCCCTCTCCAGAGTCTGGAATAATATATGCCCTCCCTCACAGCAAGAAAGAAGAAGAAAGCCTTTCCTTTCTCGAGCTCATACATCAACCTAACCACTCATACACATACATCATTTTCTGCACTAATGAGAAGAGTTTTATGAAAATGCTCCACATTTGAATCCAGGGTTATAATATATCATATCATGGTATCCTTGAAGACAATACGGAGAGATGTAGACAGTTGATAATACAACTATGTGGATTCAGAACTGGTTTCAATAACTCAAAAATAGTCATTAATAAAGCAATATGAACTTGTAAAGAATAGAATTTAGAGTTCAAGAGAAGCCTAGATGTCACCTAATCTAATAACTTTATTTATAGATGGAGAAACAGAGACCCAGGAAATATCCCTGGACTTTCCTAAAGTCACACAATAATAAAACTGAATAGGTGGGATTTGAACCACGGTATTATGACTCCTCCCACTACGTCACTAGATGTATTTCATGTACTTATGATTTTTACTCTACCTCCTCCCAAAAAGGATGTGATGGATATTATGAAGGTGAGTGCATGTACCACTTAGAGGTATCACATGGACTCCTCAGAGTTACAAAAACCTAGGTTCAAGTTCTCCCTCTGACACATGCTAGCTATGGCACCCTGTGAAAGTTCTTGAAACTCCAGCGTCCCAGACAAATCTCCAAGACTACAAATTGCCAGTTACTGATCTGCAGTGGTGTATGGGGAGACAGAGAATTCCCTCCACCAATAAAATCAGAAGTCTACAACACTGTTCTTTGTTTTTCTTCCTGCCTTTCTTTCTTTCTTCCTTCCTTGTGTCCTTTTACACATACATGTGTGTACATATATATACACATATGTACACAATATATATATGTATATGTATCCTGCAAAATCATGTCAACTCTGAAACTCCACCTCCTTGGCACTCCCTGCCCCTGGGGCCCCTCCCTCCCTCTTGTTAAGAAAAATGGAGGGGCTGACAGCAAAGAGCTCCTCCCAGATCTTCCATTTAAGGAAAGCAGTCCATGACTGCCACCTCATCATTTCTCACCTAGCTATACTCTGCTGGACTTCATGACTCCATGCCCCTCCCCTCCCACTCCTTATCGTTACCCTCTTTTCAATTTCTTTTGTGTGCCCCCCATTAGATTATGAGTGACTCAATGACAGGAACTGTCTTTTGCCTTTCTATTTACTATTTGAATGTGAATAGATAGATAAATAGACAGGAACATATTTATACACACATGTAAGTATGTATATGTATATATGTTTGTACATATATATTGATATGCAGAGAGAGAGAGAGAGAGAGAGAGAGAGAGAGAGAGTTTTGCCTCAACTCTTGACATTATGTGGCTCCAGTGGAACATCACGGGCCACCAATTGGTCACCCCTTGCTTTTGCCACAAGACCACCTCACCCCCTTGTGCCTATACACCTCATCAATAACACCCTTTAAGCTAGTGATATCAAAGTCCATCAGAACCAGGACTACTAAACTGTAAATAAGATCCCTATGGCCACATATTGACTTATTGACATGTTAACATTATCTATACTCTACTATATTTTTATTTATTTTGTTAAATATTTCCCAGTTACATTTTAATCTGATCCAGGCTGCACTCGGGGGTGTTTTAGGCCATGTTTTTGACACCTCTGCCTTAAGCCACTTCTCTTCCATAGCCCACAAAACACAGGAGGCACTCAATAAATATCTGTACCCTGATTAACTGAACAAATGAACAATGTCTATTAGCAAACATGACTCCTTTCTGCCTATCTATACTATGCATCTCATTAAACTATTTAAAACCCATATCTGCTTTGTGCCTGCTAAATAATAAGAGTACAAATAGAAATTTTAAATTCAGGATACCAAATAGAAGGAAAAAAAAAACCTACTAAATAGCTCCCATGATCCTAATTATTTGATCCATTAGTCATGGTTCTTTTTGACCCTCCAGATTCTAAAGCAAAACCAAAGTATAAAGGATTTGGGGGAAAATTGAGACAGAATGAAATAAAAAGAAACAAAGAAACCAAGGCAATGATGTTTTAACAAACACACATGGGGTAAAGATCAGACAGAGGAGCTTTTTGTGCTACCAGCATCAATAACTCACTCTGAAAGAAAATTAATATTACCAGATTTCCTTATGGTAGAAAATAGGCAGCCTTGTGCAGCATTTATGAATATTCTATTTTATTATGTCTTATTGCTCATATTACAATGCTGGACAGATGTTCACCAGCTGACAACACAACTCTCTGAGAACTGCAGGTTTCTATAGAATACCTGAAATAGCAGAGCACTTGAAAATGACGCCTAAGTTCATGAGTCCATTAGCAACTGAGGAGAAAAATTTCAGATTCTCCCTCTCATTTACTCTGGCATTTGTTTTTCTGCCCTTACATACACATATCCAATCCATATTTTATAGCCATGTTATATTAGAGAATTTTTCCAGTAATCATTAAAACTATAAAAGAAAAATGGGAAATGAAAAAAAATATATATATATGCATTTGCCATAGATATGTGTGTATGCACATATGTGTTGATACATTATGTTACCATTCAACTAGTAGATAAAATTATGACATTTCCTAGTTTCTAATATGTAAAATGACAGATGATTAAGCTTTCTTTGGTTTTCAAATTTAGAATCAAGATAACTGATGTTTATTTCTATTTAAATAAATATAATTTTATAAACATGTACTATATTCATGGGGGAAGGGGGGTGGTTCCATAGATATATGAAGAGAATTGTCCCACTGCAAAAGCAATGCTATTAATCTCCTTAGTTTGTAATAGATCATTAGTAAAGTAAATTTATTGCTGGGCAACTAGGTGGTACAATGGAAACAGTATGGGATTTGGAGTTAAGAAAACCAGAGTTTGAATTCTGCTTCAGCCATTTCCTAGCTGTGTGACCCTAGACAAATCACTTAACCTCTCTGTGCCTCAATTTCTTAGTCTGTATATTGGAGATAATCTACTTCACAGGGTTATGTGAATTGGTTAAGATGTAAAGCACTTTAGCACTATATAAAAGCTACCTTTTATTATTATGGTCACCTTAGAATCTTAATAGCAACCACTTTCAACAGATCAAAGATGAACACTACCCTCAGTGATTTTTTTTAATGTTTTACCTTGGTAGATCCCCATTTTCGTTGCCCTTCTCCTCATAGAGAGATAGGGTTGTTGTGACTACTCTCTGCCCCAAACAGACTCTTTCCCTTTTTGGGAGTCTTCAAGTAGAGGCTAGAAGATAAGGGTATGTGGTAGAGGAAATGTCTATTAAGGCAAGGGTGGACAAGAAGTCCTCAGCTGTGAGATTGTCTGATTCAATGAATGGAGCATTCCTATTAGCATGTACCTAGATCACCCAAACTTGAAAGGGATGGGGTCATTTGGAATACAGAGTAGAGCTAAGCCTTTCTCCTGAAAAGGGATTGCCTCTGCTCCCTTGAAACTAGAGGTCTGTCCCTGTACCTTGGACTTTGCTTACTGTTTGAGAGATCCATCAATCCAGGCCAATGGCACATGCCTAGGCAGAAATAAAATACTTTGCCATTTTTTCAGTCCAGTCAGTGAGTTGGATTTCACAGTCACCAGTAGTGCCCTGGTAATTGTCAATTTTAATTTAGTCTTGGAAATGAATGCAACTCTCCTTGAGGTGCACAAAGTGCAAAGTACTGTGGAATCATAAAGTAATATAGAATATTAGAGGCAGCTCAGTGGCACAGTGGTTATAGAGTGCTAAGCCTGGTGTCAGGAAGACTCATCTTCCTGAATTCAAATCTGACCTCAGATACTTACTAGCTACGAAACCCTGGGCGTGTTTGTCTCAGTTTCTTCAACTGTACAATGAATGGAGAAGGAAATGGCAAACCACTCTTTGCCAAGAAAACCCTAAATGGGATCATGAAAAGACAGACACGACTGAAAATAACTGAACAACAATAGAAAATAATAGAAAAATGGAGTCAAAAAAGGGGAAAGAGGGAACAGAATAAACATTTATTAAGCACCTACTATGTGCCAGGCACCGTGCTAAGAGCTTTATAGATATTATCTCATTGATTCTCGCAACAACTATGGGAGGTAAACACTATTATTGTCACCATTTTACAGTTGAGGAAACCTATGCAGACAGAGGCAGTGGAAACTTGAGTTTGAATCCAAGCTCTCTTTTTAGGCTATTTTCTTGTCACTTAATCACTCATCTATAAAGTAGGAATAATATTATTTATATTTCCTATATTTCCAGCTATGTTGTTTCTACCCAGGCCAACAGATCCATTCCTTTCCCCAGCGGAAAACTGGGCTCCACTCCTGCAACTTTCTTGACTTGGGTAGTCCAAGTTTGGCACTATCTTGCTCTGTTTCTGGCCTCCCTAGGACTTTGCAAAAATCATCAGTCACACATCTCCAGTGTGTTATCTTCTCCCATTACAATTACACCTTGAGCACTAGGATTGTGTAGCATGCTTTTATTCGTATCCCCTGTCCTTAGCCCAGTGTCTGACACACAGGAAGCACTTAATAAACACTCCATCTTCCTGGCAGCCCTCTCACATGTGGGCCCCTCACAAGCTACCCAAAATCCATGCACTCTATGAGTCAGTAGCTACACAAATCAATAGTTCATGAGCCTCTACCTATGTGTTTACTTTTACTAGTCAATGAAAGAAGACATCCATTCAAGGAAAAAGACATCTACTCAAACTGTATAACAGATAATGTAAAAAAAAAAAAAACCAGATTCTGCCATACAAACATAGAACGAGCTCTCCCCCAGGTTATCACTCCACTAATGCAGAGCACATGTACCCATAACCAGGGTATCCTCATGGAAGAAACGCACTTAGGGAGCAAACAAGACTTGCACAAAAGGGCATACACCTGTATTCTGCATGCCCACAGCACTCATGTGAAGAGGACACATGTAGGGACATACATGCCTGGGGAGACTAGCTTATAACATTATAGAAGAGTCAATGTCTTCTGATGTTATTGCAACGTTCTCTGCTAGCCTCCCTTTCTCCATCCTGACTTTGACAACTGTCTGACTAGGGATTAGAAAATTCCTTTTCATTCCTGTTAAATATTGAATTATGAGTATGCATCCCCCAAAACCAATTCAAGGACTCCACCCACCAAAAAAGCCCATGGATGTTGTGAGGAGGAGCTGGGGAGATGAGGTTTCCCTCACTCCTGAGATTCTCTCTGACTGGTGCGCAAAGAAGGAGGTAAATAGAAAAGGTTAGTTAGGAAAGGCAGAGTCTACCTTATCTGTTCTGCTTTCATTATGCATACCTGCAGATGACTTTTGTGCAGCATTTCTTCAACACAAAACTTCCCTGTAATCCTTTTATTATAGCAACAAGATTTCATCTGTGTATATTAGTGAAAATCTCAGTGCTTATTTAGGGAAAAGTAATGTTACTTAGTGAAGCAAGAAAACATTAGACTTACTCTTTCACAACCATCAGAGAAAATCTAGTCAGGTGGCTAACCAACAAAACAGAACCAAAAAAAAAAAACCACCTTAAATAGAAACAAAAATTATAAACTCATAAAAAGTATATAAAATAGCTACAATATAACATTGGAAAACATCATTCTGACAAAGAAATCTGGACTTCCAGCACATCACAACACATCTGCTAGTAATTATTACAAAGATTTTATTCCCTAATTTTGAATAATGATTGTGTTCCTACCTTTTAGACTATACAGACATACATTGTACATGACATTAATGTTACATTTGGTTCTCATTATATGCATTTCTCATTAACTACTAATTAGTCTTGATTTTTTCCCTTTAAATTAAGTAGCATTAAAAGAAACAGACCTTTAAAAAAATTTCAGCAGCAGTCACAGATTGGATCCAATATTAAAGAAACAAGTACTACTGGCCTATGATTAGCCTCTCAATCTAGTATTCTAAAAAGACCATAAGATCAGAGGGTTGAAATTGATAATAATAATAATAATAATAATAATAATAATAAGTTAAATACTGAATTTAGCCCCATTTTTCCGTTAAGAAAAAAATCACAAAGACAAATAAGAAAAAATGTGATATAGTACAAATAGAAGCTTGATTTCATTAGCTTTTGGTCATTAAAATATTTTCCTCCCTTTTCCTCTCTTGTCAGGTGGAGAGCTGAACACTGCCTGTTTCCTGAACAAATTCAAATCATAAGATATTATATCAAAATGAAAAATGAAAATCAAATGTTTAAAGCATACTTTTTGGTTTATTCCAAACAGCAACTGCCACATGGCAAAATCCTAGAGAAAGCAGATAATGGTCATACCACATCCCAAGTATGAGAGAATTACAGAAAATTATGTTTCTACTTCTCCACTTCATAAGCTACAAATGTTATGCACCACCTGTCAAAAAGAAAGGCTATGATATCCAGTAGTTTCTGAACGCCTATGGCTGACCACACTCTATTCAGAAATATCAGGTAATATCTACAATTCCATGTCTAGTCCATTAATAATTTTTTAATGCTTCTTAGAGTTGCCTTAATTACTTCTGACTAGAAACATATTACTTTTTATTGCTTACACTGCCAGCAACAGTGCATCATGGGAAGAGGATGCCTAGAGCTGTTAAGATTCCCTGCAGTGTGAGAAGGTGGACGTTCTGTGTGTCCCCAGTTTTACCCTACCCGTCAAGGGTTCACAGTAAAACAGTCCTGACATTGACCTCTCAAAGGCCTAACAGCTGAAACAGCCTTAACAAGGTATTAACACTGCAACGTGCTCCATAAATGATTACCAGCTGCAGAACACGAAAGGGGGAGGGTGGAGAGGAGAAAGGAAGGGGGAGAGAGGAAAACCGAAGGAAAGGATAAGTCCATTTCACAGCTGGAAGACACAGAGGAGTCACCAGGCAAGTCAGAATGCAGATTTGGGTCAAAGCTTGCTTGGCCCTGATTTTTTTTTTTGGGGGGGGCTGATGTTCTGTTTTGTTTTAAGACATAAAACAATAGCCTAAAACAAAACCACGGACAAAGCGTGGTACCAAATTTAACAGGGACTGACTGATTTCCTTTCTGCCTCATTTTGGAGTTGGAGAAACTGAAAATAATAAAATATTCTTTTTTTTCCCCTTTGTCACTAAATTAACTTGGAATTCTTTCCTAAGAAAGGCTTGGGATGTACCTAAAGACCCTGACCTCAGCCTTGGTCAAACCCCACCTGGGGCACTGTGCTCAGTTCTTGGGGGGAGGTGGGGATACAAGACAAGTCAGACCAGAGGGGCAACCAGGATTTCAAAGGGCCTCAAGGTAATATCAACGAAGACTAAGTGAAAGAAATAAAGATGGACAACTTGTAAAATATAAGATTTTGGGAGCACCAAATGGCTTTGCTCAAGTTTTTGAAAGCAAGAACCAGAGAAGATTGGTGGAAGATGCAAAGGTGCAAATGTCAGCCTGGTGACCTGATATTAATTAGATCTGTACTATATATCTGTAATTATATAATTATATATATAAATATATATTAGATATTTATATATATAATTGTAATCTGTAATTAGATCTGTACTATATAACAACAACTGGCATTTATAGAATGCTTTAAGGCTTACAAAGCGATAGATGGATTGATGTGTGTATATACATATATAATGTCTTATTTTATCCTAACAAGAGCCCTAGTGGGTAGTTGCTATATTATCCTCATTTTCTTGGGTATGTTTGCAGATGATATTCTTTTTTTTTTTATGAGGCAGTTGGGGTTAAGTGACTTGCCCAGAGCCACACAGCTAGGAAATATTATGTGTCTGAGGCTGGATTTGAACTCAGGTCCTCCTGACTCCAGGCCCAGTGCTCCATCCACCTAACTGCCCCAATAGATGATATTCTTTTCAGGTCCAGTTTAGACTAAATAGTCTCTAAGCTCTCCTTTTACCCTGAGATTTGCAATGCCATGGTGGGGGTGGGGGGTGGGGTGAAAAAATGTTAGAAGGAATAGTTCAGTAGAAAGGATGCTAGTTTTGGGGTAAAGGACCTGGGTTCTTCTGTTCCAAGTCATGTGACTGCTGATCTGTACAACCTGAATCCAGGTTTTACCACTCCTAAAATGCATAACTTTGGGTAAGTCACTTAACCTACTGGGGACTCAGTTTTCTTATCTATAAAATAAGTCATTCAGTCAACAAACAATTATTAAGTGCTATCTATATACCAGGCACCATGCTAAAGTGCTGTGGATAAAAAGAAAGGCAAAGCCAGTCCTAACCATAGATAAATAACTAGGTACCATAGGCAGTCTCAGAGGGTAAGGCACTAGCAGCAGAAGGAAGCAGGAAATGCCTCCAACAGAAGGTGAGCTTTGAAATGAGTCTTGAAGAAAGGCAGAGGGATACCAGGAGTCAGAGGTGAGAAAGAAGAGTAGTCCAGGCCTGAAGAACAGTCAGTGCAAAGGTATCAAAGCAGAATATAAAGTCTAAGAAGAATGGAAGGGTAGGAAGGAGTCATGTAGGAAGGGCCAAACAATGCCAAACATTTTATGTTTGATCCTGGAGTCACTGAAGTTTAGTGAATGTATGGGAGGGGACACACATGGTCAGACTTGTGGAAAATCACTGTCAGCTGGGTGGAGTGGGGGACAAAAGTAGGACAGACAGGAGACAGTGAGACCAATTAGGTTATTCCAGTAGTCTCAGTAAAAGGACATAGATAGTATTTATTAAATAGTTTTTCAAAAAATGTGCAGTGTGAAATGGAAATTCATAATTTTATATGGAATCTTCTTTTTATGTTGTGCTGTGTACATGGAAATGTTCTTTTTTTGTCTTTTTGTATTGAAGTTAAAAATGAATAAAAAGGATTTTTTTAAGTAATAAGAACTTATACTAGGGTGGTGGTGGTATTAGTGCAGAAAAAGACACATAGAGGAGAGAAGTTCTCTGATTACATGAACTTCTCTGTTCCAATGGTATTTTTTAACCAATATATCCCGAAATTCACTTTTGTTGTTGTTGAATCATTTTAGTCATGTTCTATTCATCATGTTTTGATGAATTCTTTTGATGTTTTCTTGGCAAAGGCATTGGAGTAGTTCGCCATTTCCTTCTCATTTTTACAGATGAGGAAACTGAGGCAAGCAAGGTTAAGTGACTCGCCTAGGGTCACGCAGCTAGTAAGTGTCTGAAGCCAGATTTGAACTCAGGAAGATGAATATTCCTGGTTTTAGGCCCGGTGCTCTGTCCACTGCACCACAAATTCACTAGATGAAGGTATTATTACCATGATCCCAGTAGTGGCACATTTCAAAAGAAAATAGAGAAACTAAGGCACAGAGTTTAAAGGCCATCTACCATGGAATATAATTATAGGAAGGCTCCAAGTAGAGTATCAAACTGCTTATTTTGTCTATAATTAGAACATGTGATCCTTCTTCCAAGGGTAAGCACTAGTCTGTTATCAAACACAGCTGTGAATGTCACTGCTTCCAACCGTGCTCTTGCCCCTGTCAATTTTATTGGCAAATACCTACACATGCCTCAACTGTAAATCAGCCTGTATCATGTGTATGCATTTAGACTTACAGCTCACTCTAAAGTTCTGGCTTCTCCATTGTTTTTCTTTGGCATGCTTTTGGTCTCTGTTTTTCATGTGTATCCAGTCGGGGTTCGCTGGAATTCTGAGAGCACTGGACTGTTGGCTCCCCTGATGAGAAATGCCAAGGCTGACTGCTCCTAACGCACACATGCAGAGGCAGTGAGTCATGGGCTCGCTGATCATGTCATAGGGAGCCACGCTGACAACTCAGCCCTACCAGCACCTGGGCAAGGCAGCAAAACAAAGCTAGGGCTGGCTCAGTGACTGGGCACCCCTAGCGGAGAGAGGCCAAGAGGTGCTTCCTGGTGACTGCCTCTTGGTCCTGCCAACTATTCCTCCAGTGAAAATACTGACCCCTAGACATAGACCCATATGCATGTAGACCGAAGGCAAGGAAGGAAAGGTGGGCATAATTAAATCATAGCTCCCAGCTATGTCGGCTTCTGCTGCATAGGGCACTTCAGGGTTAGGGGTGGGTAGGGGAAAAAAAAGTATTGTATTGCCTCCCTGAGCAGTGTGAGGTCAGAAAAGTCCTACATGAAGATTTAAAACATGTCAATCTGTGCCTGGGTTCCCTCGCAATGCTTTAGATTGATATAGCTCTGTAGAAATAATATATGGGATAATAATGGAAATTGAATAGAATAGCTCCTCTTACTAAGGAACCCAGGATTCAAGCCTTAGCTTCCAATTATTTGAAAGACTAAAAGCTCTAAGTTAGGAACTCTCTAAAGACAAGAGCAAATAGTCAGATAAAATCAGGTAACAAGAGCCCTGAGTGGTTGAAAGAAAAGGATGAGACACAGTCTGTTGCTACATCAAACTCGAACATCTGGTCAATTTGGTGGGGGGAAAAATCAATCAGACCAGTTGTTTGATGACATGTAGTCGAAACAAACAAACTGATTGACTTTTTTTTTAAACTTTCTAACATTTGCACTGGTGTCAAGTAGCCTCGATCCAGGTGCTAATGATTTGAAAGAGTAATTGGAAAGAAACAAGCAAAAAGGGAGAAGGGTAAACAACCAGTAGAATTATTTAAGAAAGCTGGATGGAGAGAGACATGATTGTGCAGGAAGCTCAATAATGAAGATAGGAAAAATAAGGAAGAGTCAAAGGACAGCGTGTTAGAGGAAAAGAAATAGCAATGGAAAGAAATGGTGAGATGAAGTTCCTGTCAGGGTCGTTGTGTCAGGGAGCTGGAAAGCACTGAAAATGAGAACGCAGGAGAGGAAAGCAAGCACGAGAGAAGACAGATATATAGAAGAAAAAAATTAAAATTAAAGGATAAGTAATCAAATGAGAGGAAAATGAAAAAACAAAGTAAAAAAAGAACTAGGTTTATTAAATGAAATCACAATAAACATGTCCTTTTTATGAATCAGAAAATTTATACATAACAATGACTCTCAAACAAGGAAAGAAGTGGGGCAAAAGCATTTTTATTCATCCTTTTAAAAAAATCTATGAATGAGTCTGTGTGTACATATGTATGATATACATATGTGTGTGTAGCTAGCTTTGAATAGACTGATATTGACAAAGGTAACTTGGATGATAATTCTTTTGAATATACTTAGTAAAAAAAACTGCATTTTAGATGGATTTTAAAATTTTTAGAGTTGATGACAGAACATTTCATCATTCTAAGGGCTGTTACATCTAAAGTAAAAATCTCCAAATGAAAAGTCCACTACAAAGTTAAATTCATAAATTTTAAGGTCGAGACCAGTGCCTACTTTTGAGTCCATAAAATAAGTAAACAAAATTTAAAAATGTGTTTCTGTAGTCAAATCAACAAGTTTTTGTTTGTTTTGATTCAATTTTATTTTATTTTCAGGTCTTCAAGAAAAACAAAACCCCTGTTACAAACACATAGAGTAAAGCAAAACAAATTCCTGCAATGGCCATGTCCAAAAAAGAGTCTCCATCTGTACTCTGAGTCCATCCCCTTTCAATCAGGTGATGAGATGCCTGTTTCATCATGCATCCTCTGGAATTATGGTTGGTCATTGTGAATTATGGTTGGTTGTCGTTCAACAAACATTCCCACCTCTTGAGCTCATAGTCTAATTAAGTCACTTATAGTATTTTTTTCATGTGCAAAAGGTAAAAGTTAGATTGCTTGAGTTCAGCACAAACATCAGAAATGTAATACAGAAGTTCTCACGTATGAATTCAAACTCTTACCTTTTAAAAACGTATTGCTTTAGAGAATCCAGAAACTTGTTTCCTTTTATTATACATGTTTATTACAAGGGGATTTTGTTTTCCTAGCTTTCTGAATTGGGGGATGAGGTAGGAGGGTAAGAAAGGGGATCTTTGTCAGAAAAAAAATTTTTTTTAAAGTATTGCTTTGGGGGGGGTGAGCATTGCAAAACCAGGAAAATGCTTAATCTTAGTCTTACAGTGACATCTAGTGTTCAATAACTATGAATGAAAAAGTCTCTTCTCCCTTAATTGTGTATAGGAATGAATTTGCTTCACTAGGAGAAGGAGAAAACACATTTCAATGATATAAATTCTCTCACCTTTGTATAAATCTGTGGAAGGTGTCCTCGACTATAGTCATGCCAGCCTGAATTGTTTCTATGGGTCCTTTGGGGTTTTCTGTTTGTTTTTTAGATACTACACATTTACACCACATCTAACTTCATATCCATCATTATCTACTTGTCTCATTTCAATGGAAAATTCTACAAGGTCAGTTATTGTATTCTTGTCTTATTCATATTTTCTTCACATATAGCAAAAATATAATAGAGTGGGAGCTCAAATGATGAAATTCGGCTCTTAGGAGAGAAAACACTCCCCTATTTCAACACCTCTCCAGCCTATAAGCATGAAGCTCTGGGTATTAATAACCTTATCCTGTCACTCAAAGTCTACAACTTACAATAACCTACTTCTCCAACTTTATCTCCAACTATGCCCACATGCAAATTTACTGTCCTAGGCAAACTCATCACTTTCACCAATTCCTTTTTTCGTCACTTCACTTACTATATCTGCCCATTTTGAATGACCTCTGCCCTCCCCTTCTAGTTATCTAAGTCCTCATTTTCCTTAAAGTCTGAGTCCCACTCTGTCCCCAACTGTACACTGATATCCCCCATTTTACTAAGAACTCCTAGACTTAGGGACTGTCTTTTGCCTTCCTTTGTATCCCCAATGTTGAATATAAGTCCTGACACATAGTAGTAGGAGCTTAATAGATGTTTGTTGATTGACTGATTAATTTGTCCAAACTCTGTAGTGCTTATTGTTTATACCTCTTATGTGTCACTAGTATATGCTATATTGTTTGACCTTGACCAACAAGGGCACATAAGTAACAAAAGGTGTCTCCTCATCTCTAAAATGAGGCAGTTATACTAGACAACTCCTGAGATTTTTTCCAATTCTCAATCTATGATGCACAGATTCTAACCTCTTTGAAAACAGAGACTACATGTTATTACAGCACCTGATCTAATCCAGGGTTGTTATAAGGATAACCTGAGATAATATTTGTAAAGTGTCCTGCAAAATATTAAAGCATTATAGAAATGCTAGCTGTTGCCATTATTATCATTTAAATATTATTAGTATTATTAATATTATTATCAGCATCAGAGCCAAAAACCATGCTCTGCACATAGGAGATCGGGATTGATTGAAGATAATTTAGATTAAATGATGAAGAATGAACAAGAGTTCTTGCAGCATTTTCTGAATTCCTAAGGCTCTGCAGGGCGCTAATGTAAAGGAGCACAGCTCTAGAAGTCATTTCATCTTTTTGCTATTTTCTATATAAAACAATTTCTTACTGAATCATGTTGGTTAGTCATACACTGGAGGCTTTAAGTGCCAAAGTGATATGATACTTTATAAGACTAAATATTGCATTGAAAATATAAAAACTGGTTGAATGGGAGCAGGGGAGTCTTTGAATCAAATATCTCTGATAAGGGTATTCTATTTAATATATATGGGCAACTAGGTGAACTTTGAGACGAAAAGCCCCTCCCCAAAAGATAAGTGGTCAAAAGATAAAAATAAACATTTCTCAAGAGAAAAATTGCGAACAATTAACAATCACATGAAACAGTGCTCCAAATCACTGATGCTAGGAAAAATGCAAATCAAAACAAATCTGAGTTTCGCCTCACATCCTACAAATTGGCAAAGATGACAAAATTCACAAATAGTAAATATCAGAGTGGTTGTAGAAAGACTAATGCATTGTTGGCAGAGCTGTATATTGGCCCAATCATACTGGAAAGTATTTTGGAATTATACAAAGAAAGTACCTCAAACATCCAAATCCTTGCACCCAGAAATTCCATTACTAGGGACACAACACAAGAAAGTAAACGAGAGAAAAAAAAAGGCCTCAAAGGCAACAAAATATTTCAGTAGCATTTTTTGTGGTAGCAAAAAACTGGATACAAAGAAAATACCCATTGACTAGAGAAATGGATAAACAAACTGAGGTACATGATATTAGGATCAGAAATTTTGAAATGGAAGGGACGTCAGAGGCCATGTAGTCTGATCCCACTTATGTTCCAGATGAGAAGTTAAATGACTTTCTCAAGGTCACACAGGAAGTAAATGACAACCGGGATTAGAATTGTCTGGCTCTAAAAACAGTATTCTTTTCACGCTACATTTTGGGATCTTTTGAATGTGATGGAACATTATTGTAGGAATAGCTGAACATCATAAATACAAAGAAACATAGAAAATTTTGTATGAAGTAAGGAAAAGTGAAATAAGATCATTCTCTCACCTCCATATCCAATCTGTTGTCAAAGCCCATTGATTTTTGCCTTTGTAACCTTTCTCATATATGCTTCCTTCTCTCCTCTGAAACTGCCATTCCCCTAGTGCATCACTTCATACCTGGACTATTGCAGTAGCTGGCTGGCTGATCTCAATCCAGCCTCTACTCAAACTGTCAAAGTGATCTTCCTAAAGCCAAGATCTGAACACATCACTCCCCTATGTAATAAAAATCTAATGGCTAATTACCTCTGGGATCAAATACGAACTCTTCTATTTGTATGTGAGAAAATTTAAAGTGTAAGAATATTGGAAAGGGATCAGGGGAAGTGGAGAGAGAAGGTTATAAATGGCTTTGAACCTGAACAGAGGATTTTGTATTTGATCCTGGAGATGATAGGGAACTGCTGGAGTTTATTGAATAGGAGGGATATATGGTTAGAACTGTACATTAGGAAGATCACTTTGACAGATGACAGGAAATTGAACTGGGATAAGGAGGGACTTGTGGCAGGCACACCAACAAATTGGCTCTTGCAGTAATGCAGGCATGAGATGAACAAGGCCTGAACCAGTGGTGGCAGTTTAAGAAGAGAGAAGGAGGCACATGTAAGAGATAAAACTGATAAACCTTGGCAACAGGTTGGAAATTGGGTTGGGTAGTGAGGAGGTTGCAAGCCTTGGGGTTGAGAGGATGGTGGTATCCTCAACAATAATAGGGCATTAAGGTAGGAGGGATGATTTGGGAGAAATGTTAATGAGTTCAGTTTTGGACATGTGTTTCAGATGTCCACAGCACTTCCTGTTTGAGATGTTTTAATAGGAAGCTGTAGATGAGAGACTGGAAGTCAGCAGAGATCTCGATTAGGGCTAGATAAGTTTATTTGGGAATCATCAGCATAGAGATGATAATCGTCAGCATAAAGAGCTGATAAGATTTACCAAGGGAAATAGTATTGCAGGAGAAAAGAAAGGCCAAGACAGAGCCCTGTGGGACTTCTAAGTTGGCAGCCATCACCTGGATAAAGATCCAGCAAAGGAGACTGAGGAGAGGCAGTCAGATAGGTAGGAAGAGAACTAGGAAGGAATAGTTTTCTGAAAACCTAGAGAGAAGAGAATATTCATGAGAACAGAACAACAAACAGTGCATTGACAGTAAAAAAGAAACAAGGCTGTGGAAAGGACAAAGAAAATGAGGATTGAGAAAAGGCAATTAAATATGACAATTAAGAGACCATTAGTAATGACTTTCACTACTCCCAGACGTCCATGCTAGCAGAAGTAGTGTGCTTTGTTTCTGTTGATGGGAAAGTAGACAGCCTTTTATCAGGTCTAGAGTATCTCATTCCATTCAAGAATCTAAATATAGCAAGAAGATGATTTTGTATTAAAGCTTTCAATCATGTTGCATAGGTGGATACCTTTCCTGCTTACTTGTAAAATGCAAAACTGTCACTGATTAGACATGCATCAATAAAAATAAATTTATACATCTTAACATGATTAAAAAACTATGTTTGTATCCATAATTTTAGATGAAAGATGACAGAAAATAAACTCTAGTAGCCTAAAATATTATTTTATTCCCTACCAGCTTTCATGATGAATGACTTTGGCGGGGAAAAAAAGGTAATGTTGAAAATAACAAATACTGGTCCATATTCCTGCTTTTCTATCTGTACAAAATTCATAATGAGAATAATCTACACATGCATCCTAGGCATCTTTGATAAAGGCATGAGAATAGAATATGAAGCTTTTACAACTAATATTCTGCAGTAAACCACTTCAATACAGTCACATAATTGATCGAAAGGTCCAGATAATACAAAACTCCATTGCACTCATTGTCTGTTAACCCTAAAAAGAGAGTACTCATGGCATGGTGGACAGAGGGCCATTTTTTGAGTGAGGAATATCTGGGGCAGGTGATTATGTGATTACAGGGAAATCATTTGATCTCTCAGTGCCTCCCAACATCTCTCTAAAAGCTTTAAATTACAGAAATTCTATTTTTAAAAATCTTTTAATTAAATAGAGTAAAACATTGTCTTAAACGTTTACCTCCAAGGGTGTGTTTCCTTTGCATATGTTCAAAATCATACAAGATTCCACAATTAAGCAAAAAAAAATGTATTAAGTGTTTACCATGTCCCAAGAATTGGAGTAAATGCTAGAGACACAAAGAAAGATGAAAATAGTCTCTGCCCCCAATGCCAACACATTTTAATGGAATAGACAACATATAAAAAACTATATATATATATATATATATATATATATATATATATAATATATATATATATTATAAGATAGAGAGAGAGTAAATAGAAAGTAATTTCAGACAGGAAGGTGCTGGCTACTGGGAGGAACAAAAAAAAAAAAAAGCTTCCTGAAGGTGAGGTGAGATATTTGCTGAGGCTTTGAAGAAACTAAGTGCCAGAAAAGAGGTAGGAAAGTACTCCAGGCAAGGAAATGGGAAATAGAGTGGCACATTTGGGGAACAAAGTCGGTCAGTATAGCTGGATTGTAGAGTATGTGAAGAGTAAAGTGTCAGACGAAAGTAGAGCTAAGAAAGGACCAGGTTATAAAGAACTTTAAATACCAAAGGAAAAAATATTATATTGGTCTTAGAGGTAATTTGGAGTGACTAGAGTTTATTAAGTTGAGGTGGGATGACACGACAGGCCTTCACTTTAGGGAAATCAGTTTGGCAACTCGGTGAAAGTTGAATTGGAATGGGGGCAGACTTGAGGGTAAGAGGCCAATACAAAGTCTGTGGCATAGCCCAGGTAATAAGCGGGTGACAAGGGCCTAAAGTAAGCTGATAATTACTGTGTCCATAGATAGAAGACTCCTTGCAAGAGATAACAACTCAAACTTTCTTTCATGAGCCTCCAATTATTAATACCAAGTAAAACAGCATTGCCATCATTATGAAAGATGTCCAGCTTAAAGTCCAGATAAATGAGGATCATGAATCTTATGTATCATCGGTTCTTTCAGATGCCTAGTTTTCAAATGACGTGTTGATTGCCTCGGTAGAGCCCTCTAAATGAGGTACATAATAGTTCAAAAGAGTCCTGCCTTACCATCCACACAGGAAGAATAAGAAGGATGAAATGCCTAGTGTCCAAAATATGTATATACATCTATCTGGGAAAATAGCAATTCACAATCACCTGAACCCAGAGCAGAAAAGGAGGGAGAGAATAGTCTAGATTGCATTTGGGAACATGTATAGTGCTTTTAATGATTTCAAGTGTCTGTCTACAACAAAAGCCTATCTTATTAATAACAAAATAACAAAAATAACAAATAACGTTTCAGTCATGTCCAAATCTTCGTGACCCCATTTGAGGTTTTCTTGGCAGAGATAATGGAGTGGTTTGCCATTTCTTCCTCCAGCTCATTTTACAGATGAGGAAACTGATGAGGTAAACATGGTTAAGTGATTTGCCCAAGGTCACACAGCTAGTAAGTCTGAGACCAGATTTGAAATTAGATTTTCCTGACTCCAGTTGTGGCACTCTAGCCACTGTGCCCCTTGCTGCCCTAATATCAAAATACCTCTAATGATTCTACATGTACATTAGTCATAGAATATAACAGTCTCTCAAAAATTTAAATTGTAAAACCCTCAGTGGCAACGGAGAACTGTTTGGCAGTCATCATTGGGCTGCAGAATATTACCAATGAAAAATTATGCAGAAGAAATGGTATATAAATGATTAACATACAACCCAGAAAGAAGGTGGTTGATTATATAGGGAAACAGTGGGTATTCCACATGTTGTACCTGAATCCATGTAAGGTCAAGAGATCTAGGGAGATGTTCACTACGTTGGGTGGACTTTCTATAGATGATATACGAGAGCGTGAACAAAAGTTGCAGAGTATGAAACAGCATGAAGGGGTTGCAATCTGTACCGTTGGAGCAAGTACCCACAACAGGGAGATAATGAGGTCACAGATTTATTGAGGCATAAAAATGAAACAAGCCATGCCCACAAGATGATTTCAGAGTTAGTAATATGAAATCTACTGGGGGGGGAAAATGCTGGTAACTCCTAACTGAAAGGCAAAATGGTACAACATAAAGTACAATGGCTATGGAGTCAGAAAAATCAATCAGGTTTAAATCTCACCTCTGTATTTACTACCTACGTGACCCAGGGCAAGTTAGTTGCTTAACATCTCTGAGCCTTAATTTTCCCATCCCAAATCAGAGGAGATTTGACTAGACAGTTTCTAAGGTTGTTTCCAGCACTAATTCTATTAAACAACCAAATTCTCAAGAGAAATGTAGAAAGGTGGGAAGTAGAAAAGGAAAAAGATCATTTAGACAAATATAGACCGAATCTCTTAAAATATAGAATTTTTAATTGCATGGAAGTGTTGTTTCAACCTACCTAAATAGCAATTTGGACTTTTCCTGATATGTGAAATTTTAAAGAGTCCCCATTTTCTCAAAGAAGCATTCCCTTATGGAAAAAATAAGACTTTGCCCTCCAATTAATGTATGTATCGTACATAGAGGCATATATTTAGAGCAAGAAAAGACATCAAAGATCATATCAGTAATTATGGCTAAGTGTCAATGTTCACATCAGAGGAAAAAAAGCTAATGAATTCATGACATATTTCTGCTTATATTTAACTATGGTAAAAGATAATCATTTGTTATTTAAATTGAAATCTATGCCTTGCTTGCAGGTAGCTGGGCATTAAAATGTTAAATAAACCTACACCTGGGGGCAAGCTCAATGTGCATAAAAAGCAAGCTTACTTGTGAAATTTTAAGTCCATTATCACTCACTTGTAGACCTGAATGGCATCAAAGATATGTAAAAGCTTAGTTACAACATAAGAGGTATGGTTATACTCCATGCAACTTCTGAAATATCAGCTCTAATTGGTGTG
This sequence comes from Phascolarctos cinereus, assembly GCF_003287225.1. Classification (NCBI taxonomy): domain Eukaryota; kingdom Metazoa; phylum Chordata; class Mammalia; order Diprotodontia; family Phascolarctidae; genus Phascolarctos; species Phascolarctos cinereus. The sequence goes on from NW_027555847.1 coordinate 297,836,581, forward strand.
GAGTAATTTACAGAGTCTACTGTGTCAGTAATTGTGCTATGTCAAGTGTAAATGCTCTGCTCACACCTTTAAGTACCAAGAGTAGCCCAATTGGTTCTCAACCAATTGGATCTATTTTTCACTCTTTTTTTCCCTCAATGAGTTCAGTGCATTTGTATTGGAAACAATATTGTCGAATGCGGTCCAAACCATGAGAAAAAATTATTTTTAAAAGCTCAATACTGTGTGTGACCCTATCTTTAAGGAAAGTTGTCCTTCAGTGGGCTGTGAACATCCCTTATTAAATAGTACCATGTCACAGCAATAGATGGGTTAATTTCCCAAGAAGAATCTCAGTATTCATCATGCTGCCACATTTGGCCTTGCTGTGTTGTATGACAAACTTGCTGCAGCTCAGTATCCAAAATCTCAGCTAGTTTGTATTGTGTAGACCTTGGATAGACAGTAGTAAGACAGGCACTGAATTCATGTCATTTCATTTCCTCTACTACCGGCCCTGACAGATATGGGTCCCCAAACTGAGAGATAACTCTCCCTAAAGCAGGAATGATAATGTTCTGAATCTCTTTAATCTGATAGGACTTATTTTTCCTCACACAGGACTTTTATGATGATAGAGAAACAAAATTACCCTAAGACATTCAGGCCTAACTCCTAAAAAACGAGGTATGATTTTAAAAGTAGCATCAGAACATTAAGTCATGTTTTTTCACCTCTTGGGAATGAAAATGGCTCTGTTTTCCAAATGTCAACATTAAGGAGCTATACAGAAAACACTTTCCCCATCCTAGGCACCCAACACATCTCGATATAAGAAATTTAATGTATGGGGTAGCTAGGTAGCACAATGGATAGAGCACCAGCCTTGGAGTCAGGAGGACTTGAATTCAAATCTGACCTTAGACACTTGACACTTACTAGCTGTTTGACCCTGGTCAAGTCATTTAACCCTGATTGCCTCACCAAAAAAAGAAAAAAAAGAAGAAATCTTTTGTATTCAGCACATAATGTGACATTCAGCTATTTGCATTTTTAGAATTTTGTGCAAAACTTTTTTTCTTTTATTTCACACTAATGCATTTTCCAAGCTCAACTTTCCTTTACTTTTTTAGTAGTTGTTTGAACCTAAGAATCATTGAAAAACTACTGTGTTGCAAAAGGATTCAAACTACCCACTAGGCACAATAAAAAGAAAAAAATAGATAAGCAGAGTGGAACTCTTTCCAGAAGGCATTTGTCCACACTGGGTTGCCCACCCATCTTTAGGATATGGAGTTAAGGAATAGTAGTGACAGGTAGTCATTAAGCCTCTTCCCTGATATAAGCATAGCCCCTTGGTGATGTCATGCATGGGATGTCATCAGTCCCCCAGATGTCCCACCCCAAGTAGTTCTACTTCAGGAGCTAATATTCCAGAATTTTGTCCATTAGGCAGGCTGAGTAAACAATAGCCAACTTTCTTATTCTCCAATTCACTATGAATACAAAATGGGGAGCATAATTTCTCCAAATGTCCCTTAGAAATACTAAAGAGAAAAAAGCATTGATAAAAAGAACTAGTAAATTTCATTATATTCTCCCTATCCTTCTCTTCCTTTCTCCCTCCCTCAGCCCTTTCCCAATCCTCTCTCCTCTTCCCCTTCCATCTCCTCTCTTCTTCTCTCCCCTCTTCCCTTCTCTCCCCTACCCATACTCAATTTTTCTTTCTTTTAATAATGTTGAATGTTTTGTTTTGTTTTTCTGTTCATGTGTCAACCTCCTGGTGATAAGCACCTGAGCTACCCTGGTTCTGAAACAGCAGAAATCCATTATGCGAATGAAACTCAGGCTCTGTAAATTTCTACCAAAATGGAAAAGGTTTTGAATATGGTTCTGGGCAATGGTTTGTATCTATGTTCTAAGAATCAGCCAAGCTAAGTATAGAAAAGTTTATCACCAGAATGTTGTGTCTTTATCCAGCTACCCAAGAGTCAGATAAAAAAAATTATATCCCTAGCCCAGTGCTTGGTACTTGTAGGTGCTTAATAATGCTAATTGATTGACTACAATATTAAAAAGGGATATTTTCAGGAATCCAGTTTTTAAGCATGTGAAAGTTATGAAATTCTATGAGGACTCTGGCTCCATCAGAACACTTCCAGGCTATCTTTGTGACATGCAGCTATGTGTCTATCCTCCAATTTCATTTATGAGAATAGTAATCAATTAAACACTACCCTTTCTAGAAATGGCATCAGTCATTTGCCCCATGACTACAATGACCATTATCTCTGACCTTCAGTCCAAAACACCCCTCTCTAGCCACCTCTCCCTAATAAGCATTGCTTTCCTCTATTATAATATAAGCTCCTTGAGGGCAGGGACCATCTTGCTTGCTTATATTTGGATCCCCAAAACTTAACACAGTGCCTGGCACATAATAGGTGCTTAATAAATACTTTTTCATTCTTTCATTCTACAAGTTTTTCCTGTGTTTGGCCTATATTGGGGAAAGCACTAAACCGGAAATCAAAATACATGGTCATTCCCAACTCCAACACTTTTTAAAATTCTGAAATAAAAAACCACGAAAGGAGGCTTTTGCATTACATTTTCCAAATGTATTTCTACACCAAACTGTATTCCTGTTTGTTCACCTCTCCTTTGTCCATTTCAGATAAAACTGAGGTTTCTTGGATGCCCATTCCCTGCAGTCTTTCTTACACATTTTCATATCCTTCTCTCCATTACCCAATTATAAGAAAAGGGAAATTCCATCCTTTCTTTCTCCTTTCTACACTGATGTATCCCTCTTTCCATCCCCCTCCTCTTTTCCTTTTTCAAATCCTCCAAACTGAAGCAATCAATTCCAAGTACTCTATTTTTCTTATTGTTTAATGATATCCTTTGATATTATTGATAATATCCTCAATATCCTCTGAAGACACTAAGATTCTAAAGAGGCCCCTCTTTATTTCCCCCTATTAGAATGTTAGCATCATATAGCTTCTTCCAAATTCTCAAATAAATTTACTTTTTCTAGATTTCTCTGGACTCTTGTCTTTGTATTTTAAAGTTCCTATTCAACTCTGGCTTTTCATCAGAAATGTTTGAATGTCCTCTGTTCCATTAAAGGACTGTTTTTCCTTTTGTATTATAATACCCAGCTTCCTAGAGTGTTATTCTTGCTTGAAAGGCTAGTTGTTGGGGGCAGCTAGGTGGTGCAGTGGATAGAGCACCCTCCCTGGAATCAGGAGGACCTGAGTTCGAATCTGGGGGCAAATACATAACATAACACTTACTAGCTGTGTGACTCTGGGCAGGTCACTTAACCCTAACTGACCAACAAAAAAATTTAAAATGCCCAGTTCTTGAATTCTAAGATCTCTTCTGGTTTTTAGTAGAAGCTGCTAGGTCTTATGTGACCCTTACTGTGATTCCTCAGTATGTGAGCAGCTTGTAGTATTTTTTGGTGTGGAAATCCTGGATTTTGGCTATGGCATTTTTTTGTGGGGGGGGTACTTTAGAAGTCTATTTCAGAAGGTGATTTCTGGATTCTTTCCAACTGTACTTTGCCTTCTCCTCCTGAGAGATCTACCTTGTTTTCATTAACAATTGCTTAAAATATAGTGTCAAGGCTTTTTTTTTTTCACTGATGGGTTTCAGGCAGTTTTTAAATTCTCTGTCATACTGTTTACAAGGTCAATTGTTTTTGATACTAACTACTTGAGGGTTTTTTTCAGTATTTTGATTTTGTTCCAAAATTTCTTGCTGTCTCATGGAATCATGGATTGCTATTTGGTCTACTCTAATTTTTAGGGAGCCTATTTCTTAGGTAAGGTTTACTACTTTCTCTTCTAAACTGCTTCTTTTCCTTCTAATTCTTTCCTCCAGATATTTTATTTCAGTTTTGAACTTTCAATTCATTTCTTCTGGCTATCCAAGTAGTCCTTATGGAAAATCCATTTTTCCCTTTGAGCCTCTGCTTGTAATTTGTTTTAAGTTATTCCCTTAATTTACCCATCTTTCCAGCTTTGGTTACTAAATGGAGACTTTGTGTCAGGCCCAGTATCCATCCCCTGCTGTGTCAGCCCTTCTTGGTCTTGCCTCTGGGTTCTTACAGTGACCTCCACCTCCTAGGGTTCTTTGAGGGTCACAGCATTAAATCTTCAAGGCCTCTCTGGCATCTTAGTGACCTAGGCTTGGTCGGTACCACTCTGATCCTTACCCAGGTGCTGCCCCCTAGAGCCCACAATTTGGAACTTTGAGGCTCCACCAGGGCTTTCTTGGGGAGCTGTCCATGCTTGCCACCTCTAGACACAGTCTTCCAAGTTACAAGGCCCCATCTCTGGTCTCACTTGTGCTTTGTTGCAAGTATCCCCTATCCTACTTCTCTTAGGCTTCTGCCTGACTTTTTATGCATTTTAAGGTGGTAAATATCACTTATCACTTACATAATACTATTAAACATATTTTCACATTAGTCATGTTGTAAAGAAGAATTAGAACCAACAGGAGGAAGCACTAGAAAGAAGTAACAAAACAAAACAGAAGAGGGGGGGAACGCAAATAGTTTGCTTCAATCTGCATTCAAACTTCATAGTTCTTTCTCTGGATGTGGATAGCATTTTACATCATGAGACTTTTGGAGCTGTCTTAGATCCTTTCATTGCTGAGAAGAGCTAAGTCTATCAAAGTTAGTCACTGCACAACATGGCTGTTACTGTGTACAATGTTCTCCTGGTTCTGCTAATTTCAGTCAGCATCAGTCCATAAAAACCTTTCCAAGTTTTTCTGAAGTCCATTTGCTCATCATTTCATACAGCACAATAGTATTCCCTAAACAATTTTATAAATATCATCTCATTTCATCTCATTTGGATCTTATCAATGGATTTTTTAATCATTAGTTGGTCTGGTACAATCTTCATCAGAGTAGGCATGTAGAAGCTCTGCTTTCTATTTAGGCACCATCTTGACAGAAAGGCTACAGCTATTAACTAGCCATGTGACCTTGGGCAAGTCACTTAAGGTTCTCTAGGTTTCAATTTCCTCATATATAAAATTAGCGTTGGATTGAATGGTCTCTACAGTCCTTTCTTAGGGCAGCTAGGTGGTGCAATGGATAAAGAGTTGGACCTAAAGTCAGGAAGACTTATCTTCCTGAGTTCAAATCTGGCCTCAGACACTTACTAGCTGTGTAATCTGGGCAAGTCACTTACCTCTGTTTGCCTCAGTTTCTTCATCTGTAAAATGAGCTAGAAAAGGAAATGGTAAAACCACTCAGTATCTTTGCCAAGAAAACCCAAAATGGAGAGACAGAGAGTTGAATACAACTGATACAACTCAACAACAACATCAACAACAGACCCTTATTAAGATTCTGTTAACTTGTGGCACTAGTCTTATATTGTAGCATTCAAGTCATATACTGGCGCTTGCTCAGAACCCCTTTTGACTTTTGTAAAATTTTTGCCATCTTGTGCCTTTATTGGTTTTTTATACAGTAGCTGTATTTTGTTTCTTACTGTGTGACTATGTAAATACAGTATGGGGACAGAGAGAGAGAGAGAGAGACAGAGACAGAGACAGAGAGAGAGAGACAGAGAGAGAGACAGAGAGGAGAGAGAGATGGGGGGGAAGAGAGATAATAACCACCAATTTCCCCCACAAATTGAAACTAGTAAATGTCTATACATTTAAAGGATTAAACTGAGTATGAACACAATCTTTGGTAAGGTCTTTATATCCAGTACAGTATACAAACTCTGAGGGTTTCACACTAATGTCAGAAGTCAATAAGAATAGAACAAACCACAAAATTATATATTCCCTTTTCCAGTCAAGAGCATAGAGTTATTAACTTAATAAAAATGCAGAAGTGGTTTCTTATGAAAAATCTATATGCTGACAAAAAAAAATTTAGCCACAGAGATCAGAAACATTTATCAGAGGGGCTCATGTTCCTGATAAATATTTAAGTGTGTGAGGCAGAACCATTGAGAACAGTAAATACTTTATAGCTGGCACTTTGTCAAAACTATAAGTGGCTCTGCCTTAGAATTTTACATCATCCCTGAATTTACAGTCATTTGATAAGTGGCATAGGATAAGAATTACTTCTTTCTAAATCTAAACCAGGTAATAAATCTACCATCAGGATTCTTCTTATTGTCTGTTATCGTCTGATGACAATACCTTTTACCTTCATTGTCTTGACAGAAATATGACATGTAAAATTGTAATGTCACATCACTCACTGTGATTTAACACTATCCAGCCCATACCGTTTTAATCAATCAAAATTGTCGCTTTTTAGTATAATGATTTTGTGGTGAATTCCCAGTGTTTAATATGATAGATAGTCTTATCTGCTGGGTGATTTACTGTTTCATTCCAAAGTCTAACAGCTCAGAAGGCCATTCTTACTCTTGGACATCTTTGGAATTAGCAAACAACAGTCATTTGAGGTGCTAAAAATGCTAATTTCCACTACACAATGGGAAATCACAAAAATATTTCAAGTGATAATAGTTGTAGCCACTTGTAAGAACACAAGCCAGTTCTGTGAAATAAAGACCCAGAAGCATCTGCAACTCTTGTCTTGAATATTCACAAATGGCTGTGGCACCTATAACCCTTTTATAGGGACTGCTGGGTACATGAGTTGGCTTTTAAAACCATTGATCAAAATAGCAGATGGTCCACATAAAGAACTTCTCTTCATTTTATTCAAACAAATAAATAAATATACATATTTTACAATCTTATTTGTTATAACCATGAAAAAAATTCTTTCATTTATTAGACATCTTTAAGAGACTGCTTGGAATTTCTTAACATCTTTCAAAATTATGAGGGGCATGGATTAGGTGATCCAAGATCAATCCCAGTTTCATTATCATCACCCACAATCACTATGATAAACCGTCAGGGAACAGAGCAGACAACAAAATTTTATCACTTGGATTCTTTTTTGCGGGATATTAAAAAGCTTGTAATTGTTCATGCTGGAAACCGTAATCTTACATCCGCAAATACTGGAGTAAAATCTGTTTGTATGATCAAATGGTGTATTCTCAGTTCAGAATAATATGACTTGCTTAATTAAGGCTCAATATATTTTGGATGAGAGAGAACTATTTTTGCTGTACTATAAACCAATATTGGCAAAGACAGCTAAATATATACATATTATTGGTAAAGTGATTTAAATAACCACTTAAAATAATCAAATATGAAATAATTAAACATATTAAATAATTAATTATCACTTGAGGTAATTAAAAATAAATGTTTTGGTTTCTTGAAGAAATAACTTCAAAGTGGTTTGCCAAAGCATAAATATCAAATATAATTATGAAATGTTAACCCCCATTGCTAACATCCAAGTTGATATCACTCACTGTTACAGTATGAGGCCTCACTAATACTGTTGCTATTTAAAGAAGCTACTCCAATACTCAACCAACTATCTTTACCCATCACCTGCTCCTGCCAGTGTTATCCTGGGCCACTCACTCAGAAGATTGCCTGACTTTGTGTGATTCAAGCATTTTTGCCACAAGGCCTAATTTTCTGGTCTCAACAGCTTCAGCTGGCAGAGAAATGGGGGGGGGATGGGAGAATCAAGGAAGAATGATAGTGGGGAATAGGGCAATGCCAGAAGGTAAGAGAAATTGGCATGTAGAAAGATCTGGGGCAGAGACTGACAAAGAGGAGACAAATTGATTTATATTCCAAAGGTTTACAAGCAGAAAGCAGAAGTTTTCACCTTGAGATTAAAAACCTTCTGTTCACTGAACAATTAGAATTTACTAATCATCTGCTACATTCCAGGCATTATTTTAAGTGATGGGGATACCAAAAAAAAGGCAAAAGATAGTCCCTGCTCTCATAGGATTTAGAGGAAGATTGCTAGAAAGACAGAGAATCATCACTTCTAACAAAAAGGATTCAATAGCTGAGTAGGTCAAACACACTTGTTGAAAGCCACTACATACTAGAGGCTATGAAAAGCCCAGATCCCTCACCAAAGAAATGAGGTGCAAGATCTTTGTTTCCCCTAAAACTGATACTTGTATAGAGTGTGCAGAATACACAAGCATAAAAATGACCAAAAATATGTGTTGTGCCAATTAGTACAAGTGACTAGAAGGGAAACTGAATGCACACATGAAGAAGGAAACATTTATTAAGCACCTACTATGCTCCAGGTACCATGCTAAATGCTTTTACAAACATTATATCATTTGATGCTCGTAACAACTATGAAAAGTAGGTGCTATTATTATCCTTATGTTACGGTTCCTTCCTCTTCCCCTATCAACAATTCGGAGCACAAGAGTAAATAAAAGTCAAGTTCATCTCCCCTTTGACTACCAGCCTTGAGAGATCACATTGCCATGGAGATCCTGGAGTAGTAGTTCTACAGATAGGACAAGTTCAGAGAAGCTGGTCACCCCACAAGACTGGGCATGCATCCACGCATGAGCCTGTGGAAATTGACTGCAGTAAACTGAGAGACCTCTGCCAGCTTTGACCCTCAGTCATCTATATCAGTGTGCGACTGGGAAAGACTAATGCTGGCCTTCTCTTCTTACTAACTAGCTCTTTCAGGCCCTGGAGATTTTGGCTTCAGTCACAGCTCTTGACCCCTCCTTCTTCAGCTCCATGGCCTGGATATATTTTTGTGCAACAGTTCAGCCCACTATTTAGCCAGGGACTCTCAGGTTGTTGCATTCTCTTGCTAAGTAAATTGGTTTCAATCAGCACCATGGAACCCACCCAGCCATAGTTTATGATGGGACATGAGTGACATAGTAGTTATGGCAAAGACTTGCAGTCAGTAAAAACCTAAGTTCAAATCCTGCCTCAAACACTTAACCCTTATGTCTGACAGGTAACCACCCCCAGCTAATGGACTTAGAAGGATTCCTGTGGAAACCCCTAGTGGCTTTTATGTATGGCACATCAGTCATACATCTGCTAAATAATGAACCCATCAGCCCCAGTAGAATGAGGTTCTCTGTTGTACTATAGCCCCAGTATCTCCTGGCCCATAGCCTAATATGAAACCCAGCTGCCTCAAATGAAAATTTTGTGCATCCCTTGGCAGACCTGAGTTCAATAAGAATAGGGAGAATATAGCCAACAATGACTGATCTTGCTAAGATTCACCAAATACATCCACAATCAAACACATTTTTCTCCTTAAATCCACATCCCTCTTCTCAACTTCCTCATTCCTGTGGTCATTATCACCTGCCCAATAACTAGGCTTCAAACCTCAGTATCATTTTTAACCCCTCATTTATACTCACTATATATATATATATATATATATATATATATATATATATATATATATATATATATATTATATATATCCAGACAGTTATCAAATCTTGTTCTTTTTTTTTTTAAGGCAATTGGGGTTAAGTGACTTGCCCAGGGTTACACAGCTAGTAAGCATCAAGTGTTTGGTCTGAGGCCAGATGTGAACTCAGGTCCTCCTGACTTCAGGGCCAGTGCTCTATCCACTGCACCACTTAGCTGCCCCTCGAATCTTGTTCTTTCTATCACACCCCTCATTTATACCACCTTCTGTCCACCCACATACCACCACGCTAGGGCAATCCCTCATTACCTATTGCCTGAAGTATTTCAATGGCCTTCTGTCTGGCCTTTCTTCCTCAAGTCTCTCCCCACTCAAAACACTATGCTGCCAAAATGATTTTCCTAAAGTACAGGTCCTATCTGTACAAAAGTACTTATAGCAGCTCTTTTTGTGGAGGCTAAGAACTGGAAATTGAGGGGATGCCCATCAACTGGGGAATGGCTGAACCAGTCGTGGTATATGAATGTGATGGAATACTATTATGCTATAAGAAATGACTAGTAAGATGATTTCAGAAAAACCCAAAAAGATTTACATGAACTGATACAGAGTGAAGTGAGCAGAAGCAGAAGAACATTGTGCACAGTAACAGCAGAACTGTGAATAACTTGGCTGTTCTCAGCAACACAATGATCCAAAATAATCCCAAAGGAGTCATGATGAAAAGGGCTATCTGCCTCCAGAGAAAAATCTCAGGAAGTCAGAATACAGACCAAAGCATACCATTTTTCACTTTCTTTCTTTTTTTAATGTTTGAGTTTTCTTCCACAAAGTGATTAATATGGAAATGTTTTATATGATTGCACATGCATAAATTGTATTATCAGATTTGCTTACCATCATGGGGACTGGAAAGGGGAGGAAAGGAGGGATAAAATTTGGAACTCAAGACTTAAAAAAATGGATGTTAAAAATTATTTTACATATAATTGGGGAAATAAAACATTTTTAAAGTAAATATAAAGAGGAGCAGCTGGGTGGTACAGTGGATAGAGTACTGGCCTTGCAGTCAGGAGGACCTAAGTTCAAATCCAGCCTCAGACACATAACACTTACTAGCTATATGACTGTGGGCAAGTCACTTAATCCCAATTGCCTTGTCAAAAATAAATAAATAAATGAAAATAAAGTACAGGTCTGACCATGTCACTTCCCTAAACTTCCCACTTCAATAAACTCTGGTGGTTCCCAATTAACTCTAGGATAAAATATAAACCTCCTTATTTGGCACTCAAATCCCTTCACAACTTGAGTCCTTCCTATCTTTCCAGTCTTCTTACATGTTACTCTCCTCCTTGAGCTATATGGACAGCTAGGTGGCACAGTGAGAAAAGTGCCAGGGCTGGAGTCAGGAAGACTCATCTTCCCGAGTCCAAATCTGACCTCAAACACTTCCCAGCTAGGTGATCCTGGTTAAGTCATTTAACCCTGTTTGCCTCAGTTTCCTCATCTATAAAATGAACTGGAGAAGAAAATGACAAACCACTCCAATATTGCCAAAAAACAACAACAACAACAACAAATGTGGTCACAAAGAGTCAGATATGACTGAAAAATGACTGAACAAACAAATGTATTCTATGAGTCAGCTACATTGGCCTTTGGCTGTTCTTCGTACATAAGACATCATCTCCCGACTAGGCCTTTGCATTGACCGCCATCATAGCGATGTTCTCTCTCCTCACTCCTGACTCCTTAGTTCCTAACTTCCTTCAAAATTCAGCCCAAAAACTATCTTCTTCAGGAGGCCTTCCCTAGCTCCCACCCCTTTCTCTCTAACACTATCTTCAGTAATGATACATGTGTATATATATATATATATATATATATATATATATATATATATATATATATATATATATATATATATATATGTATATACGTATATACATAACTATATATATATACACACACATATATATCATACATACATCATTATTTATATGTTGTCTCCACCACTAGAATGTGAGCTTCTTGAGAACAAGGATAGCATTTTTGCCTTTCTCTAGCACTTCTCCTGTTCATCTAGCACTTAGCACAGTACCTGGCACATAAGTGCAAATAAATGCTTGTTGACTGGCTGAATAACAAGTATGCCCAAAGAGACAGACTTCCACTTGAGCGTGAGTTCTTTATGGTCTCCTCATGCACTACACCTTCTCAATCCCGGAATTTTACTCTCCAGATAGCTTGGTCCATGAGGACCCATGCAGCTCAAGGGGAGGTAGGAAGAGACATAAGTCAAACTGATATCCTGCTGCATCACAGAGGGAGCATGTATTGGGGAATGTGGGGTTGGGGCTGTGAAATCAGGGGATGCCAAACCAAGGATCCCAGATAGTAAGAAGGTATCATGGACTATTAGATTAAGATGCTCACTCTTCCCACCCAGGCCCTAATTCCCAATGTCTAGGACAACATTGCTCCCAGTAGTTATGTTCACAAAGCTGAGGAATCCGCATCCTGTTTCAGGTTCAAGAGAGGGATGGAATGAGTGGCAGATGACGTTTTCGACCCCTCAGGGATAGCTCAGGGCTTAGTGGAGCATCTGGTACACTGTAGGTGCATAATAACTGTTCACTGAATTGAAGTTTGGCTATAGAGTTAAGCCATTTCTGTTGCAAATTTCCCCCATGGTTTTCCAGATATTCACAAACGAATTCTTTTATTACCCGGGGATTACCAGGTAGTAGTTTATCTCAATGACATTACGATGTTTCTTTGTAATTGCTCCCTTTTTTAAAAACTGTCCTCCAGTCATGGAAGCAGAACTAGCTGTTCATAATGCTGGAGGAATACCTATCTGAGTAGGAGAAGCTGGAATTCCTCAGATGGAGAAGAGGCTGTAAGGGGAGTCTTACTGCACCTGCCAAGTGCGGTGACAGTATTGCAATGAGAGGGAACCATATCGATCAAGGCCCCACAATGACTTCAGTATCAATCTACAGGAAACTGATCTTACTTTTCTCAGTATTGACTGCTCCCAGATCTACATAGGCAACTGGAGAATTTTTTTATGGATTCTTGTAACATGCAGGAAGGATTAGACACGTTCTGTTTGGCCCCAGGGGCAGAACCAGAAGCAATGTGTAGAAGTTGCAACAAGGCCAATTTAAGAGTGAAGTCAAGAAAAACTTCCAAACAATTTGAGCTGTCCAACAGTAGAATGGGAGGCCTTTGGACAACCACCTCTTGTGTATGGTTAGGACTAGATGAACACTCAAGTCCTTTCCGTTCTCAAATGCTATGATCCAGTGACAAAAATGGATGAGCTGAAATGCTGTTTACCCCTGCCCTTCTGATATACACCTTTGGCATGGCTCCAAGCTGGCATCTCCAACTCCTGACACCATTCAATCTTGTGTGTACTTTTTCTCATATGCTAAATATCAGCCAAGTAGAATTACACAATTTCAAGAACAGTCCTGCTGGCAATTAAAGTAATATTTGAGTCTCGGTGCCATCACTTGAATGAGACCCAGAATCGCGGTACCCTGAGCACATTTAACACATCAGAAAATTAAGCCAGTAGAAGATAAGATGGCCATTTTTTCCCCTACTGGTTTAACTTTTTTCTTGTGGATTCTCCAGAACACCAGCAGCAGCAAACAGATGCACTGTCGGGGAAAGTGAAGAATCCCTGCCCTTCCACACTCCCGCCAACCCCCACCCCAACGTGAGCCACAAATAATATTGCCGTACGAAAAGTATGGAACCACTCAGGCCCAAGCAACAAATGATGCAGGACATACACAGCTTGGAGCAGCTTTAAGTCACCTAAATAGGACGGAGCAATGTTGGGTGGTCTGCTCCATTTTGGATCAAGAGTCTATGGCCCACTTGAAGAAGCTTAATGGGAGATGGTATGGTAATAGCCAAAAGACAGGACACGTAAGGTTATATACAAGGTACTATACCAGCAATTCTTGACCCTTTCTGTGTCATGAACACTTTGGCAGTCTGATTAAGCTTATGGACCCCTTCTCAGAATAACGTTTTAAGTGCATAAAATAAAATATATAAGATTACAAAGAAAACCAATTATGCTAAAATGCATTCATCAAAATATTTTTAAACCCCCCAAGTTCAAGAGCCACATGAATTCTGATCACCTTGCCGGCAGCAAATGAAAGCCAGCATATTTTTAGGTGCAAATTAAGGACCCCTAAAAACTCCTCTATCTCTCATGACTGTTATTCACTTCTCAGCAATCCTGAGCCATAGAGAGAAAGAAATTCAACCCAGACCTGCCACCATCTCAAGGCTGCTGAGCGTGGGCCATGGAGGTAGATGAACACACAAAAATAACTCACTGTCGATTGCCTGTTGTACTTTGAGCAAGGCTTTAGGCTACGACTTGTGAAATATTGCTACACAGCATGTCAAATTAAGTTGCCTAATGTGTGTCATGGTTCTGGCATGTCCTACTTAAAACCCACCAGGTTAATGTGCAGCTCCCAATTGCCTCAATCTAAAGCCTGGTCAGTTAGGAGCAAATAGGCATTAGAAAAATACCCTGTTAGCTTGCACCCCTAACACCACGGTGATTGGTCCATCCTTCTCCCACAGCAGAGTTCTCCTACAAAAAAAAAAAAGCCTTCATCTTTGATACTCCTTTTCACCCAAGCATGGTTTTAAGCTCACTTTTATCTCCTAATCACTCCCTACAAAGCATTGCCAGAAGATAATACACCAAATGAATATGTAAATAGAAGAAAAAGGGAGGAGAGGCACTGAGTTTTCATAAGAAAAGTGACAGGAATTGAGCTCTCAAGGAAAGCAGAGATTCTAAGAGGAAGGTGGAAGGCCACTAGTAGAGCCTCATGAGTGTATATCATGATTACTTTATTCAAGAAGATAGTTGGAAGGTGGTAGATGTGACCAGTGCCAAAAAACTTCAACTCCTCCCCCCTAAAATTAAATTGATTACATTTTAATAGGAAAAATGACTGGTTACCAATGGGACAATCATTTCAGAATTAGCTCTATGTGGATAACGGCTAGATTATTAACTGACTAATCATTTCTGCATTAAAGAAAGGATTAAGATGACATGAAGAGACTACAGGAAATCACAACAACCCTAACCTAAGCTTTTAAAACAAGCTTTTGAAACTGTATTGAGAAAAATGCTCTAGTTCCTGATTAAAGATTGAACAGTGGCAAGTGTAAGCAGTAGAAAAGGCTGATTAGCAGTCACAAACTATCTTTTTTTCTTACACTTCACATGAATTGCCTCTTCAGATAACAGTCTCTGCCTTTAATAAGAGACCATTAGTAGCCATTAAGAAACGCTGCTTCACAAGGAGGTCGAAATTTCATGAGTCTTAAATGTCACACCAGGGAACCACAAAGCCAGTCAACATTTTCCTATGGAAACACCTGTACGTGAGGAATAAGGCATGACAAATTAAGACTGACTTTCTTGAATTGCAATATAAAATAAATGAAGAAGAATGCATGAATTTGCTTATTTGGTCTTTCTGACTATTGGTCCTCAGCCATGATAGTCTTAAGTACTATGCAAGAGCACTAACTTCAGCACGAAGCAGATAAAAAATTCATCACATTTACAAAAATAACGTAGCTGGTCTTTTGAATCATTCAAACTGAGACTGTCATGTTGCTGTTCCTTGCTGTGACACAAAGTTCTCATCTCATTTTCTCTATTTTCCTATAAGACTTTCTTTGAAGGACTATTTGTTTTCAAAGTTTTCATCAGAATGTTTAATGAAAAAACTGGATACCTGTAATACCAATAACAATAATAGTAAATGTGTGTTTTAAGCACTTCATATATAGCACAAGAAGTGTTGAAGCAACAGGACCTTTATCCTAAACATGAGCCAGAATCTCTTGATGTCCAAATCCCTGCTTGTTCTAACCAATTAAACTCAAAGTTGCCAAAACAGAAGTAAATTTCTCAGAGTTAATTTAATTAGGATGATTAGGAGATGTATTTTTCATAGCAATGTTTAATTCAGTGTTTATGTAAGTAAGCATTAGTGATCAAATTTTTACCACATCATAACACTTAGGTACAAGAGTGGCAGCCACCAGAAACCTGAGCAACTCACTACCAGTACTCAAAAGACTGTATTTTATAGAGCACCGGCCCTGAAGTCAGGAGGAGCTGAGTTCAAATCCGGTCTCAGAGCAGACACTTGACACTTACTAGCTGTGTGACCCTGGCCAAGTCACTTAACCCCAACTGCCTCACAAAAAAAAAAGACTGTATTTTGCCCCTCCAAAAATTGTAGCAATTATACATATAAAAAATGAAGGCCTTTTAAAGCCATTTTCCTGGGCTTCAGTATTTTCAAAAACACTAACTCAAAAGTCACAAATTCCAAAACATTTTTCTTATTAATTCTGTGCAGTTCTGATCAGTATACTTTTAATATAATTAGTACTTGTTAAACTTCTATTTCTTTGAGCCTACATTAATACTTTTCCCCAAGAGTTTAGAGATATCTCTGTAACAAATTATGAATTACTGAATGAAATATTACCTCCCTGAGCCTCAGTGTATTGAATGATGCTTAACCCATGAGATGAGTCCTTTAATGCTGTCTTTATTCAACGTTCCATGGTTGCTCGTCTCTCCTTCCTATTGGCATTGGGTTTGCTTACATCAAATATTCCTCTTTGAATCCTGCTTCACAACTTTCTGGCCCCAAGTCCAAGCTCTGACATTCATTTGCTGCACCAGACAAAGCAATTATTATTCTAAAATGTAACCAATGTATATTTCATTATTAAAGATGATAAAGAGTTTAAATGTTCCTCAGTTATGCTGAAAAAATGCAAATGGTAATTTTCACACATGGAAAAAATAGTTTATAATTGATTTTATTGCAACACAATTCTTTTACTCTGTTAGTCTAACTTTGAAAGCAATTTTAAGATACAAATTATTTCATTTACATAAGAAGTCCTATCACTTTGGGGGCTTTCCCTTTTCACCTTATTTTGTCAAAAAGCATTAGCACCTTTTCTATTTATCGGAGATGGATTTATGCAACACAAAACTTGCTAAAATACTCTCTGCTATAGAGAAATGAAGCCAATAACGTGTTCCAAGTTATATTACAGTGAAAGAAGTTCAGTATAAATAACCATACAACATGGAGACATTATTTGACTCAGATACAATCTAAATATGTGGTACATACCAATGGTAAGTATTGATACAGGTAAAAGAAGTCCTCAGCATGGAATGGATGTTAAGGTGGTTCTACCTTGTTAGAATCAAGGCTAGACCTTTCACTCTGGCCAAATACTCAACCTGCTTCCTAGTTAAGCACAGAGAGGTTCACCAAAAAATGACCATCAAAAAATGGATCATTTTTATGGCAGTTGCAATCCAATGAAACAAACAAAAAAAAATTTAATGGCCCTTAGTCCTATGTGATGGTGACAGATAGAAAAGAAGGATATGGTTCCAAAAAATTGAGTCTTTAGACCACCGATAGTCATTTTATTAATTGTACTTTCAGTACTCTGCTGTTGTTCAATTCTTCAGTTGTGTCTGACTCTTTGTAACCCCATTTGGGGTTTTCTTGGCAAAGACACTGGAGTGGTTTGCCATTTCCTTCTCCAGCTCATTTTACAGATGAGGAACTGAGACAAACAAGGTTAAGTGACTTGCCCAGGGTCACACAGCTAGTAAGTGTCTGAGGCCAGATTTGTACTCAGGAAAATGAGTCATCCTGACTCCAGGTCTAGCACTCTATCCACTGTGCCACCTAGCTGCCCCATTTTTTTTTGTTTTTTGTTTTAATGTTTCCTATTATTTCTCTTCTCAAAGACTTCCCTTAAGTTAAATATTTTTGTCTTCTAAATTTTTTTAATCTCTCTTACATATTTTTTAAAGACTTCATCTTGTTTTTTTTTTAATTTTTATTTATTTTATTTTAATTTATGGAATTAAAAAAAGCAATTCCATAGCACTGTATAATAAAAAAGATGATTGCACATGAAACTGCAAATCTATTATGTACAACTTGCTATTCTTTTTAAATATATAATAAAGTTGTCATGTAAATTTCTTTTTTTCCCTTTTTTCTTTCCCCTAACCCTAAAATTGGCTACCATTAGGCACAAATAGGTGTATATACACACATACACACATATGTAAAATTATTCTATAAATACTTGTATTCATCAGTTCTTTCTCTGGATACAGATACCATCTTTCTTCATATGCCCTTTATAGTTAATTTGGGTATTTATAATAGTCAAAATTACTTATTTACCCAAAGTCTTTTTTTTTAAGGCAGTTGGGGTTAAGTGACTTGCCCAGGGTCACACAGCTAGTAAGTGTGACGTGTTTGAACTCAGGTACTCCTGACTTCAGGGCCGGTGCTCTATCCACTGCACCACCTAGCTGCCCCTCAAAGTCATTCGTACAACAATATTGCTATTACTACATACAGTATTCTCTTGGTTCTGCTCATTTTGCTCTTCATTATTTTGTACAAGTCTACCATTTTTAGTTTTCTAAATGTGAGCTTTTTTGTGTAGCTTAGGTGAGTGTGGCACAGACCCCTAACTCTCTCCAGGCTCTCTTAAGCTACAGCTAGCTCACTCAACCCACCTGCATCCATGCTTCCAGGTAAAAAGATATGATTCCCCAGAGGGAGTGGCCACCTACAACTCACCTACCACTCACTCTCAATCATAGTGATATCCCTGGTAGGGAGGAGAGAGAGACATATATATGTGCTATTTAAAATGCTAGTTCCTGATCCCCTGCGAGTGTGTTTCCAATTTAAAAGAATAAGCCAAGATGACAACTTTAACTCTTTATCATGAAAGTTATTGAACATAATATAAAGCAATAATAATCATAAAATAACAATTCCTCTCCTCCCATAAACTTGAATCATACCACCCCACCAATGCATATGATGTCTGTGGGGTAGAACTGGCACAAACTTACATAAACTTAGCCATAAAGCATGTGATTAGGAAAACCCACATGCCAAAGGCAATTAACGACTTTAGAGTAGTACTTAGCGCTCTTGGCCCTTTCAGGAACATTCTGCACCGTGTATCACCTACTGAACAATGGTGTTTCTCTGCTACTCCCTTGCCTCTAAGGCAATATTAAGCTTTTTAGCAAACAGTATCCATTACCTACAACCTTCAAAATGTCCTAAGTTGGCTTCTTTAGCTGAGTGCTGAGTGCGTATTAAACTTAGTAATTTCCCTTAAGTCTGGGTTTTTCAAAACCATGCAGGTTGGCTTTCTGGGCTGTGGGGTATTTCCCTCTTTTGAACCACAGAGGGCAGTAAAGGGCAATGTTGATGAGCCTGAGGCAAGCTAGAGATGGTAAAGAAAGCAAGCTAACCTTTCCCCACTTAGCTCTTCAGGCAGTACACCTTTCTGCCTTCTCCAATCAGGTCCCAAAAGCAGAGCTTTCCCCTAAACAGATCATCTCCTTGCATCAACTACAGAGCTTCTGTCTCCAGTCCACTCGTTTCATCTGAGCTATGCTGAGATCTCTTAACTCTTGTCAATCTGGTTTCTGATGTCTCAGTTTATCCCTTCTAATCTCAACTGGCATACCTGGCTCAAATCAAGGTCTCCCTCCTCGTGTGTAGTGACCTACCTCTCCTAGGCTGAGAACCCCAAATCCACACTTCTATCATACGCAATGCAAATAATCAATGTACAATTTTCCCACAGTCCCAAAACAGTTCTCTGATTCACAGCACCCTAAAAACAAAGATATGTAAATTTGCTGCTGGAAAAATAATGCATGGCAACTAGCAGTCTGTATTTTTTTGCATCACAGAGAGGCTGCTTTCATTCAGGTCCCCTCCGAACTATTTGTGTTCTCCTCCTCACACTGCTATTCTCTGTGTTTAGCCCACAAATGTCCCTTTTTGTCCCGTTAGTCCACACATAAGAGGGGGAAAATAACCTCACTTTTGTCAAACCATCAACAAGCTGATGTGCCAGAGTAATTGAAGCAAAAGAATATTGAGATTTTCAATAAAAATAAAAACAAAGGTATACAAAAAAGCCGCAGCTGAGTAGAACAATAACGAGTTGTCCTTGGAGAAGTGAACCAAGGTAAGGAATAGAGCTGGTTCTACTGTGCATTCCACAGCAATATATATAAAAACTTTATGTGGTATTTAGCCATCTCACCCAAAAATGTCTATGATGAATATAAGCAACAAAAAAGACCACAAAGAAAATGAAATAATTGTCATTTATGATACAATATAGTCAATTTAATTTTTTTGTGATATCGTTCATTACTGTCATGGAAAACGCCCTGTATTCAGAATTGAAAAAGAGAAGGATGGATTACATTGATTCTACAGTTCTTAAACTGCTTCCTAATGCAAAAGGCCAATCTTTTAACACCAATATTCTGCTAGACTGCTAGTTATGGAATGTTCTAATCTCAGGATAATGTAAGGACATGTGTTTGGTGGAAATGGGCTGCAGAATTTTGTTGCTTATGGTTTCCTTAATAGGAATCATGTAAACCTGTGGTATCAAACTTAAGTAGAAAAGGATCCCTTTGGGTAGCATATTGACTTAGAAAACCACAAATTATCCATGTTTTATTATCTATGTTTTTTTGTGTGTTTTTTTATTTTGTTAAACAATTCCTAACTGCATTTTAATCTAGCTCCTACTGCCCTGGAGAGTTCATGCTGTAGGGCTTAAGTCTGACATCTCTGGTATGAAAGATACCATCTAGGGTAATACTAAATAGTATAAACACTAATAAGTGCTAAAACCAAATACTGAAATGCTCAAGGAAGCCTCCCACCACAATAGGCAGGTTCTCTGTGTAGGATATACAGAAGAACATTGGCAAAATTACAATAGGTTCATAAAGCATAGAAGGATTTCAATCTTTACTAGCACAGAGAGTATCCACACTGATTACAACACAATCCCGTCCATGTACGATGACATCACAACATATGGCCCAAAAGATGGTTGTCTCAGGTAGAAATGTGCATAAGTGCTTATTTATATCAGAAGTTATCACAAAAAATATCCAAAGAATATGGATTTATGCATTTATAAAGCATAAATGTACTTTTACATCTATCTAATGAGCTTCTTCAAATGGGATAGCTATTTGAGTAGGGAAGGGAGGTAAAACAGTAAAAAATGTCCCATTCAAGTATTAGTGAGGCATTCCAATTATTTGTTAGATGAACATGTGAAAATATTATAGAGGAAAATTTAAGTTAATTAGTTATTGCTGCCCAGCTATAAGAAAAATATTAGTTCTGGAATACAGAAAACTGCAAAAATTTTTCATGTAACTGACTTCATTTCATAAAGACCAAGAAATGTAAGGATTTGTCTAGCTACTGGAATGAATTTACAGTTTTGACAAATGGACACTATTCTTTCTTTCATTTCCTAACAACAAAACAATTACAAGAGAATTAACTATACAAGGAAACAAATTGCTTTTATAGTGCAAAATGAAGTGGATTTAGCTATGAAAGTTCATTTCATCTTGTACATGTTTTGAACTCCTGTAATCTAAGGGATAGAATACCAGATAGAGTACCGGGCCTGGAGTCAGGAATACTCATCTTCATGAGTTCAAATCCAGCCTCAGACACTTACTAGCTATGTGACCCTGGACAAGTCACTTAACTCTACTTGCCTCAGTTTCCTCATCTGTAAAATTAGAAGGAAACTACTATGGTAAATAGGATATGAAGAGTCAGACAGGACTGAAAGACTAAACAACAACAACCAAAGCTCAACTCTTAGATGTAATTCATGTGATTTGCATCCATACATCTTTCTCTCCCCGCAAGAGCTTCACTTTTATGGACAGCTATTGATAAATCCTAAAATTTAGACCAGAAAAGGACCTTGGAAGTCAGCTAGACACTCTCATTTTACAGATAAAGAAATAGCACTGTGTGTGGCATAATTTCAACCAAAGGACCTACTTTTGAAGCCTATTACCTGTGTGATCTTAGGTAAGTCACTTTATTTCCTGCAGGGACAGTTATGTAGCATAGTGGATAGAGTGCCAGGGCTGGAGTCAGGAAGACGAGATCAAATTTAGCCTCAGACACTTACTAGCTGTGTAACCTTGGGCAAGGCACTTACCCCTGTTTGCCTCCTCTATAAAATGAGCTGGAGAAGGAAATGGCAAACCAATCTAGTGTTCTTGCCGAGAAAACCCCAAATGGGAGTCATGAAGAGTCAGACTTGACTGAAACAACTGAATGACAACAACAAAAACTAGGCCTATGCCCTAAAAAGATCAAAGAAAAAGGAAAAGAACAATATGTACACAAATATTTGTGGCAGATCTTTTTGTAGTAGCCAAAAGTTGGAAGAATAGCTGGGGAATAGCTAAACATATTACAGTATATGAAAGTAATGGAATTTTATTGTGCCATAAGAAATTACGAAATTGATAGTTTCAAAAGAAACAGGAAAGACTTCTATGAACTAATGCACAGTGAATGGAGCAGAATGTGAGGAACAATTTATACAATTACAGCAGTATTGTAATAAAACAGTAACATTGAAAGGCTTTAGAACTCTGATCAATGCAATGATAAATCGGAAGTCCAGAAGACAAAAGATAAAAACATACCTCTCACTTTCTTCCAAAGAGATGATGAATTTAAAATGAAGAGAAAGACATATGTTTTTAGGCACAGCCAATGTGGGAATTTGTTTTGCTGGACTATGCATGTTTACAACGAGGGATTTGTTTTTTGTTTTTGTCTTTTCAGTTCAATAGGGGGTTGGTTAGTGGGAATGACAGATGATAAATGCATGTAAAAATAAATATTCATTAAAAGCAGGAAAGTGCACAAAGAAATGTGAAGATGAAGAAAACCCTCTGACTAGAGATATCAGGGTTGGTTTCACAGAGGTAAAAAAAAAAAAAACAAAACACCTGTACAGTGCCTTGAAGCAACAAACTTCAGCTGATGGAGATTGGAGGCAGGTAGGGATGGTTGGGGAGCCCATTATAGGCTGCTGGATGGTGTGAGCAAAGGCAGTGATATACAGAGCTAGTGGAGGGAAGGGAGAGAAATGAGGATCTCTCAGGGAAAATGTTAAAAACATAACAAACAGGGGGAGGGGGAGGGGTGAGATGGGGTGAAAATTTGGAACTCAAAAACTTGTGGAAGTGAATGTTGAAAACTAAAAATAAATAAATTTATATTAAAAATTAAAAAAAAATTTAAAACATAACAAAGAGAAAAGAAGACAAAACAGTTTATAGAATTCAAAAGACCCCACTCTGAGTCTGCTCAAGAACAAGAGAAAGCAAGCATGATGTAGACATTTCATTCTGGGGGTTCAGTGCACAAATTTACTAATGTCCTATCTCCAACAGGGCCAACCAGAGAGAAAGGAGGAAAGGGAAGTGCTGAAAGCATCTGGTCAAGGGGACAGATGAACCCCCATGAATTATCAAGGTAGGAGAGTCTAAACTAAAAACCATCACCAGTTGTTTGTAAATTAGAAGTTTGCACAGATCCTGGTGCCATGCATGACCTTAGATAATCTGTAAAATTCCCTCCAATCCCAGTAGTCAGGCAGCTAGGTGGTACAGTTATAGAGCACTGGACCTGGAGTCAGGAAGACCTGAGTTCAAATTTGTCCTTACACATTTACTAGCTGCAGGACCCTAGACAAGGGTCCTCTGTTCGCCTCAGTTTCCTCATATGTAAAATGGGTTTAATAATAGTTATGAGAATCAAATGAGATAATATTTGTAAAGCACCTGGCGCATAGCAGGAGCTATATAAATGCTGATTCTTTTCCCCCATAGTCTATAATTCTAATAACTAGCTAGAAGATATCATGTGAGATACATACATCAGTCTCCTTAAGTGCTGAGAGATTTGAATTATATATTTAGAGTGGAAAATTATCTTAGATGTCAAGTTTAGCCCTTCCCTTTTATATATGAGGAAACTGCGGCCCCCAAGAAGGATCAACTGGCTAGCCGAAGGTCACATATTTGAACCCAGGACTTCTGAATCCTTCACTGTTGCCACATCACAATGCTCAGTTAGTCACAATCCCAACGTCCAGGCACTGCCAATGAGATGCAAAGGCATCAATCATCTTGGCATCTCACAGTCTCATTGCTAGATCAGAGGTTCTTAACCTGAGATCAATAACTTCAGGGCCATGGATGGGAAAAAATTACTTTGCTGTTTCAATATAATTTACGTTCTTTGTAGTTTTATATATTTTATTTTATATCTTTAAACACATTGTTCTCATTTGATCCTCATAACAATCCTGCAATGTAGGTGCTATTGTTATCCCCATTTTACAGCTGAGGAAACTGAGACATACAAAGGTTAAGTACCTTGCCCAAGGTCACACAGCTGGTGAATGTCTGAGGGCACATTTGAACTCAGGTTTTCCTGACTCTAGGCCCAGCACTCTAACCACTACACCACCTAATAGCCCCCTATCAATTGATAGGATTTTTTAAAGACCCCTTAGCTCCCAAAATTGAATGAGGCTAGAATAATCTAAATTTCTAGGCCCATTTAAATCATCCATGTAAATTATAATATGCCCGAAGTATTCAAAATACCTGAAAGAATGATCTCTCCATTAGGTTTTGATATTTGTTTAATACATTATCAGTTTGCTAGGATAGCATCACCCATGTTGAAAATACTAGGGAGTTTCTTCCAAAAGAAGTATCAAGACTGAAGAACATATGGACATTCTCCTCTGACCCTTTCACATGGCCGGAAAGAGCTTTTTTCCCTTGGCTTTGTAGCCAGAACTGTCAGTGTCTTCAAAATGGCCTGAGTTGGCATTGGCAGGGCCTTTCCTATATTCACAGCCAAAGACATGAGATCACATCTTCATTTTACTTCATGTATGAGAACTATGCTACAGGGAAGGGCCATGCGGCCTTCCTCCCCCAACCACCACCTCCCAAAGCCACAAGGAATGATTTGGGGTCTTTGATCTTTTTGTTTGTTCTTTTCTGTTCTAGGTACAGGAGGTGGAATCTCTAATCTTGATTGGGAGTAGGTCCAGGAGTCCAGGAATCCAGGTTGGGTGTTTCAGCTAGGGTAGCAGCAATGTCCTGAGGAGTAAGAGTGCAGGGCTCCAGCCTAGTGGAAGCTGGCATCACTGCCAGCTGTAGCCATGAACTGGGTGGGACTAATACTATACAAACGAATTTGTAAACCTAATCTCCCACCATATCCTCAGACTGAGGTGGTATAGGAATTGTGTCTCTAAGGAGGAAACTCCCCTCCTCCCCTCAGGGGAAATGTTGTATGATTGTTCTTGATATATTTGTAAAGTAAATATCCCTTTGTAAAAAGCCAATTGATGTTAAGTGGTTGAATGGAACTGGGATTTCACAGACAGTGGGGGCTTGAGCCAATGGTAAAAAATAAAATAAAATAAACTCACCAATCCCCAAAGAGTAACTGAAAAGGGAGAGATAAGGAGAAGGGATTTTAACAGGCCTGGCCCTCGGAGAATAGGGCTGGACAAAGAACTGGAAACTCAGGGGATGCCCATCAATTGCAAAATGACTAAACAACTTACAGTATACAAATCCAATGAAATACTATTGTTCTACAAGAAATGACAAAGGGGATGGTTTCAGAAAAACCTGAGAAGACTCATAAAACTGATGCAAAGCAAAGTAAGCAGAACCAGGAGAACAATTTATACAGTAATAGCAACATTGTAAAAATAACTAACTCTGAAAGACTTAATAACTGATCAATACAATGGCCCACCACAATTCCAAAGGACTCATGATGAAAACATGCTACCTACCTCCAAATAGTGAGCTGCTTGACTCAGAATACTAGTGGAAGTATATATTCTTCTATTTCTTTCTTTTTCTTGCTTTTTTGTTGGGGAAGGGGTGGATGGCTAAAATGAAAATTTGTTTCACATGATTATAAGAGAGAGAGAGAGAGAGACAGAGAGAGAGAGAGAGAGAGAGAGAGAGAGAGAGAGAGAGAGAGAGGGGGGGGGGAGAGGGGGGGGAGGGAGAGGGAGAGGAGGAGAGAGAGGGAGAGGGAGAGACCTAAAGTGAACCATGTTACATTTGGGAGGACGGAAAGCACTGAAGGACAAACTCCTTGCATTTGTTATGACAATTGTCACATTTCATTAAAATATTCCCTGGCTCAAACAGCTTGGTAATTAAGGTCAGAAGCTGGGGGTTAGGGGGAGGGAAATTCCTGATCATGAAGAGCCGTATTTTATTTTCTTTTTCTTCCATCAGACTATACTTCCATGACATTTTTATAACCTCATTATGTAATGGTGATTTTTTTATAGTGTGTTTTGTTTGCTTCCTTACAGTTCCCTGCTGAAGCCTGGGATGGGTCAGGGTGAGAGCAGGGGGAACATTTTCTAGCAGTGGCTTTGATGTGTAATTTGGGGAGTTTATGTGCTGAGGGAGAGGCGGAGGTTGTAGTGGGCTGGTGTTTTTAATCTTCGTACTTGGCTATCAAGGGCATTTGCTTGCATCTTCTGGGAAATATTGAAACAACAATAATACTTCAAATTATGTTGTCAGAAACATAAAAACAATTTTTATAACTGTGGTAACTATGCACAGGCCCAGATAATATTTTGTCTAATCATAATAAAGAGATCTAAACATGCCCTGATTTGTCAGTATTTGTGTTATTTCTCCATGGCATGACTATCATAAACTCCCCAAAGGAAATTTGAACGCCACAGTGGTTGGAGCACTGTGAGAAGCAATGGAGAGGAAACAAACTGATTCGGGTCCCACCTGGAGAGTTGCTTTTCACATCTTGTTAGCAACTGTGTAGCTCACAGAACTATGAACTATGGGAAGAAGACACTTAAAACCTGTAAAACTCATTTTGAGCAGACCTAAATTAGTGTTAATGCTAAAAGTATTAAATATTGGAAGGCATAGCCTGAAGAAGTCAGACCTTTACAATCTTCACTGTCAAAATTAAAATCATTTTTCCTTGTGGACTAAATTGGATGAGAAAAAATAACCTCTCTCCACACAACACTATTAAAAATTACAGACTTAGATCTGGTAGGGTTACATAAAGATTATCTCATTCATCCTTCTCTGGCCAGGAAGGTTTCAACTAAACTACTCAGTTCTGGGAACCTCTAAAACAAAGATAGAGAATATGACAGGATTCATGGGAATAGGAAGCTTGTTGTAATGCAGTCACATCGCCTGTATTCTAGTGATCTTAGGCAAGACAGTTAATTTCGGTGAACCTCAGATTCCTCATCTGTAAAATGGGGATAAGAAAACTTACACTATCTATTTCATAGGATAGTCATGAACATTAATACACTACAAATCTGAATGTCATCTATGGAAACTGCAATTGTAAAGTTACTGACATTACACACACACACACACACACACACACACACACGAACACTAATATAATATCTTTCACTATGGAGTAATGAAGTGATAAATCAAAGAATTCATATGAATTCTAAGAGAAGAAATATTAAAATTGATACATTTAATATACCTTATTGAATATAAAAGCAAAGGAATGAGAATATATCTAGGAAAAAATCCTAGTAAAAGAGTCAGATATGCAATAGAGCAGGTAGGTGTCAATAAAAATGAAAGTCCCTGAAAGTGAACATAAATAAGCATACTCGGGTATTGTACTAATTCCAACATTGACCTCATAATAATTAAAAATTGACTCTTGCAACATAATACAGCTGTGCAATCATATGTAAACCTAATCATTTCATAGAGAGGAAAATTGTACAAAAAGGTCACAAACACTTTAATTTCATGACAGTAAATTTACTCTTTATTCCCAAAGTGAAAATGTCTAATTTCCAAAAGAGCAAACCAATAATTACTTATTATAAAAATATTTTAGTCAATACCTAATTTCTCCATATTGATTACTGTTTAAGACATTTAAAATATACCCTAGAGCAAGAATATGTTTATAATACTATTCTCCCCACTGACGTTTGTAAGTATTACAGGTATTGATTTAAGACATTCCCCAAATGCCAAACTTCATAGTAATCTTTTAAAAAAAAAAAAAGATGTTTGTCCATTTCTAAACAAAAAAAATTTAATTAAGAAATATTTGAATTTTAGTCTTATTAAAGATTGCTGTGCATTATGATAGTGATTTCTGTCATCAACTACATTAATAAAAATGTCTTGATTAAATTGTGCATTATGAATTCTGATCTCTCAATAGCATAACAGTGGAAAGAATAGAAATTGGAAAAATAAAAAGTTCTGGAAATAATTAACAAAGCAAAATCTTCTTTATGAGGTTCTCTTTCCAAGAAGAAAGACTAGGGTCTTATTTTCCCTTAACTTTCATTCTATGAAACTTACAGCACTTTGCAATAAAATAAAATGATGCTTCATCAGTGTGTTACTGGGAGCACCAAAGCAATTTACAAACTTTAGATCATTAAGTCTATGAGCATCATTGTGAGGCAGGTATTAATATAGCTATTCTCTCCTGAGAAGTTCAATGCACTTTATGTAACATGAAGTTCATTAACTATTTCAATATTTTTGTGAGATGGGTAAAAGGACTCAGAGGCTTAACAAAATCACAAAATCTCAGAGTTATTCAGGACCTCAGATGTTATTGAGACTATATCATACCTAAACAGGAGCACACTCTACATCATACCAACAAGTGGTAATCACATCCTTGCTTGCAGACCTCTAGGAAGAAAGAATTCACTACCTCCTGAAGCAGCCCATTCTGATTGTCCTTATTTCAAACTAAAATTTACTTCCCTACAATTTACACTTAGTAAACTTAGTTCTGCCTCTTGGGGCCAAGCATAACAAATCTAAATATTTCATCTTCATGAAACAGATTGAAAAATAGCTATCATTCGCCTACCACCATCACTCCCCAAGTGTTAGTCTTCTACTCTTACCCTGCAACATTCCCAAGTGGTCCTCAGATCTTATGGTCTCCAATCATTTCACCATCCTAATTGCCTTTTTTCTGGGTAAATTCTGATTTTTTAACGTCTTTTTCAAAATATGGTGCCTGTAACTAAACATCAGATGTGGCCTCAGTAGGATAGAGTACAGAGGACTATAACTTCCTTTATTTTGCATCCTATGTATTCCTCCTAAGATCATGTTATACCACCTAAGGTCGTGTTAGCTTTTTTTGATTGCTAGGTTACGCTATGGAGCATGAAGGACATAAAATCTCCCAGGCAGGTCCTTTTCATATGAGCAGTCATCTAGCCATGATTGCTTATCCAGGGGTGGGGAACCTGAGGCCTCGAAGCCATAAGTGACCCAAACTTCACTGTTCTTAGAAGTTTGGATTCAGTCAAAGGGCTGCACTTGACCTTGAGGGCCACATGCATCGAGGCCTCAGGGTCCCCACACCTGGGACTCTTATATGCTTGATTTTAACTCAAGGGTAAAACTTTTCTTTTAATTTTATTAAGATTAATATTTCTAGATTACTTAGATGTTATCCTAATTTTCATTTTTTTAAATGGCATCTGCAAATTAGGGGCCATTAAGCTTGACTTTGATTATTGGCAAAACTTCAAGACATGTTATTAAATTACTAGTGAGGAAACATCCATTGAAAGGAAGAAGAGAACATAAAGAACTAGCATGAAATCATCAAGCATAAGTCACTCCAGAAGAACTTTATTTCCTTTTTGTTAAAGTTATTAAACTTATTGAAGAAATGCTATGGATATATTTTGCCTAGACTCTTAAAAAGCTGTTCATAAAGTACCTTGTGCTTTCATTGTGGAATGATAGAAAGATGTGGGCTAGAAGATGATATCATTGTATGGATTTGGAACTGACTGAACAGTTTGTTGTCATCTTGGAAGAAAGTGTTTACTGAAGGGTTCAACAGATCTGTTCTTGGACATCTGTCACTATCTTGAATGTCGGGGGGAAGGAAGGACATATTTGTACAAAAATATTGGTAGCATCTCTTTTTGTGGTGGCAAAGAACTGGGAAATAAAGGGTTATCTACCAATAGAGGAATGGCTGAATAAGATGTGGCATATGATTGTAATGAATACTATTGTACTGTAAGAAATGATGAGCAGGATGATTTCAGAAAAATTTGTAAAGACTTATATGAACCGATACAGAGTGAAGTGAGCAGAACCAGGAGAACATTATACACAGTAACAAGAATATAGTACAATGAACAACTGTGAATGACCTAACTATTCTCAGCAATACAACAATCCAAGACAAGTCCAAAGGATTCTGGTTGGAAAATGCTAACCATCTCCAGAAAAAGAAATTATGGGATCTGAATGCAGATCAAAGCATACTAGTTTTCACTTTCTTTAGTCAGGGGGGAGGGTTTGTCTGTGTCTTTTTTCACATGACAAATATGGAAACACGTTTTGGATGTATAATCTATATAAAACTGCTTACCTTCTTATGGAGGGAGAAGGGAAGGAGGGAGAGAATTTGGAACTCAAATTTTTAAAAAATTAATATCAAAATTGTTTTTACATTAATTGGTGGAAAATAAAATATTATTTTAAAATAGCTTGAATTAAATTATGGGTAGAATTCTTTTGTAATGTTAATTGATATTTGAGGAAAAAAATTATTAAACATTGAATATTTTTGTTTGGTTTTCAATCATTTTTCAGTTATGCTCAACTCTTTGTGACCCTTTTTGGGCTTTTCTTGGCAAAGATACTGGAGTGGTTTCTCATTTCCTTATTCAGCTCATTTTATAGATTAGGAACTGAGGCAAACAAGGGTTAAGTTACTTGACCAGGGTCACACAGCTAGTAAGTGTCTGAGGCTGGATTTGAATTCAGGAAGATGAGTCTTGCTGCTTCCAAGCCCAGTGCTCTATCCTATATGTCACCTGGCAGCCCCAGGCACTGAACATAGTAAATATCAAGTGACATTGTAAATATCATAGAAATGAAATAGATCATATTTTTTAAGACTTCCCATTATTGATGTGGGAGTTATCCCTGAGTCATCTGTGTATGATCATATAGACTTGTCAGCAAAGATGATAATTAACAAGAATCAAAAAGAATAATGAGAAAAAGATATGGCGTATAATTTAAACAACTTATGAACTATTTAAATAAATTTTAAATGTGAGAAATAATATCATTATCAACTACAATTTCATCCAAAAGTTTAATCAATGTAAATTAATTCCATAACAAGGACACCAAAAGATCTCAGATAGCACTGTAGTCAACAAACACCTTACTTACTTACCCAATGGAAAAAGATAGCTAATGAAAACATATAACATAAGCTCATTTTTAAAATCTTATTGAGAATAGACAATTATAAATACATTTTCTCATCTAACAGAGAGAAGCAGTTCATGGTTAAACCAGTTTAAAGAAAGTTTGACAATGTCCAACTAAGTAAAGTCATCCTAAGAGCATTCAGGAATGAGAATAAAAAATTGACTACAAACAAAAGAAAGATGGAAAATATTTGTAAAAATTATCATAATATAACTTTTTCCCATCAAGGTCAATGAAACCATTACATTTGTACTCTGACATCAGTCCAATATGCACTCACAGAGGATGTAGAAACAGCACTACAGAGGACAAAAACAGGAAAAGCAGAAGGTTGGATGTAGTATATAGAGAAAAGATACATACTGGAAGAGAGGGAAGTGTGAGGGTGGTAAGGAAAGAGAAATATCAAATGCATGAAAAAGAAACTTGAATATCATTCATAAGTACTGCAAAAGGTAAACAAGAGGTAGTAATTACTGACTTATATACTTATTCTTCCATTGCTAAAAAATCTTTCATACACAAATTGAGGGCATCTTCATTGAGGATTATTACTAGAGAACAACAGAACTTTTGCAAGCAGTATTCAATAATGGACAGCATCTTTACCATTTCATAATTAAACTAAAAGATGTAGAGAATATAAGATTCCATCGTGCTGGTTTGCTGATTAGGGAAAAGTTTTTGATTTACAAGAACAAAATGCTGCCTTAAAGATTTTTCCAATAAAGTGTCTCCCATCCATACAACAAGATCATTCAAGGTTCCTTGGAATTTAAAGGAATAGAAATAAATCTACTGCACCACCCTCTGTTAGTAAGCATCAGGCAAAACATATAACAAGAGAACGTATGATCACCAAAGGTATTCACCGCTGTGATAAAGGAGAATTAGTACAAAGACTCCATCAAAGAAATATTCCCAATAGATATTGAGGTACTCCAGATGTCCCTATTTGTGGATGACATAATGCCAATTTCATCAAACCCTGAAACTTTGCAGAACTTATTAGTAGAAAAAAAAAGAAAAAGATCCTATATGTTCTAAAATGTTTGTAGAAGCTCTCTTTCTGGTGGCAAAGAACTAGAAATTGCAGGGATGCCTGTCAACTGGGGAATGGCTGAAGAAGTTGTGGTATATGATCAAAACGGATACTATTGTGCTATAGGGAATGATGAGCTCAATGATCTTAAAAAGAACATGGAAAGACTTGCATGAAATAGTGAAGAGCAAGTTAAGCAGAACTAAGAGAACATTGTATATATTAAGAGCAATATTGTTTTAAGAATGACTTTGAGTGAATAATTTTGACTTTTGTAAATCACTTTTACTTATAAATACCCAAATTAACAATAAAGGACATATGAAGAAAGATGCTATCTGCATCCAGAGAAAGAACTGATAAATAAAAGTCTGAATAGATTAGTATATCTGATGGTAGCCATCTCTAGGGTGGAGGGAAGGGGGAGAAGGAAAAAAAGAAATAAAGAAATTTACATGATAATTTTATTAGATATTTAAAAGAAATAGCAAGATGTACATAATAAATTTGCAGTTTCATGTGAAATCATCTTTTTTATTATACTATGTTATGGAAATATTTGTTTTATTCTAAAAATTAAAAATAAAATAATTTTTAAACTTATTGGTAGAGAATCCTAATTACTGAAAGGAGTTAGGCCTGACCATCCCCTCAGGAAAGTCCAAGTTGATGAAGAATTTCAACATGCAGTTGGATATATGGAGCTTGTGCATTATAATGTATGAAAATAAAAACAAAATTCCTCTGAAGGAACATCAAGGGGAAGGCCATGAAGGCAGGAGAGCAGGGGGTGTGTTCACAGAAGCATGAGCAATGTAGCTTGGCTGGAGCATAAAGTATGTGCAGAAGAGATAAAGGGAGAGAGAGAATTTTGGGCCATGCTTTAGAGCACCTGGAATTCTGAATAAAGAGTCCAGATACAACGAGGAGTAAATGAAGGGTTTTTACTTCTTTGACCTCGGTGATTTATCAAGACTTCTATGGGTAAGGAGGTCCCACAATCTCAAAACATGAATTCTTCTCAACATCTTCTTTGATGTCAGCCTAGTACAATACTCAGAATCTTATTGGTAATAAAGCACGTTTCATAGACTGAAGTTCAATAGAATAAAGATATAGATTTAGATTTATGGATATATATCTGTTGTTTGTCCTTCTTTCTTGAAGAGGACCATGACACCAGGAAGGTGATGTCATGATTCGCAAGTGAATTGGATTTAGTGAGGCAGGGCTGTGCAAAGTCATCATCCTCACTCTCTCCTCCAGAGCCATTTGGGTCCAGTGGCAACATATAGATCAGAATGACCGGAGATGTTTCCCAATGCAATGGGAGACGTTGGCCTTTTTAAGCTAAGGTCTTTCCCAGGTCTCAGTTTGTCTGAGGCAATGCCCATTCAGTGATTAAGGCTAGGTAAGAAATGAGGCAAAGAATGGCCTCTTTTAAAGTCCAGGGGTGGGGAACCTGTGGCCTCGAGGCAGGTTCCCCATCCCTGAGTCCTAGCCAAAAAAAACGTCTGGGAGGGGAAGATGCTCAGGGTTTCTGGCCAAAACAAAAACAATTTCTATTTACACTCACTCTGAGCCATCAGAGCCCAAATAGTAACCAAATGAGGCTATGTATGTACAGATACATATACCGGCATATATATAGCTACATACACACATATATGTGCATAGATGCATATGCATATGTGTTTATATGAAAAACAGGAGATACGTTTATTTAACAAACATACACAAAGCTAGAACATATATTGGCCCTTCTGCAGAGATGACTAGTTTAATATAGACAGATGAATTTATCACAACAGTTTTGATTAAATGAGACTATACTTCTCAGAATTACTCACTAAAAAAATCCACCTACACACACATATGAATGAAAGATGGAATTAGATTATACTTAGAAAATTCTGGTTTCGGCTAACACCAGGCAGAGGACTATGAACCATGGGGCAGCAGAGAGGCCTCAAGAAAACCTACTTATGTGGCAAAAGCAAAGAATTATATCCTTGTAGGACCACTGCCCAAGACAGAAGAGGAAACAATTGTATAAATTTGCCTGTATTACTCCTCCCATCTCTATTGGTATGATCAGAGGTCAGGTGTAAGAGAACCTAAAAATAATCCTTGTCTCCTCATTTGTAGAAGAGAATTCTTTGCCCTGTCAGGAGTTGGGGGACACTTTCATCAACAATCCTCTGGAATCATATTTGGACATTGCACTGATCAGAGTCTTAAATCTTTCAAAATTGATAATCTGTACAACTGTTGCTGCTATACTATACATTGTTCTGCTGTTTCTGTTCGCTTCACTCTGCGAAAATAAAATTTAGTTTAAAAAGAAAAGGAAAATAGGCCCCTAACAATAAGCCAACTACTCTATATGACAGTCCCCAGTTGCTTCTTAAAATCAAGGTGGGAAACTGTACCCTCTGCAAGTCTATGCCAGAACCACAGTACCTTTCATTTAAGGTCACTGCCCCTTGAGGGACACAGGCAACTAGAGACAAAGGAAGTCCTTTCTCCCATTCCTTCAATCCAGATGCACAACTCCGAATGTCCCTCTTTCTTTGGTCATTTGGTTGTAGAAGTAGCTAATAACCATATGGGCACTGCTCCAAAGAGCCGGAATTTAACAAGCAGTCAATCAGTAATCACAGTATTGCCACATGAAATAAACAAGCAGGCAAGCACCCAGCATTAGGAAGATTAATCTGACAGCATTGATTGGAATTGGAGGATTGATTGGAATGAAGAGAGACTAAAGATATGGAGATTAATGAGGAGCCCATTGCAATAGTCTAGGCAAAAGTTAATGAGGGACTAAACGTGACTGATAACAGTAGAAATGCAAAGGACACAATTAATAGAAGAGAAATTGAGGAGGAAGAATCCATTGTACTTGAGGACTGCTCAAATGTGAAAAAATAAGAAAAAAATAAAACCTGGAAATGATGCACATTTATTTCTAGTATACAAAACTGGAAAATTGTGGTATCATGAACTAAAGTAGGAGAGTCATAAGAAGTTGGTTTAGAAGGAGAAATATTGCATTTGATTTTAGACATATTGAGTTTAAGTTGTCATTAGTTCATAAAGGGAAAAAAAATCCAGAAGACAACTGGACATTCAGGAGAGAAAATGGGAAGAGATATGAGAACTAGAGATACAGATTTGAATGTCTTCTGCATAAAATTAATAGTTAAAGGCATTAAGAATGAATGAGATGAAAACAAAGGAATAGATTTAGAGAAAAAGGGAGATACGAACATTTAGGAATGGGTTATCACCATCAACTTTATCCAATCTGTTCATCTGCTAGTTCTGTCCTCTCAAATGGACTTGTATTTATTTGAAATTATGGTCTTTGTATTTATTCTGTATATATTCAAAAATTAGGTCAAGGGGGATGAGGAATGAGAAGACCCTGTTGGATTTGGCATTTATGAAGATAAATTAAATGTCCAACAAAGAATAGTTTCAAAGGTGTCTGACTCAGAAACCAGATCACAAGGAGCGAGGACCAGAAGCTGTGGAAACACTCACCAAGAAGTTTAGTGAAGGAAAAAAGAAAGAAAAGACAGTAGCCAAGAATAAGGGGAACTTTTTTTAATATACAGAAAAACTGAGCATGTTTGTCAAAACAAAAGGAGTCAGTAGAAAAGGAAAAATGTGGATGCAAGAGAAAAAGGGGACCAGGTCTCAGAGAAGGTCATAGAGTCATAGATTCAGAGTTAGAAGGAACCTCAGAGTTCAACTCCCTTATCTTCTAGATAAAGAAACATCCATTAAATCCAGGGAGGATTTGTCTATCGTCACACAGATACCGTAGCACATATCAGAGTTAGGATTGGAATCCAGGTTCTCTGATTCCAGAGTCCAAGTTTTTTCTAAATATGTCTGGGTCCAAGCATATGTGTAGAGGGTCTTTCCTTTAACAAGAAGAGTAGACATCAGAGACAGAAGCAAGAAAGGAATGGCAGTGATATAAAGAGGTTTTAAAGGATAAGAAGGAACCTGAGAAAATTCAAAATGTGCGGCTTTAATCTATTCAGTAAAAGTCATCTTCTAAGAGTAAGGAGACTAGGAATTGACAAGTGAAGTAGAAAAAGCTTGAAACTACCACCAAATAGAATTTTAATAAGAGATCAAAAGAGCTTTAAAAATATCATTGCCAAGCAACAGTAAAGGGACAACAAAAATTAAATAGGCAGTATGAATTGTGTTAGACACATAACTTGAATGATTTCCTTCCAGGTGTTAAAATACATGATATCTGGAGAGGCAGCTAGGTGGCACAGTGGATAGAGCACCAGCCTTGAAGTCAGGAGGTTCTGAGTTCAAATTTGACCTCAGACGAAACACTTACTAGCTGTGTGACCCTGGGCAAGTCACTTAACCCCAATTGCCTAAAAATAAATAAATAAATAAATAAATTCATGATATCTGGCATTACAAAGGACTGGGGATTCTTCAAAAGAAGAAAGGTCAATGACATAGCAATAGCAGAGATTCTAGTGTTAAGCAACTAGAATGGTTGAACATGGATTCAGACCAGGAAGGAAGACAAGTGAAGTAAGAACTGGTGAGATGAAGTCAGGTCATGAGAGTTGGGATCAAAGAACTAGAGATTAGATGAAGGGAAGCAGCAAGTACAGCAGAAATGAAGAAATGAAGAAAAATAAAGGCATAATAGTATAAAAAGTGGAATTTGAATTCAAGATACTGGTGGGTGGTAGAACAATTCAAAGTGAGGATGAGATATAAGACATACACGCTTCAGTGGTTGATTGGGGAGGAAACTGAGATGGTAAGAAATTGTGATACCAGGGGATTTGAAGAATCATCAAAATGTAGCTATTAAGATCCTTGAGGATACTAACAAGGAATAATTTATAAAGGAAGATTGAGTCAGGCATTGAGGTCACTGAAGGAGGGAGTATGTGCAAGGTGAGAAGGGGGTATTGTAATCAAATTACGTGAACCTCAATCAAGGAAAAGGTGGTGAACAAAATAATGGCAAGGAGCTGACAAGTGTACTAACCTTACTTCCTGGCCCTGTAAGTTGGGAACAATGGGAGGAGGAGCTACTATTGGAGAGGCTTTCCAATGATACGATGCTGTCAGGAGAAAGTCAGGTGTCAATGGTTTGGATATCAAGTAATGTTCAAACTCCACTTGGTGACCAAGCTCTTGTCTACAATATGGTGCCCAAGTGTTTCTTTCTACCTTCATGAGCCACAATTTGTCTCTTCTGAATGCCAAACATGATGCTTGCCCACTGTTCCTCCAACACACTCCATTTTTTCTGCTTCTGGGCTTTTCCTTATATCGCTCCCTCTGAATGAACAATTTCTCCCAGATAATAACAATAATTAATGATAGCATTTATGTAGAGCCTTACAATATGCAAAGTGTTTTGCAGTTATTTCATTTTATCATCACAATAACCTTGGCAGGCAGGTGTTACTGTTACTACCATTTTACAAGTGAGGAAAGTGAGGCAGAGTTTAAATGACTTGCCCAGGGTCACACAGCTAGTAAGTGTCTGAAGCTGAAGTTGAACTCCAGTCTTCTTGACTCCTTTCCTACCTTTCCAAGTCTTATCTTCAGTAGCTATCTCAAATGCAACCTACTTCAGGTGTCCCTCCCTGATTATTCTAGTTGGAAGTGATCTCTCCTTCCTACAATCCTTTATTTTGG
The DNA here is from genome assembly GCF_003287225.1 of Phascolarctos cinereus. Taxonomy (NCBI): domain Eukaryota; kingdom Metazoa; phylum Chordata; class Mammalia; order Diprotodontia; family Phascolarctidae; genus Phascolarctos; species Phascolarctos cinereus. The sequence goes on from NW_027555847.1 coordinate 297,874,000, forward strand.
CCATTCATATGGTACTTATAGTCTACCTTATTCTGAAGTTATTTTCGTACATGTCATGCCTCCTAAATTGGAAGTTCTATAAAGTCAGAGATTTGGGTATATATATATATATATATATATATATATATATATATATTTATATACACTCCTCACTTTGCCTAGTACAATGCCTTGAACATAGTAGGAGTTCAATACTTGTTAAGTGAAATGGTGTTCTGTTCTGAGCTAGTAAAATGTCGTGCTGGAATGAGCACTGGGTTTGGAGCCAGTAGAGCTGGATTTGAATCCTATCTCGAGCTGAATGACGTTGGGTACGTTATTTTATATCTCTGGACCTAAGTTTCCTCTTGTGGAAAATAAAAAATGTTGGACTGGATGACCTCCAAGGCCCTTTCTAGCTCTACATTCTGTGATTCCACAAATCCTGTCAGTAGGCAAAGTCCTAAATAATTAATATTAAAACTTTAAAACTATTAAAACTATTAAAAATAAAACCTTCTACCCAAACATTCAGGCTTGTTCAAAGCCTAAAATTTCCAAATGAGACAAGTCAGGGAGCATCTATTACACACTTCTATGTGCCAGGCATTGTGCTAAGCACTGCAGATACAAAGAAAGACAAAAGACAGTCCCTGCCCTCAAGGAGCTTAGAATCTAATGGGGAAGATAACGTGGAAGCATATACATTTGATATTTTTCAGTTATATTCCTCGCTATACTATCTCTCTTACATAATTTTAAAAGACATTTTTGTCCGGGAAAGTAAATGATGTTTAGTAAACCAAATAATTTTCTCCAGTTCAATCAAAACAATGCAAAATAAAGTAGATGTTTGAAAGGTCACTTCCATCAAAAGTGATAAAAAGATGGAAGATACTTCAAGTGACAGATACTATTAAAAGGCAACTAAGTTTCCAAACTAAATAATTTCTTGGGGTTTAACTATTCAAAAGATTTATGACTACAAAACACTATGGAAATTTGAAATGTTCACTGATAACAAAAACTGAGGGGTACTCAAAAATTTTGTATTTTAAAAAAGATTCATAAGAGGCAGCTAGGCAGCATAATGGATAGAGTCCTGAGTTCAAATCTAGCCTCAGACACTTGACACTTAGCCGTGTGACTCCAGGCAAGTCACTTAACCCCAATATGTGTATATCTAAATGTAAATATAAATATATATTTATATGCATATATGTATTTATATTTAGATATACACACGTGTGTGTGTATACATACATATGCATATATGTATGTATACATATATGTGTGTGTGTATATATATTCATAAAAATCCTACTTTCAGGAAGTTTTATGCAACAGAAATGTTATTCTTCTAGTTTACTTTAGAGTTCAACCTTTCAGAGCATAAGGAGAAACTAGTTTCCTCTGCCTTCTGCTTTTAAGTTTTTTGTTTTTGTTTTTGTTTTTTTGCAACTGCTTCCTCTAGGATTTCTGTAGGATAGCACAGGATTTTCTTTCTTCAGATTCCTGTAGCTGAGCTCACTTTTCTCAACATCCTTAGTGTATCTTAATGAGCTAACTTCTTGTATTAGCTACTTCTAATTCAGGTTGATGAGGAAAGGGGTATTGCCCCACAATCATACATCAAAAAACAAATGATAGAATACTTGCTCATATTTTCTAAGAGGACACCTTTGTCATAACAATAAGAAATTTCACAAAGGCAAGGTGGGCTCAATACCCAAATATTCAAACAGATCTTTGATTTCCTAGGTTTAGAAATTACCTCCAGTAATTGCATGTCTACCCATCCTGTTCATCTTGTCCATGTCATCTCACAGGTTTGCTTTTACATGAATTTTCATTTCACACTGTTTTTTTGGAAAACTATGTAATAAATACTACACATTGTTTTTATAGCTACCCTGCTTTTCTGTTCCTCCTTCTTTTTGTATTTTAGCTAGTACCAGATGGTTTTGATAATTATTGCCTTGTAATTTATATACTGCCTGGTAATTTAAGATCCAGCACTGCCAAACCTTCTTTTTTACATTTTTTTCCATTCATTCCTTTGATATTCTTGATTTTTTGTTCTTCCGGGTGAATTTTGGTATTATTTTTTCCTAGCTCAGCAAAATAATTTTTTGGTAATTTAACTGAGATGGCATTAAAGAAATAGATTAGTTTAGTTAAAATTTTCATTTTCATTATATTGGTTCTGCCTACCCATGAACAACTAATATTTTTGCAATCATTTAAATCTGACTTTATTTGTATAAAAAGTGGTTTATAATTATGTTCATATAGTTCCTGGGTTTGTTTGGTAGGTATACTCCCAAGCATTTTATACTGTCTACAATTAGTTTAAATAGGGTCTCCTTTACTATCTCTTCTTGCAAGGTTTTGTTGGTGGTAGATAGAAATGCTGATGATTTAAGTGAGTTTATTTTACATCCTGCTATTTTGCTAAAATTATTCATTATTTCCACTAGTTTTTTAGTTGAATGTTTGGGATTTTCCCAGTATATCATCATATTGTCTGCAAAAAGAGATGGTTCTATTACATTATTGCCCATTGATTCTTTCCATTTCTTTTTCTCTTCTTATTGCTATTACTAGCATTTCTAATACACTATTGAATAATATTGGTGACAATGGGCATCCTTGTTTCATTCATAATCTTATTGGGAAAGCTTCTAGTTAATCCCCATTACAAATAATGCTTATTTTAAGGAAAAATCCATTTATGCCTATGCTTTCAAGTGTTTGGGTGTTGTATTTTATCAAAAGCCTTTTCTGCATCTATTGATATCATCATATGATTTTTGTTACTTTTGTTATTGATACAATCAATTATGTTAATAGTTTTCCTTATGTTAAACCATCCCCATGTTCCTGGTATGAATCCCACTTTGTCACAAGGTATAATCTTTGTAATATATTACTCTAGTCTCCTAGCTACTATTTTATTTAGAATTTTTACATACATATTTATTAATGAAATTGGTCAATAATTTCCTTTCTCTGGTTTTTGCTCTTCCTGGCATAGGTATCAGTACCATAGCTGTTTCATAAAAGGAGTTTGGTAGGACTCTGTCTTTGCTTATTATTTCAAATAATTTATTTAATACTAAAATTAGTTCATTTTTCAATGTTTGATAAAATTCACTTATAAATCCATATGGTCCTGTTGCTTTTTTCTTAGGAGGCTCATTTATGGCCTGTTTAATTTCTTTTTCTAAATATGTTTATTTAGATATTCTATTTCTTCTGTTAATCTGGGCAGTATACATTTTTGTAGATATTGTTCCATTTCACTTAAATTAAACTTAAAATATTGGCATGTAATTGGGCAAAATAATTCCTTATAATTGCTTTATTTCATCTTCATTAGTGGTATATTCACCTTTTCCCTTTTTAATGCTAGTGATTTGGTCTTCTTCTCTCTTTTTAATTATATTAACTATTGGTTTATCTTTTTTTCATAAAGTCAACTCCTAGTTTTATTTATTAATTCACTAGTTTTCTTACATTCAATGTTAGTGATCTCAACCTTTAATTTTTAGGATTTTCAATTTTGTGTTTGAGGATTCTTAATTTGTTCTTTTCTGTTTTTTTTAAATGATATACCAAATTCATTGTTCTGCTCTTTTACTTTTTTTATTGATACAAGCATTTAAAGATATAAATTTTTTTCTGATTACTACTTATGCTACATCCCATAGGTTTTGATAGGTTGTCTCGTTATTGTCAATCTCTTTAATGAAATTATTGATTATTTCTATAGTTTGTCCTTTAAACCACTCACTCTTTAAGATTAGGTTTTTTGGCCTCCAATTAATTTTTTTTTTAGGCAATTGGGGTTAAGTGACTTGCCCAGGGTCACACAGCCAGTAAGTGTCAAGTGTTTGGTCTGAGGCTGGATTTGAACTCAGGTCCTCCTGACATCAGGGCTGGTGCTCTATCCACTGAGCCACCTTGCTGCCCCTCCAATTAATTTTTAATCTGTGTTTCCATGGTCCCTTAGTGAACATAGTTTTTATTGCATTGTGATCTGAAAATGATGCATTTAATATTTCTGCTTTTCTACATTTAACTATAAAGGTTTTATGCCTTAACATATGGTCAGTTTTTGTAACAGTACCATGTACCACTGAGAAAAAGGTATATCCCTTTCTATTCTCATTCAATTCTTTCAAGACATCTATCATATCTAGCTTATCTAAGATTCTATTCACCTCATTAACTTCTTTCTTTTCATTTTTTGGTTAGATTTATCTAATTCTGAGAGAGAAAGTTTAAAGTCCCCCACCATTACAGTATTACTATCTATTTCCACTTGTAATTCACTTTTCCTTGAAAAATGTAAATGCTATAGTATTTGGTGCATATAGGTTTAGTGTCACTATTACTTCATTGTCTATGGTATTTTTTATCATAATATAGTTTCCCTGTTTATCTCTTTTAATTAAATCTATTTTAGCTTTAACTTTGTCTGAGATCTTGATTAGTACCCCTGCTTTTTTTTACACCAGCTGAAGCATAATAAATTCTATTCCACTCCTTTATTTTAACTGTGTGTATCTCATTTTTAACTGTGTTTCTTGTAAACAACATATTGTTGGATTCTGATTTTTAATCCATTCTTCTTTCCATTTCTGTTTTATGGATGAATTCATCCCATTCACACTCAAAGTTGCAATTACTAGTTATGTATTTTCTTCCATCCTATTTTTCCTCACCATTATCCTTCTCAGGCTCTTTTTACCCTATCCCTCCTCACAGATTTAATTTACTTCTCAATACTACCTCCCTAATCTGCATCCTTTTTTAAGAATCCGTCTCTTATCTTCTTCCCTTACCCTCTTATTTCTTAATGTATTCTTAGAGTTCCTCCCTTATCCTCTCCCTGCCACCCTCCTACTTTTAATCTACACACGCTTCTAAAAGTCTCTCCCTTATCCTGTCCACTTACCCTCATTTCTTTATAAAGCTAGAAAACTTTTATGCCTTTCTAGTTTGTTATCCCCTTTTTAACCCAGTTCCAATGAAAATAAGGTTCCAGCACTATAATTCTTCATCCCCACCTGCTTCCACTGTAACAGTTCTTCCATTCATGCCTCATTTGTATGAGATAATTGCTCCATTTTGCCTCTCCCTATGATCCAAGACGATTCCAAGGGAGTTACGATGAAAAATGCTATCCACCTCCAGAAAAAGATTTGAATGCAGATAAAAGCATACATTTTTTTACTTTATTTTTTATTGAAGTATTTTTTTTTGGTCTGTGTTTTCTTTCAAAACATGACTAATATGGAAATATGTTTTACTTGACTGCACATGTATAACATATCAAATTGCTTCCCTTCTCAATGAAGGGTGGAGGGAAAGAAAAGAGGGAGAGAATTTGGAACTCAAAACTTAAAAAAAATAAATGTTTCAAATTGTTTTTACATGTAATTGGAAAAAATATATTTTTTAAAAAAGACAGCTGCTCTGATTGATACAGTGATACAAGACAATTCCAAAAGACTGACTCATGATGAAAAATACTACCCACCTCCAGAAAGAGAACTGATGAAGTCTTAGTACAGATGGAAGCATAATTTTTTTCACTTTGTTTTTCTTGCTTTTCATTTTGCAACATGGCTAATAATGAAATATCTTTTGCATGATTTCACATGTATAATTGATATCACATTGCCTGCCTTCTCAATGGATGGAGGAGGGGCAGGAAGGAGGGAGAGAATTCAGAACTTGAAATTGTTTTTAAATGAATGTTTAAAATAAGAAATAAATAATGAATGTTTTAAAAAGATTGTAAAATGTGCATAACAAAATTTCTACTTTTAGACATTTTCCCTTCTCTTGTCTTATGGTGCAGCTCTCTCTTTTTTTTTTTTTGGTCATTTTTCAAATATCAATGACTGACTCATCAAATAACAACTGACAGTTCTTTCAGGACCAAAGGATTCAACCTTTCATCTGGACCAGGTGATTTGAATTCATCAAGAGCTGGTAAGTGCTCTCTTTTTTCTCTTTTTACTTATCTTAGGAATCAACTCTCTATTAGTCATTTTTGTTCTATCATTTCCAGTGTAGAAGTAATTTTCCTTGGCAGAGAAAACAGAAACAAATAAAAATTGAGTGATTGCCTCCTCTGTGATCAGTTATTATTGTCCCATATACCCCCTCTCCCAAAGCAAAGACCTATCCCTTCCTATATCCTCCTTATATACCCAATATATCTAAGAAAAATATGCCTTGTGCTGCCCTTTGCTTCACTGGCCAACCTCAGTTTCTTCTGAGCTTTAGCAATCCTGGCTCTATTTTTAGGTAATTATTTCACATTCTTACATTTAAGCTTCTATTACCTATCTTTGCTTTCATCCTCTATACATTTTGTTTTAAAGTCTAAGATGACTGATGAATTCCCTGTGTATGTATATCAGTCATTTCAGACAAATCTCATCTTTCCATCTTTTTGGAATTGTTCCCCTTAATGTCTTCAGAATCTCATTCTTTTTTGTTTTTATAAACTTGTTTTTCAGAACTTTTCCAGTTTTCTACTCTTGGTTGTTTTCCTTGCATTTTTTTTCTTTTGGAGGCAATGCGGGTTAAGTAACTTGCCCAGGGTCATACAGCTAGCTAGTAAGTATCTGAGGCCAGATTTAAACTCATGTCCTCCTGACTCCAGGGCCAGCTAGCTGCCCCCAGAATCTTATTCTTGAACATCTCCCATCCTTCCTGGTCTCACCTCCCCTGCAACCAGGAGAAAGCTGAAATTGAAGGCTAAGTGACTTACCAAAAGCCACAGAGATAATCCTCTCCTGGTTCTGACATTTCATGGTTGATGGAGTTATTGCAACAAGTTGCTGCTGCGGTTGCATAGCTTACACATGACTGAGGATAGATCCTGGAATCAATCAATAATCAATAACATTTATTAAGTACCTACTATATGCTAGGCATGTGCTAAGCAATGGAGATACAACTTTTGAAAAAAAACATTCCCTTCCCTCAAGGAGCTTACAATCTAACGGAGGAAGACAACACAAAAAAAGAAGCTGAAAAGCAGCAGGAGATGGAGGGCCCGGTAAAGAAGTCCATCAGAGAAGTCCTTCAGCAGTGCAGTCAAGTCAGAAAAGAGGAGACGTCTGAGCTCAGCTCTCTTCTTAAATAGAAAGTGAACTTTCCCAAATAAGTGAACTTTACCCATTACTCCATGGATAATATCAAGTTCAAGAATTCACCTAATATGAGAGTTTGTGAACCTCCTAGATTAATAAGATTTACTCAACAGCATGTTCTTGAAGGAGGAAAAGGGATATCAATATGGCCCCTACAGCTGGAAGACTGAATGTGGAAGATCTGGACCTTGCAAACTCCTCCTGGCTATTGCGCTTTGGACTGCATACGTATGGGATCAGTGTAGAGTGCTTGTTCAGCAATCCATAGATTGTCTTCACCATCCAGGACCAGGGTAACTGGCTATTTGAGTGCTGTAGGTTTTTGTATTTGTCTGTGGTCTCCAATGAATCCTTTGCATCATTTGCATGTTTTGTAAAGTGAAATAAAGGCGGTTCCATGGCCAATACCCATACTGTACAAGTGCCTGTGAAGAGTTGAGGCCTCTATCATCTCCCTTTGGGAGAAACCTAAAGACAGTCCTAACCTTTATTCTTGCTGGAGTAAAATTCCAGGCTGGAAACTATGAACAAAAGATACACAGAACCTGTGGTGGATTTTCAGAGGATACACAAAATTTCATCACAACAAAACTATGTGAATATCCTATGCTTATATGTTAATATGGTATAGAAAATAGAAAGCATTTTGCCCATAGAGGCATTTCTAGTAATACTTTATTTTTCTCTCTGCTTTCTTTCTTACTCCCATTTTTGTCTCATCTAATTTTGGCTAGCCTAAACCTCGTTTCAAGTTTTCCCGTGATATAAAGGCAAGCTATGCTGATTAAATCAAATAGATGCTTCCTCATCCATCCTTAGAATCTGGTGATCCAACAGCAAGAACTATGACCAAAAGTATCACTGTTTTTCACTAGCAATACTTACACAATGATATCTTAGTATATAAATATATTGGCTGAAAAGAAAGAAAATGATTTACAGCATTTGCCAATTCTAAGAAAGCAGCACTAACTCCTAAGCTTTAGATGGCATATTGAACCTGATTTATTGAGAAATGGGCCATGGGATTTTTCATAATTACAAAAGCTCTCACCTCAGATTTCTGTGTCATTTGAAAGACTTTTTTAAGAAAAAGTCCTATAATAAAGAAACTTCTTGCTTCTGGGTACAATTAAGTGATTATTTTTACTGCTGAAAACAAAAAAAAATGCCTGTGTAATTAGCAAAATCTATTTTTCTCTTGGAAGTGTATATCAATATTAATTAGGTCTTGTGCTCTGATTGAAAACACTTTAAATGTCAAAAATGGCCAGGAGAAAACTTTCAAGATGTCTTCATAATTCATCTCTCCCTCCAACCCTATAGGGAACACCAGACTCAAAGAAGAGTCAAAATGACAGAGGGCCGAAAGACAGGGAAAAGACATACAGTAAATGGTGGAAATAGGCTACAGCACATTACTTATAAGCAAAGAGGGGTGGAGCAGACTTGATCTAGAATACGTGTGTCCAGGGGGAAAAGGGCCAGTCAGGTAGCAATATAGAAAGATGACAGAGATTTCAGATAGTACACTGGTATATGAGAATAAAAGAATGAGAGGTAAGGCTCCATTGCATTGGGCAGATATTCTAAAGGGGATTTACTTAAGACCTGAATAAGATTCACACAGCTCACAAGGCATAGAGAGATTTTGATTTTCATTAATACAATAGAGGGAGTATCCACATTGATGAAAACATGGTTCCACCAAAGGAACAAAGTACTTTCCACCTCATAGGCTCAAGTGATATAATATATGACAGTCACAGGGGGAAAACATGGTATTCTAGATCTAGTCTTCCTCTAACAGGCTGCCTCAGCTCTAAAAATGTGCCCTCTTCCTGTTTGTTAACTCACCCACCACACACACACACACACACACACATACACACACACACACACACACACACACACACACACACACACACACTTCAATATTAGCTATTCCATAACAAGAACTTTCATCTCTCATTTAACCTCATTGGTACCTCTGTGTGTGCAACATCAGAGATGGAAATGCAATGTGATGCATCTGAATAAGCCTCTACCCCATTCCTTTAAAACATAAGTGGGACTCTTCTACAATGAGTCTCAACTCTGTTGTGTGGGAGACACCAGTTGTCCATCACTGAAGAACAGAAGAAATGGCCATCCTCTCACATGGCATAACTAGGGTTCCACAGTAGAACAGTATGTCTTGCCCTGATCATTGATCCCCTTTGTCCTCTGCCAGTCCTAAAAATCCTTCTCCCTCCAGATCTTCAAAGCACTTTGCAGAATAAAACAATAGGAGCCTGAGACACTTAAACTCTAAATAAAATAAAATGGTTTTTAAAAATAATAAAATAACATACCACTAATGCCACTTTGCTTTACTGGTTTTTCTTGAAGGGCAAAAGGCTGCTTTGCCTATTGATCATATCAGCACCAGTGATTGGGAATTAACAAAGTGATGTGAGGTGCTGAAGGTGAGAGAAAGACCTAAAGATTGCAAGTCCCCACAGAAACTGAGAGTAGGATAACACCAAGGAAAACACCCTAAAGTTCTTCTTTCTAGAAACACATTTATGTGAGTTCCCTTGAGACAAACCCTTCCTGAAAAGCCATGAGAGTGTTGGATTGAGAGTCAGAGGACCTGGATTCAAAACCTAACTCTGTCACTTCCTACCTGTGTTACCTTGGAGAAGTCTCTCTGAGTAAGCTCTCTGAGCCTGCGTTTTGTGGTTGTTGTTCAGTCATTTTCAGTTGTATCATACTCTTCATGACCCCAGTTGGGGTTTTCTTGGCAAAGATACTGGAGTGGTTTGCTATTTCCCTCTCCAGCTCATTTTACAGATGAGGAAACTGAGGCAAACAGGGTTAAGTAATTTGCCCAGGGTCACATAGCTAGTAAGTACCAGAGGCCCAATTTGGACTCAAGAAAATGAGTCTTCCTCACTCCAGGCCCAGGGTTCCATCCACTGCATCACCTAGCTGTGCTGAGCCTCTGTTTACTCATCTGGGAAATGAAGTAATTGAACTATATAACCTCTAAGATCTCTTCTAGAAGCACTAAAATCTACTCTCCTGTGACCTCCCTCCTTATTCCCTGCCCTTCCCTGTGTTCTTATGACTGCAAAGGATGACAATGAACCTCCCCCAAAAAACCTTACATCTTAGCCTTTATTATGAATTCTGTTTTAATAGTATAAAAGTACCAAAGGAGAGAATGTTAAAGGAGAAATGTAATTTACTATTCACTTTAGACAGGCATCTGTAGCATTTATTTCAAAATACCAAAGATTTTTCAATTACAGCTCTAGTGAATTTATGTGCCTCATTATAAAGTAATTCTGCTTAATTTGAGGGATCAGAAACCAGAGTTATTAGCTTTTTCACTGCTGCAACCTACAAAGACAGGAAAATGTAAATGATAATCTCATATTTTACACATAATCAGGATGTTATTAACAAGACATATTATAGTCACCAATCGGCCAGTCTCTTTGAAACTGGTCATTTTCAAAAGGGTAACCTATTCTCGATTGTGTGAGTTTAAATAAATCACGATATGATCCTGGGAACTTGGCAAGTACACCAATGATTTTACATCTGGCATCACACACCAGCTGTGTGTTGAGGGAATGAAAAGATTTTCGATTCCTTTACCTTGCCTCATTAGTCATTATGTGGTGATGCATGCATTACCAGGCATATGCAGGCTATGGCTCTCCATATGGAGAGAAATTTAGCAATGTCATAAAACCTGAGAAGAACTTGCTGTGGTCCAGATATTTCAGGAAATTATAAGATTAATTTACTGAAAAGTTCATCTGTAATTTAATAGATTTTATTCATCAGTAGAATTAGAAATTTAATATGTGATTGTGGAACCTGTTGCAAGAGTTTCTAAGGCAGAGATAACTTCAGTTACTGTCACAAGTAAAGTGTATGTGCAATATGGTACCCATCTTCAAGTCATCATATAGATGGAAACAGTGGTTTCTTTGCCAAATCTGTGTCCAACACATTTTTCACTTCATTCTGGATAACTTACTTGAAAATTTCTATTTGATGTAACTGATGAATTTTGAAGTTATTAAAGAGAATTTTTTTTCCATTTTTAAAAATATTTCTAGGGCTATAGTTCTCTCAGATTTTGGTATTACATGTGAACTTTGTGAATTTAATAAAAACATCTATTAAATTTTAAAATGAGAGGCAGTGTGGTATACAAAGGCCACATAATGGTCTGGCCTCTGAGTTAAAAGTACCTCAGCTCAGGTCTTGTCTAATATACTAATTTTGTGACACTAGTCAGGTCACTCAACCTCTCAATACCTCCTCCTCCCTCCCCCAAGCAACTTTCTAAGACTACTTATTAAAGAAGAGTTATATATGTACTGTGGTAGGTGAGTTTTCTTACTAGTAGTTCCCCACATTGATGAAATCATAGATTCAGACAAAAAAATTTACTAAATAAAAATACTCCAATTGTATTACCTTATATTGTGTTTTAATTTAATTTAAATTTTATTAGGCACATTTTATTTTCCTACCCTAGTTAAACATTGAAATAATTTGATATTTAATAAATACTTTAAAATTAAAGTTGAGATGTTCAACCATAGCAATTTTCTAATAAATTTACCAAGTTCAACTAAAATATAAATAAATTTTTTTTAAATGTCTGGTTGGGTAATAATAGTATTTATAATGCAAAAAGTTTATCTACAGTTGAAACCTGTGATTTTTCAAAAGCATTGGATAAAATGATAGATATTTTGCTGTTCTGTTTCATTCAACATTCACAGGCAATATCTATCATTCATCTCAAAATAAAATATGCCTAAACTCAAGGAGACCAAAGAGCTTCCTTGTAGACCTCAGCTTCTGAAAGACTTTCCTGAAGGAGAAGAAAAGAGAATATAATGATCTCTCTGGGTTTTGACAGTGATAAGAAAAGGAGATATTGATGTAAAATAAATCACTAAATCATTTGCTGAATCTGCTGGCTAGCATTTGGATATGGGATTAGAGATGGGCAATCAAAAGTATTCTACCTTATTCTCACCCTTATTGGCTGAACTGAATATCTTCTCATCCTACAATTGTCATATTGTCCTACGTTAATCCCTCAATTCATTCAATGAATATTTAATGAGCCCACACCAACATGTTCTAGGCATTGTGAGGAATAGAAAGATTTCCAAAACATGGTCTCTGCCCTTAAGAATTTATAATCTGGTGAAAGACATAAGATGCATGTGCAAGAAAAGCTAAAATGCAAAGCACAAAATAATAAATATAAGCCAAGTGTAAGTAACTATAGGAACTAAATGAGGGAGCAATCAGATCATGAGATACTTGAGGGAGAGAAGCTGTCAAGTTTCTATGTGGTGTAAAGTAGAGATGTGTAGTGGAAAATGAGTCTTGAAAACAAGGTTAAGGATTTTGAAGCTGATTCCCCAAAAATCTATGAGATGTATCTATGAGATGGCTAGACAAAATTTTGTACAATAAACAATTATGTTCAGTGGAATTTGAATTCAATCTGAGCAAATAGTGTGACATAGAGCCTCAAAAAAAATCTAATAACAATCTTTGCTTGTATTAAGAGAGTAAAAGGATCCAGTTGGGGAAAAGTAATAATGTTGCTGTTTGCTACCTTGTCATTCCACATCTAGGGAATTTTTTCCTGTTCTGGGCATCATGTATGCGTTTTGTACCCCCTCCTCTTTCACATGTGAAGTGCCCCCAAAAGATATCCTAGATTACAGGTGCTCTAAGGATCCATATTCATTTAAAACTATAGCTCATCCGTCTCTATAAAGATGTTACTTTTACTAATCAGCCAGAGAATACAATTAGTTGAAATTAAAGGGCATTTTACCACAGATCTAGGAGTATGTACTATAATATGCTCGGAAATAACTAAAATAGAAAAAACTCTTATTTCTGCCCTGAGGTCTCATTAAAGACACCTCCCACTTTTGACTGGTTGACCTCATTTATAAAACAGACACTTTACACTTAGTGGACACATAATTTATTGAAACACATTAAGGTAATTTTAAATGAGTCATATATTCCTCCCTGATCCTCCCACTGACAACCCTCTGTGCCCAGGATATGGGAGGAAAGATCAGAGAAAGGACTGTGGGCTTGGAATTCAGAGATCAAAACAACAAGCACTCAGAGAAAACAGGAAGGAGGAAGGCATGGAAGGAGAAGGGAAAGAAAGAAGACAGGGATTTCTAACTGCCTCCCATTTGATTTCACTAGTTAGGGACATTTCATAGCAGTGACCAGTGCCAACCAGTCTTGCTCCAATGGGTCCTATCCCGTTCCAGAGCCCAAACCTTCATTGCCCATGCATGACTACCACAGTACTTCAGAATCAGTTCCAACTCCTCCTTTACTCCACCCAGTTTGTACTACATTGGCAATCCCAATTGGGTTCTAAACCCATTAGGCTACCTTGTGCTATCAGGAATTCCCAATATCTCAGAAGCCTCTCCACTCTGCTCAACATGGAAGTGATTCCATGGAATTGTAGACTTGGTTGTCTAGCCTCTCCACTCCCAATTACATGAAAGGAACAGAATGGAATCTCAGGTTGAGATTCATCCTCGAGGCAAAGCCCAGAGGACCAAGCTTACATGCCCTCATAAAAAAAATCTTATCCGGCCTCCTGACCTCTCAAGCAGCTTGAACTTGAGCTCAAACTCACAATTAGATGAGCTTTGTATATGAGTGTGTCCTTTATGGACAACAGTCCACAGAAGAAAAGAATTTGCTTAAGGTAAAGAGGCAATGGTGTCCTTTTCCCCAGCCTCTACTTTGCATATGGCTGACATGAAAGCATCAAAGTCGATAGTTAGGAAGTCCTGCTCCCTAGAACCATTTGGTAACTATGGAACAAATAAATATACATCATCCAGTTGTGGCTTGGTTGGAAGAAATGAGGATTTGGGTTTATCACCATGAGATAGGGAAGAGGTATCTAACTGAAGAAACCAAAGAATTTCTTTGGACTATGATAGAAGGAGAATTCAGGAGCTCAAAGCTGAGCTGACAGCAACACTAATCTCAGGAGTGATCTCTGGTTGAATCTGGAAAGAGACCTTAGAGCTTATCCTATCACAAGCCATCTAGGTGAGCATATCTGGAAAAGGCCTGTAGATCCCAGGCTTACTGTTTCTTCCCTCACTGAAAGAGGATAGCACTACCTTGGTCAACCAGGAGAGGAATAATTTGAGTGGTACAAACATGGAGAAACAGCCTTGTAGTATAACGAAAGAGTGGCCCAAACGGAGCAATCAGTGGAGAAGCAGCACCATCCGTTAACGAGTTATTATGCAGACTGTTCCTGGGCAAAGCAAGAGATATGAACATTCCTAACTACAGAGCTGTGAGTCACTTGGGTGCAGTTTGGCTGTCTTACGCTCCCTTATCAAGGTATAAGTTTTTGGTCACATTCCCCAATAAATACCTTCTCCTTTGGTGGAAGAATGTGTCCCCTTCTTAGCTGAAAGGTTATGGTGGTGGTGGTGGTGGTGGTGGTGGTAGTAGTAGTAGTAGTAGTAGTAGTAGTAGTAGTAGTAGTGCTTTACATTCTGCTTACTGAAGACAATAGACTATTTGTTATATGGGGGAGGGGGAGGAGAAGAAGGGATTCTGGGGGAAACTATGGCAATATTTGAGAAATCAAATAAAAGCCTTTTTAAGTTTTAAAAAGACTTAGTAGAATTCACCTTGACTAATTTTTTAAATGGAACATATGCTAGTAGGGGCTCAGAAGCCTCGGTGTTTAGTAAATAGGAGAGGAATTTCCCCACCAGGGTTACCTTATAACACTGAGTTAATTGTAGCAGTGTAGACACCTCTTCTGGGAACCCTTCAACCTGCCAATATGAATGCAGTTTGGGGTAAGTGAACCAGCTTAGAGAAAGAAGGAAAAGGGATTAGTGCCAGGCACCCACTATACTTGTAAATTTAGCTATCTAAATAAATAGTGTGATAAGAAAAGTAGCAATAAAGTATTCTCCCCCATCACAAACAAAGGAGCACTCTCACACTATATGTGTATGTACATATGTGGGGAGATGGATAGAGAAAGAGAGGAAAAGAGATAAAGAGATAGAGAAAGCATCAGTATTACATGTGTGGCCAGAATGAACATATGAAGGACATACATGTTGGGAGTACATGTGGCCAAGGAACATACATTAAGGGGCACACACAGGGAACATGTGACACCAGAACCATATTGTAGAGAGGCATCTCAAGCATCCAATGCTACAAGGCTACTTCATCTCATGATGATGTCACCATCTTGTATAGAATTCAGCCTCTCCCATAGTCCATCAATTCCTTGAATTGACCTAATCATCTTTGTACGTGAGCAAATCAAATCAACAGGCATTTATTAAGCACCTACTATGTGCCAGGCACCGAGCTAAGGGCCGGAAATACAAAGGAAGGTAGAAACAGTTCCTGTCTTCAACGATCTTATAATCTAATGAGAGAGACAACATGCAATCATCTGTGCACAAACAAGATAGATTAGATAGATAGATAGATAGATAGATAGATAGATAGATAGATAGATAGATATTGAGATGATAGATAGATAGATAGATAGATAGATAGATAGATAGATAGATAGATAGATAGATAGATATAGAGATAGATACAGAGATAGATACAGAGATAGACATGGTAAATCAAAAATAATCTCAGAGAGAAGGTACTAGCATTAATGAGAACTGGAAAAGACTTCTTGCAGAAAATGAGATTTTGAGCTGAGACTTAAAGAAAGCCAGGAGGTGAATATAAGAAGAAAAGAAATTCCAGGTATAAGAGTCAGTCAGTGAAAATGCACAGATTCTGGAGCTGGAATACCTTCTCTGAGGAACAGGAAGTAGGCCAACATCAGGTGGATCACAGAGCACCTCGAGGTGATTATAGTGTAAAGACACTAGAAACGTAGGAAGGAGCCAGATTATGAAAAGTTTTAAAAACCGAACAGAGGATTTTTATAATTGATACCAGAATAAGAAGTGACTGGTATTGATTAAATGGAGAGGAAAAGGATATGTTATGGTCAAACTTGTACTTTAGGAACATTACATTGATAGCTAAGTGGACAGGCATGGGGAGAGACTTGAGGCAGAGAAACCAACCAGAAGCCTACTTTCATAGTGCAGGTGTGAAGTGGGAAGGGTCAACACCAGGGTGGTGGCAGTGTCAGAGGACAGAAAGAACCATGTGTGCAAAAGATGTGCTGAAGGTAGAACTGAGAGGACTTGGCAGCAGATTATCTATGGGGAATGAAAGAGATTGAGAAGTCAAAGATGACCTGTAGGTTGTGAGCCTGTGCTACTGTGAGGATGGGGTTGCCCTTCACAGTAGTAGGGAAATCAGGAAGAGGGGAGGGTTTAGGGAAAAAGATGATGGTGCTCTGGCGGTCTCATGGTTGCTTCCAGGCTGTGGTCTAATGGTCCCTACTAGGTATTGCCAAGCATGTAGCTGTGGAATTTTTCAGTCTTAGGTAAAAGTCTCAGTTGACATTCTCTTTCCCATAAGAAGAATGGGTGTACCAGCTCTCTTTTAGCTTGCAGCCCTGGCTCTTTAAATAATGAAAATTTAAGCTTTTCACACATCTAATGACAGACTAGGGAAAATGATTTCTCATCTTAAGAATAATTTGTCAGGCCTCAAGGCCTTAGGTACATAAGGGGTTTTCTCACCAGAAGGAGACTCTGCCTCCAAAGGCTGAGGTTTTTTGGAACAAATACAGTCAGCCAGCAAAGTAGACACTATAGGTATTTAATTTGTCTTTGGAACTTCCAACCAAATGGGCCTTCCTACTGTTCTTAGAATGAAGGAGTGGGATTCTTTCTGGAATGTCATATGTCTTCACATATGTTATGCTGTTATTATATGGAATGGTTCTCTGGGAGGGGAAGAAGGAGAGATTCTAGGAGAAACCATGGTGATAAAAAATCAAATTAAATTTATTTTTCAAAAGACTTAATAAAGTTTACTAGCGTATAGGAAATAGGAGAGGAATTTCCCCACCAGTTAACCTTTTTCTTCCCCGCCATGAGGGTGGTGAGAGAAAGAAAATAAATGCTTGCTAATTTTTTTAAAAAATAATACTGACAAGCTAGAAAGTATCAATCAATCAGTAAGAATTTATTAAGTACCCACTATGTACCAGGCACTGTACAAGGCACTGGGATGCTAAGACAAACACTGAAAAAGATCCTTTGGTCTCTCCAGCAAATGAAGTGGAAGGGTAGGGGGGAGGAAAATCAAAAACAAAAACCATTTGGGTGAAAACATAAGAGCCATTGCTTCACCTTCAATCCTTTGTTCCAAATCTCTGCTTTAGAATCGACTCATCTTTCTGAGCTCAAATCTGGTCTTCTGACATGTCTGCTGACTCTTTTCTTTCCACCGTGTCTCAGATTGGACAGATATGTGGTGTAGCAGATACAGTGCTGAAACTAGAGTCAGGAAGACCTGAGTTCAAATCCAGCCTCAGACACTTATTAGCTGTGTGACCCAGGGCAAGTCACTTCACCCTCTTTGTCTCAGTTTCCTCTTCTATGAAATGATCTGGAGAAGAAAATGGCAAACCACTCCCTCCAGTGTCTTTGCCAAGAAAACCCCAAATGGGGTCACGAAGAGTCGGACATGACTGAAATTACTGAACAAGTTTATTAAGTGGGGTTGGGAAGAGAGGACAGAGAGGTCGAACCTATATCCTAGGACAATCACTTTGTTTCTATGCAGAGGACAGGTTGGAGTCATTATAGACTTGAAGGAGGTAGACCAGTCCAGCAAAGAGGTAATGGATATCTGAATTGGGGTGATAACTGTGAATAGAAAGAAAGAGACTAGGGGCATCTATGTGGTGCAGTAGATAGAGCGCTGGCCTTGGAGTCAGGAGGTCCTGAGTTCAAATCTGGCCTCAGACACTTGAAACTTACTAGCTGTGTGACCCTGGGCAAGTCACTTAACCCCAATTGCCTCATCAGAAGAAGAAGGAAAAGGAAGAGGAGGAGGAGGAAGAGGAGACTAATGATTGCTTGTGTGGAATGAGGTAGCATGAGGAGTCATGGATAACACTGAGGATGTTACCTGGATGAATGGAAGTGGAAGAATGGGAAGATTTATTGTAGGGGTGGGTTTAGGGGGAAAAATAATGAGTTCTGTTGTGGACATGTTGAATTTGAACTGTATAGAGGCCATTTATTCCACGCCTCTCATTTTACAGACAAGGGAACTGAGGCCCAGGAAAATTAAATGACTTCTCCGAGGTCACACATATGGCAAGTGTTAGAGTTGGGATTTAAATCCAGATCCTCTGGCTTCAGAGCCATGTTTATGTAGTATGAGCATTGAGTAAAAATATAATAGGTAAATAAATCATCAAACCCAGTCTCAGATACTTGACACTTACTAGCTGTGTGACCCCGGGCAAGTCACTTAACCCCAATTGCCTAGCCAAAAAGACAAAAAAAAAAGAAGATAAATAAATCATTCTCTAAACTGCATCTTAAACCAGTTTGTTTCTTTGTTTGTTTGTTTACTGTACCTAAGTTAAAAAGCTACTAGAAAACATTTAAAACCTGAGTAGTTTCCCTAATTGTGACCAGACATTTTTGCCCTTCATTTGTAGCAAAAATGGCTTCTCCTCCAAGCTCATGATACTGTGTCCAGGGTTTAAAGTTTAAGGGATGATTGATTAATAACAAAAATAGTAACTGCTACAATTATCTTGGCTCCACCTCCCCAACATTTGGGAGGTTTCAAGTTCTCAGTTTCTCTCCCCTCTATCCCCAGCTGGTCAGCTGCCGCCATCCTGCATCCATTCCCTCCTCCAGCTTCACTGATAGTATCTAGAAATTGTCTTTCACTTCTCTTTGTGTCCCCAGTGCTTAGCACAATGTCTGGCACACAGTAAGCACTTAATAAGTGTTGATTGACACTGCTTAGAAATCCCAAAAGGCCATAAATCACAGCTGTCTCCATTATGATATTCTCTATAACAAAATGAAATAAAACAACCCCAGGGCAGTCTCTTTGTAGAGAAAAGTCCCAAAATCAGTTCCATCCAGGTGTGTGGGAGATTTAAATGGCAGAAAATTCCCCAGGTTGCACAACTGCTTGACCAAAATCTCTGGATGGGTGGGAAATCTGCAACCTTAAGACCACATGGGGCCTTCTAGGTCCTTAAGTGCCTTTTGAGCACTTATATTTTATATATATATGTATACATATATATGTATATACATATACACATATATATTATATAATATTATTTATTAAATTAATTTAAATTAAATTAAACTTTATTTAAATTTTTATTTAGTCAAAAGGCCACACTTAAGGATCTAGCAGGCCCCATGTGCATAAGACCGAAGGTTCCCCACCCCTGGCTGGATGTTCCACTGACGCTTCAAATTGATCACGTCCAAAATGGAACTTCTGCTTCCCTCCTCCCAACTTTTGTTCTAGTCCTCTATAACCTTAGAATCATCCAGACTTAGGTAGGGTGCTGAAAGGAACCTTAGGGAGCATGGAGTACAATCCCCAAATAGTTAGAACCTTGACAGAGGACATGTGAGAAATAGACTTTGGGAAGGGGGGAGGTCAGCTAGGTGGTGCAGTGGGTAGAACAACGGCCCTGGAGTCAGGAGGACCTGAGTTCAAATCTGGCCTCTGACCAAATACTTGACACTTACTAGCTGTGTGACCCTGGGCAAGTCACTTAAATCCATTGCCTAGCCAAAAAAAATAGACTTTATGGCCAGGATCTGAACCAAGGTCATCTGACTCCAAATTGAGTGTTCTTTTGACTGTACCAAACAGCAATCATTGATTCTTCCCTATCCCATGCCCCCCCATATTCCATCCTGCCAATTCTATCTTAATATCTCATATCCATATGCTCTTTTCTATCCTCATTGCCATTCCCCAAGTTCAGGCCCTCATTCTTGCTTCAATTATTCTAATAATTGGTCTTCATGCCTTCATTCCCTCCTCTTCTAATCCTTGCTTCACACCACTGTCCAAATAATCTTCCAAACAAACAAGTCGGATGATGTCATGCTCATGCTCAAATATCTTCGATGGCTCCCCACTGACTACAGGATAAGAAATTAAACTCCTGAGCCTGACATTCAAGGCCCTCAACAGGAATCCATGGAATTGTGCTGTGAGAATTTTAATACAAACTGATGTGAAATGTGTACTCTTCACACCATGAGAACCAAAGTCTTCTCTTCGTAGACTCAAAGGATCATCTTTATCGATATATCTAGCTTCATACTTATCCCCATTTCCTAAGATTTGCAATTAATTACAGCATAACATGCAATAGCATCTTAAAACAAATCCTTTTGTGGAAGGAAAAGAAATTCAAGGCCTGTTGCCAGTGGCAGAAGGTAATCCCATAGGGCAGCATGGAGAAAAGTGACTGAGCTGTAGATAAAAGCACAGCTCCTGCTGTGGGACATTATACAGCCATCAAAGATACTGGAAAAATGCCCAAAACGCCTTCATGCTAGAGACTGGAAACATAAGTTAAGTAGTCTCATGCACACTGAATGGAAAAGAAGAACAGTCCTGGGATTCTATCAGGCATAGCTACAGTAGATGAGAGGAGAGCCCTTTCATCTTCAAGTGCAGGAGATTTGTTTTCTTCTTTAAAAGCAATGATAACACAGAGAAGCCCTGATCCAGGGAAGAAATACACCACAGCACCCCATTGTCAGCCCTGTTTAGTTAGTACAGTTCTTTATGGTGCTAAACCTATTCAAACCCTCTACACACAATGACACCTAATTATAACACCATATGCTTGCAAAAGATCATTTTTCACAATGCTTGAGACCTTTACACATGGCAAAATCTTTTCTAGTGAAGCAAAAAATGTATTTGATTTGCTGTCCTTCTCCTACTGTCAGAGCATCTCGAAGACCTTTGAGGAAAAACATCAAAACTGTTGCATTAATAATTTTTTCATATATTTTTGCATGTTTGGTTAATTAATTGGCATCAGGAGAATATATCATTTTACATTTAGATTTGAGTATCCGTGGCTTAATTTAGTAATAGACATGATTTTAATTGGATTTGAAATTGGGGTATAATGTCTCTAAGGAATTTCAGACTGGTCAGGGTAGACTAAAATATTAATTACTGTACTTCAAAATATTATCATGTTTTCTGAATTCCTTACCATCTCTCAAAGTTCCCACAGCAACGATGAGGGTTTTCCAAATCCTTATAATTTCTGGAGTGCTCAATTGTTTACCCAGATTACTAAATGAGTGTGGCTTGCTATAGTTAACTATGTACAACAAAATCCTTGTAAGTAACAGAAGATGAGGCAGGTGTAAAAATCTCAAAAAAAGGGAGTGTGGCAACCTTCCATCAATTTATTGTACAATTAATTTTACCATGCTGCTTTAGACACAGTTAAGAATGTATATTTTGTTCCATCTTCCTTGGAATGGTGGACTGGCTTTTAATAAAAGACCCGCTAAATCAGGTGGTGTTCTCAAACTATTTAATTCAGTAAAGAAAAAAACAAGTATCATGAGCGTTTGCCTAAGAATTGTGACAAAAATTATTTTAGCAATTTAAAACTATTCAGAAGAAAAAGTATAAAGTAATGAGATATTTTTGTTGTTGTTCAATCATTTCAATCATGTTTGACTCTTTGTGACCCCATTTGGGGTTTTCTTGGAAACATATTGCAGTGGTTTGCCATTGCCTGGCACATGGTGAACACTATATAATTGTCAGTGAATGTAAGTACTCTATATTGTTTTTCAATGCAATTGGTATAGAGTGACAAAAGTGATCAAATGAATTTTTTTTGGTAAGATAACTGGGAAATGCATTCAACTGAATTGATTTCATCTGACCGGTATTAAGTTTTGTTTCACATTTTAAATATATAAATAAATAAATATATGACATATGTTGTTATTGTGTTTCTAAAATTTTTCTAATTTCTAAAATGTTTCTAAATTTTTTCTTGTAAAATCTGGGAAAGAAGTGTAACAGAAATGTTGTTTAAAAAGTAATCTGGATACTGTTAGATTGTGAATTGAGCTATTAAAGAATGTGGTCAAAATGTTTGAAAAACTGCTAAGTATTTAATTGGATATATTTTGCTTTAAAGTGGATAATAACAATAATTTACTATTTGGTGGGGGAAGGAAGTAGCAAAGACCTCTTAAACTGTCCTTAACTCTGAAGTTTTAGGACTTTCCATTCAGGCAGAGTCAAAAGATCTTAGCCCTGCTGACAGCATGTTGTAAAATTCTGAAGTACTGAGGTCTGAGAAATTAGGACCACTCCCAGTCAAAGTGGAGAAACTTACAAATTTGTCTATAGTAAAGAGTGAGTTTTATCTAATAGATTATTTGACTACCACTCATGAAAAATCATGAAATTGTACCTGTTAATAAATAACATGTATTGAAGTGACATCTTTGAGACAACTTAGTAACAATAGACCTTAGATTCAAAAATTTCATTTTTGCCTTAGGCTTAATAGGCAGTACAGATTGGAATCTTAACTGGTGTCAGCATTTTTGAATCAACTTTCACATATTCTTTGTAGGTGTGTGTATTAGTAGGATTTAGTGAGGTTCGGATTCGCTCCTATAAATGACACTCTCCAATGCACCAGAAAATAATAGGAAATAAATAATTTATTTAGAAGAAGCAAAGCACAGGTAGTTTGAATTTGCATAGAAAGCATAAATAATAAGAACAATCAATAATATAGCACCGATCAAGAGAGTCGGTAATGGAAGAGAATACATCACCAATTCAAGGGAACCTCCAAAGTCAATCAACGGCTGGGAGCCCCGTTGCAGCCAGTACAAACTTGAATTGTGTAAAGATTTTCCCGGGCGAAGCGTCCTTCCCGCGGGTGAGGCTCAGCGGGCTTACAGGACGCAGTGTTTTTATATTGTTCTAAACAAAGAAGGCTTGGGGCCAAGAAGCCCTTTTTGATGCTTGCGCTATTCATGGTTTGTCCAATGCACATCTGACCTTAGCCACGCTCCCATCCGCCTGAGGCTTGGTATTTTGTTTTTTAATAACATCACGTCTCACAAGGAGAGGAGCCAACCCTCCATGTCAACGTGACCTAGGAATGGCTAGTTCCTGGAATGCTAGGCCAAGAACACTCAGGAGATATGGAACGGTCATGACCGAGATTTGAACTGAACCTATTTATTTGAGTGATCTTATTAATTTAAAGGGGAATTTCCAATTTCCATTTCACTTGGCCTTAAGATCATGAGAATAATAGGTGAGGGGCAAAGGTGTGACATGAGTGTATATAGTGCGTATTTTGGTATACATACAACAATTGCATATACAAAGACATAAAAAGAACAAAGCAAGTAGTAGTATGGGGGTAGCTAAGGAATTAAAATACATAGTAGCAGTAGGAGATTTAAAAAGAAAATCATACCAATGATGATTAGTATCTGAGATCACTAAATGAGAAGCTTCGACTAGTCTTCCTGCAGCTATAAGAGTCTGTATTCGATGTTCATTTAACGCGCGTTGGTTGGACTCTAATAACTTTTTGATTTCAGTCGACTGATTCAAGATGTTCATAAGGGGATATAGAGATAGAGACACATGAGGTAGAGGCAAAGATTGGGGTACCCAAGCAAAATTTTTAACTAGGTTAGTGTCTGGTGGAAAGTAAAAATCATTTCCTTGCCAGCGTAGGAAAGATACATTGGATAAGCAACCAGAAAATGGACAGTAGTAATATCTACAGATAGAAGGTCAGAGTGATTATTAGAGGCTATACAAACATATTGAGTAGATACTTCATATATCATAGAAAAGTTACTCACTGGGTATAAAGTTAGATCACACAAATTGGATGAATGTGAGAGAAGGCAGGGTTCCATCTGCCGAGTCATCATCCCACAAACAATCCCTCCATTAGTTACAACACAATCAGACAGAGTATGAGTTACATTATACCAATCTATATAGTTTCCATAGATATGAGGTAAAGCAAAGTATTTATGTAAGACAAAAGGTATTACATGAAATTGACACATAACAGTCCAAGTTTTAACTTGGTAGAGTATAATAGTTCCAGCGCACCAAAGTGGAGTGCATCTAGCATTCTCAGGTTTTTGCTTTTTCCATACATCTGACAAGTCAAGTATATCGTTCCATATGTGAGAGTTACCTTCCTGTAGTAATCTTTGGGCATTTTCCTTCTGTATGAGGGTATATAAGTTTTGCAAGGAACATTTAGTCCAATTAAATAAAACACAATGTTTTTCATAAGGTGTAAATTAACGAGGATGCTATTATTAAAGACTTGTAAAAATTGGCCTTGATATTGTAATGTATTTTGGTGTGGCAGGATCGTTGTGGGTAACCATTGGGCATTCACAGTCAAAGCTTGAGAAACATCTTGTCCAGCACTGCGCAGTCTGCTAGCCAAGGTCTCAAGGTCTATAGAATTAACTATACCCAAACCAGTTCCTGCACCACCAAGTAATGTATCATACCAAGCTCTTTTTTTCCTGACACAACTTTCTAAAGAGGGAAAAGTTACATTATAATGAAACACTATTTTGTGTTGCAAGATAGAGGTGTTAGTACATGAGCGGGGACACGAATTATTCCAGGAGGTTTCGGAGTCACAGGTACAACCCATACTAATTGGTTTAGATATTCTTCATACAGCCCATTGGAGGTGTTACGACAATAAAAATATTTTCTGTCGTCCGCTTGTGATAGTGAGACAGTGTAGGTGGAGTTTACTTGTGTCCAATTATATGTTACAGATCTTAACCTTTTAGGAAAATATGGACTAGGTGGCCAACTTGTAAGGGTACAGGATATATTGGTACCGTTTGCTGCAGTTACAGTTAGATTAAAACTAGTTAAATTGATTCTCATTAGGGGAAATAAAGGGGCGTCCCAAACTTCTACGTTGAATGGGTATGACCAATTCATGATGTGGGTGTTGTTTTCACCAGCGTAGATGGAATCAGTACGCGGTCCTTGCTGAGGATTCCCACTGGAATACCTGGAGTTCATGCCATAGTTAGCGTATAGCAGGCAAACACTGTAAAACACTTAATATCGTAAAAACATTTGGGTTAGTGGGACATGATACCATTTATCATCACCAGGGTATACTACTATGGCAGTATTAGTGTTTCCTTGTGCTATGAGCTCAGCTGGCCTTGGTCTATCAGATTGATGCTTCTTTATCCAAACTTTAGTACCATTATCACTCTGTATTTGTAGGGGGGTCCCATAATAAAGAGAAATAATATCTAGGGTTTTACAAGTGTTTTTCTGGGTAGCCGTTTATAGGGGCAGGCAACTAATACCCAGAGTAGGTGTCCACACAAGTGCAGGCATATTGACACCCCTGACTAACAGGTAATGGTCCAATATAGTCTATTTGCCAAATTTGAGCAGGTAAAGACCCTCTAGCCAATTCTCCAGTGATTTTCTTCGGCACAGGCCGATGAGCAAATAATTGACATTGTATGCAGTTTTGTACTATTTGCTTAAATAGATCCAGAGGTATGTTAATCCCTCTGTCTAATGCCCACCTGTAAGATGCAAGAGCGCCAAGATGTCCTGCGGTGATATGGACCCATTTTCCTAATTGTGTTTCATTTTCCTCTCTGGGGGTGACCTTTAAAGCTTTTCCTTGAAGTTTGGATAATTCATCAGCACGGGCATTATACTCACGTTCCACAGAATCTTGATTCACATGGGCATCTACATGAAATACAGATACATTAGTACATTGACACCATTCCCATATTTGTTCCCATAATTCTTTTCCCCACACATCTTTGTCTCTAATTTTCCATTCGTGTTTCTTCCAAATTGGCATCCAAACTGCTAGGCCATTGGCTACGGCCCAGGAATCAGTATATATATATATGACATTGGCCACCTTGTTCCTTTTGAATTACTTGATAGACAGCCACTAATTCGGCCCATTGGCTACTCTGGCCTTCACCAGAGCTTTCCAAAATAGTATTGCATGAAGGTTATAGGCTACAGCTTTCCAACATCGCTTAGATCCTATATATTTAGCCGAGCCATCAGTAAACCAAGCATGCTTCTTCTGCTCGGGGGTTAGAGAATCATATCCATTATTCCAAGAAACAGGTGATTGATCATAAGACTTTGGTGGTATATCAATATCATTTGAATGTTTTGGTAATTCTAATACCTTTTCATGCAAGGTGGAAATACCCGATCTGCCTGTCTTGACTCTATTTTGCAAATACCATTTCCATTTAATAATTGATGATTCTTGGGCATGTCCTATTTTATGTGAGGCGGGGGTCCCCATAATCCAACTCATAATGGGTATGGCTGGCCTCAATACAACTTCATGGTTTAAAGTTAAATGTTCTGTCTCTACCAGGGCCCAATATGCAGCCAATAATTGTTGTTCAAAAGGAGTATAATTTTGGCCAGCAGGTGGCAGTTTCCGCGACCAAAATCCTAAAGGAACATTCCTGCCCTGTTGTTTTTGCCATAAACTCCAATCAGCATATCCATGCAAAACTGTAACTTGCAATTCCATCGGCCCTGGCTGTACAGGCCAAAGATCCAGGGCAGTTTGAATAGCTATTTTGGCTTCCTCAAAGGCTTTCGATTCTGTTTCCCCCCATTCAAATGCATACTTTTTCCGGGTAACTTTATACAATGGCTTCAAAATCTGACCTAAATGAGGAATGTGATTCTCCAGAAACCAAACAACCCAACGAACTTTTGAGCTTCTCTTTTGTCCCTAGGAGGTGAAAAATCTAATATTTTTTGCTTGGCCTTGGGGAGGATTTCTCTATGACCCTTATTCCAAATTATTCCTAAAAACTTCACACTTTGAGCTGGACCTTGAATTTTATCAGGATTAATCTCCCATCCCTTCTCCTTCATATGTTCTATTAGTTGAGTTAATCTTTTCTCTACCACCTCTTTATTCTCTGCCTGTATTAAAATATAGAGGTTAAACTCAAAAATTTTAGACAATCCTTGGGGTCGAGCCACACTCCTCCAGCTCCCCCATCACTTAATCTTACAAGCCAGGAGATTGCAGGCTCTCCTGATCTCTGTGAAAACCTACTAAGCAAATCAGTACTTTCTCTTTGGGAGTAATCTTCCGTGATTTCAGTCACCCGGGGCGGGTTAGCTCCCTCCTTTTCGGCTTTTCTCCTATCTATCGGCCGAGCTTCCCCGTCTACAACATCCGGAACAATAAGATCACTCAAATAAATAGGTTCAGTTCAAATCTCGGTCATGACCGTTCCATATCTCCTGAGTGTTCTTGGCCTAGCATTCCAGGAACTAGCCATTCCTAGGTCACGTTGACATGGAGGGTTGGCTCCTCTCCTTGTGAGACGTGATGTTATTAAAAAACAAAATACCAAGCCTCAGGCGGATGGGAGCGTGGCTAAGGTCAGATGTGCATTGGACAAACCATGAATAGCGTATGCATCAAAAGGGGCTTCTTGGCCCCAAGCCTTCTTTGTTTAGAACAATATAAAAACACTGCGTCCTGTAAGCCCGCTGAGCCTCACCCGCGGGAAGGACGCTTCGCCCGGGAAAATCTTTACACAATTCAAGTTTGTACTGGCTGCAACGGGGCTCCCAGCCGTTGATTGACTTTGGAGGTTCCCTTGAATTGGTGATGTATTCTCTTCCATTACCGACTCTCTTGATCGGTGCTATATTATTGATTGTTCTTATTATTTATGCTTTCTATGCAAATTCAAACTACCTGTGCTTTGCTTCTTCTAAATAAATTATTTATTTCCTATTATTTTCTGGTGCATTGGAGAGTGTCATTTATAGGAGCGAATCCGAACCTCACTAAATCCTACTAATACAAAATTGGCGTCACGAACAGGATTCGCTGTATAAATGCCTTTCTTTAAGAGAAATGTTGAGCCCCGGGCTCCGGTAGAGGTCCCCGGTTGGGAGGACCCTCGGTTTTCCTCGCTCGCAAAAACCTGGTCACAGTGTACAGGACCTAGTGAGGATTGGGGGTGTTGGGGGTTCTCGTTTGGGGTGCGACGGATGGGCCGGTTGCCAGCAGGGATAATGGGGGGATACGACCAGTACATCATTTCCCTCCCTTTTGGGTTGTTTGCAGCCAGACAGCCAAAGGCTGCAGCAGGACTCTGAAAAGCTGCCTTCATTCTCCCCCTCTCCCTCCCCAGGTAACAGCAGCTTCAAAGCAGTGCGTGGATGGGAGAGGGAAAGAGAGAAGAATACTTTATTACTTAGGTTATATGGTTGGTAGAGGGCAAGTTGGGAAGGATTGTTGAAGTGTTAGGTCAGAATTAGAAAGGAATGAGATATGTACAGGTTTTAAAGGGGAATTTCCAATTTCCATTTCAGTGTGAAACTCCAGAATGTGATTATCTTAATGAATAAGATGTCCTAATATATGCTCATTGTTAACTGTTATTGCAACATTAGAAAAGTAATATCATAGCCCTAAGCTGCAATTAGTGAAATTGTTATTTGATGTAAAATCTCTTGGGATTATAATCTGATATTATTTTGAGTTTTGATTTCAGGTAATATTGTCTGAATTGCCATGAAACCAATAAGTCCACCATCCAAATGGAATGCTATGTGCTGTCTAAGGGGAGTGCAGTCTTAGAACTGCTATGGGTGGATGATTGTGCCTGGCAAGGTTGAAAAAAACAACCTAGTGTAGACATTTGATTCAGGTTCCCCATTGTGCTATTTCCTTTCTGAACAGGAAATTTTCCCATCTGGAAAATTCTAAGCCTGGCCACTACATCCTACAAATAATGTGGACCTTTTCTGTATGTGTTGTTGTGATTCTTACATGGAATCAAACAGCTTTTGATTCCAGAGTTAAGAAAGCCTTTCCCCTGTGATGGTTTATGTTAGGTCAGTCCATTCCCTTGAAGATACATGAAGATATACAATGTCCTTGATATTCTCATAACCACGTCCCTCCTTTTTCCTTTCATAATCAATTTCCATAATCAGGGAAATGAATCATAGTCATTTTGTAATTTTAATGCTATATCTATTAGTAAATTAATGCTAAAATATCGAATTACTGTAATAGGACACAAAAATGAAAGATCTTTCCATTTTAAACTGATTTTATAGGCAATTCCATATCATAAGCCACTAAATAAATGAGTTCTTAGGCTTGCCATCCCCTTTCTAATAGTTATATATTTGTCATTTACTTTCTGACTCTTCCCCTTTGATGATGACTTCCCCAAGAACTACCCCTCAAAGCTCCTCCTACACTGGGGAGTTAATTTTTCACTGGTTTTTATTCCTGCCCAAAAAAACTTATGAGAGAGACAGAACTGACCTACGTTGGATGCCAGTCCCTTTTCAATGAAGCCTGGTATAGAGCCCTGTACATACATTGATGCTCTGACTCAATTCTCTCTTCTTCAGTCCTTTGGTTGAGCACTCTTGCAATACAGCCCATTACTGCTGTAGATCCAGACAGAACTTCTCAATTTCTGTGGCATAAGAGCAGAGCTGAACTCAGTTACAAACTCTGGGGTTGTATATACAGCCTAACCAGACTATGGCGGCAGATGATGAGGGGGTGCTGAGCAACCACATTAGAAGTTAGGGATTCAAAGGCCTGTGAAACCACGCATACCCTTTGACATAGCAATACCACTACTAGATCTATATCCCAAAAGAGATTTTTTTTAAAAAAGACCTGTATGTACAAAAATATTTATAGCAGCTCTTTTCTGGAAGCAAAGAATTGGAAATTGAGGGAATGCCCATCAATCAGGGAATGGTTGAACGACCTGTGGCATATGATTATGATGGATACTATTGTACTATAAGAAATGATGAGCAGGATGTTCTCAGTTCTGAAAAAAAAAATCCTGAAAAGACTTGCATGGGCTGATGCAAAGTGAAATGAGCAGAACCAGGAGAATACTGTACACAGTAACAGCAATATTGTAAGATGATCAACTATGAATTATTTAGCTATTCTCAGTAATACTATGATGCAAGACAGCCCTGAAGGACTTATTACAAAAAGTGCTATCCATCCCAGAGAAAGAACTGATGGAGTCTAAATACTGATCAAAAAATACTTCTTTTCACTTTCTCTGTTTTGGGATTTTGGAGGGTTTGTTGTTGCTGCTGTTTTACAACACGACTAATATGGAAATAGGTTTTGCTTGACTACATATGTATAACCTATATCAAATTGCTTGTCTTCTCAATGGGGACAGGGAAAGGAGGGAGAGAGCTTGAAACTCAGAATGAGTATCAAATTTTAAAATAAATATTGAAAAAAAATTAATGAGTTAGGGATTAGTCTTTTTTCTTATTAGTTCATTAAGTTGTTTTCTCATTAACGTTCTTGGTTTCTCAGTGGAGACTGCTGACACAGCTTTAACTCTTGTGCATAATTCCTATTTCGGAGAGGTCTGAAAGGTCATAAGGACTGGAGAAAATGCCTAGTCCTCTGTTTTGTGAGTCATTTGATCTGGAACTCCACCAATGATCTCTTAATTGACAAATCTGATGTGTTTTTCTTGGCCTTTATCCTTCTTGACCTATCTTCTCCTTTTGATCTTGTTGACCAACTGTTCTTTCTTTAGACTCTCTATCCTCTACATTCTCAAGACACTACTCTCTGCTGGTTCTACTTCCACCTGACTGCTTCTTCCCAATGTCATTTGCTGACTCATCATCCTTATCATACCTCCTAAATGTAGGTGTCCCCTAAGGCTCTCCTCTGTATCTAGACCCTTTCACTTGGCAATCCATCTGCTTCCATGGGTCAATTATCATCTCTATACAGATGAATCAGTGACTTACATGTCCAATTCCAGGTTCTCCTAGTGCTTCAGTCCCTCATCACCAACTGACTACTAGAATTTCAAGCTCAATGTCTCTCAGAGACCCCTGAAACTCAACATATCCAAAACAGAGCTTTTTATCTTCCAAACATACCCATCTTCCAAATTTCCTTATTTCTTTCAAAGAAATAGGAGACCATTTTTTGGTTTCCTGGGCTGTCAAAAGGAAAAGTCTTTGTTCAGATACTCTCCTTGAGTAATGAGGCAAACTCAGAAAGCAAAAAGGATTTCATGCGGCATGCCAAGGCAATAAGCTGATCATCATTATGATTTTGAGGAGGCCAGCCTACAACCCTTTGCTGTGCTGTTTATTTGACTCTTTGAAGCAGTTGTAATACCCTGAACAGAATGTTAACCCAATCAGTGGTACCACTAGAGCCCAACAACTACCATAATGGTCTCAGGTCCCACAGTCAAATCACTCATAGCCCCATATATATGATGACCAAAGGTATTCACCACTGAGATGATGGAGGTACAGCATAGAATCCGAGTGAAAGAGGAGTCCCTGTGGAAGGTCAGGTCCTACTCATGTTCTTGTTTGTAAATGACATTACACTGGTTGCATCAACTCTTAAGAGTCTTGAGGCCACATGTGGCCTTCTAAGTCCTTGGGTGCAGCCTTTAGACTGAGTCCAAGTTTTATGAACAAATCCTTTTATTAAGTTTGGATTCAGTCCAAGGGCTACACTTGTGGACCTAGAGGACCACATGTGGCTTTGAGGCTACAGGTTCCCCCACTTAAGACACTTCAGAGCCTCCAATAAGACATCTAAAAAATCCAAAAGAGTTTGACCTGATCACCCACCCAAGAAAAATCAATTAGATGAAGAAAGTCTGTTGCCCAGATTAAGACATGCATTTGGATGCACAATTTGGATGTCTGTCAGGAGGTCTATATCTGTATCAGAAGGTACACATGGACAAATCAGGTCCAGAGGCAAGGAGGAGGAAGAGAGCTACCTGGATTGCCTGCAAAAAAAAATCAAGGTTCTTTTAATGATCCCAGGCTTCCCACTGAAGCAAAAGCCCATGACTTTTAAGACCAAAATATTAGTTATTGTTGTATAACATTATAGAACAACATGGGATGCAGTAGTCTGTGAAGATTCCAGCTTGCTGATTTCTAAGGTCATTCCTATATCTAAAATGCTATAATTCTATGATACAACATAGGAAAAAGCCAAAGCATAGAAAAAGAATGGTAGCTACATTACAAGAAGAATGCTTTCTATTTCAGGCCCTATTCTAATCTGATCCAGGACATACCCCCAAATGGGTCTATACATTCAAATTTGTTATTTTAAGTAGGATCACATCTATAGTCAAAAGCAACAGGTTATAAACTGAACTATAGCAATACTTCCAAAGGAAAGTCTTTCACATATGGTTGATTGTAAGGAATCCCAAGTACATCTGCACTAGGCTATATGTACATGTACATGTATAAATATATGATTCATGACACATATGTGTGCACGCATGTGTGTGTATATATAATGATCATTCAGATCTAGAACCTAACCCCCGAGACTGAACTCTCTACCCTTGGGTAGTCAATAAACTAGGGTTTGACACTGCCCTGCTGAAGAGCTAACCTCGTATGTAATGAACTGCACCAAAAGCTGGCCTCAGACCATGTTCAGGCACCTACCAGGAAACCGGGGCCTAACCAACATCTTGCAGTCTGACTCGCCTTGCTGCCCCATATGTATATACTTGCCACCTGTTGCTCTCACTTTGGGAACAGTAATCAAGTCATTGCTACTTCAAATGGCTCCTAACCCCCAGTCTGAAGCTCCCTTCTCTGGCCCTTGCTCCTTCTTGAAGGCAGGAACAGTCTCACTTTTGTATGTGTCTGCCCGGTGCCTGGCAGAAAGTAGGTACTTAATAAATACTTGTTACTAGCTGTGTGACCCTGGGCAAGTCACTTAACCCCATTGCCTAACCTTAAAAAAAAAAAAAACTTGTTTGTTCATTCATTCAAACTAAATTTGAAATCTGACTCTGCTACTAATCACCTCACCTCTCTAGACCTCAGTTTTCTCATCTGTAAACTAGGAGATTAGACTGGGTAACTTCTAAGATCTCTTCCAGCTCTACATTTGTGATCCTATGAATTGGTGAATTTGGGGTATAAACAGAAAGATAGTTCATAATTTTGCTAACTGTTCTCTATTACAGTTTTTAAAAAGAGGCAGGAGGCATACATGGCAATACTAATCCAGGATTCCTGTATTCTGATACCCCCTCTGACACCTACTAATTATAGGACCTTGGGTAAATCACTTCAATCCTCTGCCTCTCAGTTTCCTCACCTGTAAAATGAGGATAATTAGGCCTACCCCATAAAGTCATTTTACAGATGAAAGAGAAGATATACATGACAGTAGTTTTTAAACTTCGTCTTCTTTAGTCATGCCTGACTCTGTGACCCCATTTGAGGTTTTCTTGGCAAAGATAATGGAGGGATTTGCCATTTTTTCTCTCAGTTCATTTGACATCTAAGGAAACTGAGGCAAACAGGGTGAAGTGACTTGCCCAGAGTTAACAACTAGTGTCTGAGGCCAGATTGAACTCAGGTCTTCCTGACTCCAGGCCCAGCGCTCTATCAACTGTGCCACTTTTGGAACACTATAAAATCTAAAAGTATTTCTAAACAAATCTATACGTGCCATGATAGCTAAATTTCAAATTCCTGAGGAAATAATAAGTATGGGGAACAATGTATGTATAATATCATCTCTTGGTTTTGTATCTCCAGCACAGAACATGGTGTCTTACACAGGGTAGGTGTTTGATAAAGGTGTCTTGTCTTGAGTTGAAAATAGTGACAAGAGGCAGAGGAAATAGTGACTGTATAGAAGCTTAGTGTTAGACTCAATTAAGCCAAATCACCTTAAGAACAATTGAAGATAATCTTGGAATAAAATAATCAACACCTCTAGCACCTGGGGTTCATCTTCAGGCTCCTGGGGTATACCTCCAAGCACTTGGGGTTCACCCCCAAGCTTGAGGAGTTCATCTTCAGGCTCCAGGGGTTTACCCCCAAGGCCCCAGGTTTACATTACCCAAATTCAGGAGTAGTACATCCCCCCAATTCCTACACCCCCAATATCGCAGCCCCCCCTCCCTCGGAAAGACCTGGAAACATTCCACCTCCTCCACCAACCAATTGAAAAGCTTTTACTCCTCCCCTGCCAAGTTGGCTTTTATTTACATTTCATCATTTCCCCAAAGACAAGTTTGGTGCTTTTTGTACAGGGGTTTGAACTCTGTCCTCAAAGTTGATTAAATAGGTTTCCACTTTGTTTACACTGAGAAAAAAAAAAGACAATCAACAGATAAAAATGGGTAAAGATCTGCCAAAATTTAGGCAACACACTATTTTTGGATGTCAAGCTGAAGAGTTTATATTTTATTCTAGAAGCAATGGGAAGCCACTGAAAATTCCTGAGCAGGTAAGTGACCTAAAGAGACCTATGCTTTAAGGGAGATGATTTTAAGGCAGATGATTCCACCTGTGTGGAAGATGGATTGAAAAGCACGAAGATTTAAAAGATTTGAATTTATTTTTAAATGTATTTAAATAAAGCCTTGAGTCAGGTTGTAAGTCATGTGAGAGAAAAGAAAAATAAAGGACAGACACAAAAATGTTGAGGAAATAGAATTTAGAAACAAAAACGAAAGTTTGGCAGCTGATCAGAGAGTGTAAAGAAGAGGGAAGAATCTGGGAAACTGGGTGTCTATGGTGGTACTGTCAGCATAAAGATGGAAGGTAGGAGGATAAGTGAGTTTAGAGCAAAAGATAATTTGTCATGTTTTGGGCATGTTGAATTTGAGATGCCTGCTAGATATCCAAGTGTCCTGCAGGCAGCTGGTGATGTACAACAGAAGCTTGAGATAGAGGGTTGGGTATGTACAGATTTGGGGGTTGTCTGCACAGAGATAATTAAACTCCTAGCAACTGATGAGGTTGAGCAAGAATACAGAGAGAAACAGAAGGGACCCCAGCATAGAATACTGACACATGCCCACATATAGACGATCCAGCAGCTAGGTGGCGCAGTGGATAGAGTGCTGGACCTGGAGTCAGGAAGACCTGAGTTCAGATGTGATCTCAGACACTTACTAGCTGTGTGACCCTGGGCAAGTCACTTAACCCTGTTTGCTTCAGCATGAATGAAGAAGGAAACGGAAAACCACTCCAGTACCAGGTCACAAAGAGTCAGATACAACTGAAATGACTGAACAACAACAACAAAAGACAATCCGGCAAAGGAAACTGAGTAGAACCAGAAGAAAGCTGTGTCATGAAAATACATCGACTTCTACATCTACATGTTGTCCTTATCAATGGAACATAAGCTCTTTGAGATCATAGACTCCTTTTATTTTCCTTTTATTCCCCCGGAGTTAGCACAGTGCCTGGCACATAGTAAGCACTTAAATAATTGTTTGATTGAGGAAAAGAGAATATCCAGAAGGAAGAGAGGGGTGTTCAACACTGTCAAAAGTTGTAACGAGGTTGAAAATAATGGAGACTAGGGATAGCTAGGTGGCCTAGTGACTAGATCAACAGCCCTGGAGTCAGGAGGACCTGAGTTCAAATCCAGCCTCAGATACTGTGTGACCCTAGGCAAGTCACTTAATCCTGATTGCCTCCAACAATAAATAATTAAAAGGATGGAAACTCGAGAAAAAGCCATTGGAATTTTCAACTAAAATAGCATTACTAACCTTGGAAAGGGTGGTTTGGGGTAAGAGGTGAAGCAGAAAACCAAATTATAAGAGGTTTAGAAGTAAATAGGAAGTGAAGAAATGGAAGCAATGAGTATAGACTGCCCCTTAAAGGAGCTGAGCCATGAAATGTAGGGCAGGAGCTTGAGGGGATGTCAAGATTGGGCCTTTTTTAAGGACAGAGAATATCTGAGCCTATCTC
Organism: Phascolarctos cinereus; assembly: GCF_003287225.1. Taxonomy (NCBI): domain Eukaryota; kingdom Metazoa; phylum Chordata; class Mammalia; order Diprotodontia; family Phascolarctidae; genus Phascolarctos; species Phascolarctos cinereus. The sequence goes on from NW_027555847.1 coordinate 297,910,041, forward strand.
TAAGCAGCAGGAAAAAGTCTGTGGATAAAAAAGGTTAGAAATTACAGAGGTGGAAAGGGGTGGGCATCATCAAAGGGACAATCTTCTAGAAGAAATGAGAGAAAATGGAATTAAGGGCATGAGTGGAGGGTTTGAACTTAAGAAAGAGAAGAGGGGGGAAAAAATTATTTTTAAAAAGGGGCAGCTAGGTGGCACAGTGGATAGAGCACCAACCCTGGAGTCTGGAGGACCTGAGTTCAAATCTGCCCTCAGACACATAATGCTCACTAGCTGTGTGACCCTGGGCAAGTCACTTAACCCCAATTGCCTCACCAAAAAAAAAAAAGTTATTAAAAGTTATTAAGAAAGAGAAGAGGAATATTCCTGTGCTGTAAGAAATGATCAGTGTGATAAAGACAAAGAAGTTTGGAAAGATCCACAAGAATTGATGCAGCAGGAAGTAAGTAGTACCAAAATAACAATGTATACGATGATGATGATGTAAATGAAAAGAACAATAACCACAAAACAATAAAAAGTGAATACTGCAAAATTATTTTAAAAAAAAGACTGGCTCAAAGGAAGAGCTATAAGAAAAGACTCCCACCCCACCCCTTAGCAGAAGGAGGTCCGTGAGGATTGTGCAATGCACATATTTTCAGATTTTTAAAAAAATTTTCTTATCAGTTATACTGATAAAATTACTGCTTGTTATATGGGTGGCATATATGAGAGTAGAGGAAAGTGGTGTTATATGGCCCTCCTGAAGGGGAAAGGGAAGGAAATATGAGACTGTGTTGACTGAAGGAACTAAATGTTCAGACTGTTGATGTCACTTCCTGGGCATCTATCGACAAAATAACCAAGAGAAGCCCCAAACTCTGATTCTATTCTGGTGGACCACGATGGGGAACTTAGGCAAGGGAGTTTTGCTAAGCTGAATCACCTCAAATAGTTCACAACTGGTATCCTTGCTCAATATTCTTCTCCTGGTATGGCTCTATAGTTTCCCTTCTGTTAATTGGTTAAAAAAAAAAAGGCACCACTTCTTCAGAGATTGGATTTAAAAAAGGAAAGGATGAGGGATGACAGCAAAGGGATTTGGTGGAATAGAATTGGGGAGGAGAGGGAGCGCGTACTGAGTGGCCTGATTTTTCTCAAAACTATCTGTGTAGAGAAAAGTAACTAATGAATAGCTATTCACATACAACCAGACAATGCTATCCGATTGGATAGAAATCCTACTGTGTAGTCACATAGGGCCTATCTGATGCTGCAGACAGACGACAAACCAGACCCAGAACTGAATGGGAGGAAGAGAACAGCTTGGATTCCACTTAGGAAATTATGCAAAACTTTCAACATCCCCAAACTTCTGACTAAAACAAAGCCCATTTTTTAAACATTTGTATTTTTCTGATGAGAGACAGCATAGGACAATGACTAGAGAGTGAGCCTAGGAATCAGAAAGACCTTGGTTGGAGACCTACCTCTGACATATTGGCTATATGGCTGGGCAGTTGCTTAACTCCTCAGCTCCCCCATAATTCTCGGAGATTATAAATTACAAAGGATTGTCCATATGTATCAGGGGAGGGAGTTTCCATACTAGGAGTGCCCTACGCTCATATAGTCACAAATGTGGAGCAGAAAAGAAAAATTATTCTAGGTCTTCTATATGGCTACAAATCATGGAATACTATGGGTCGTCCAAAGAGCCCTGGGGAGATGCCTGGGGTGAGCCCAGTGATAAACTGGGGACAAAGAGAATCTTAAAGATATCACCAAAGAGATAGACAATCCAAACAGAAGGTTTGCCAGTCATGTAGCAAGATATAGCACGAAGCCTGAGCGAAGCAGTGATACGTATTAAATGTCACAGGACTGCCACCAGCATTTTGGATAGATGCCCCATAGAGGACTATAAGAACAGACAGGCAAGAGTCAAATGGTAAAGATAGCTCTCAATCTGTGCCACTGGAGAGAGTGCATACTTTGATAAGATCATCAATGCATTTATCTATTAATATAATAATAACCTTCTGTAGATGGGCACTAGGTGACGCCATAGTGCACAGAGCTCTGAGCCTGGAGTTAGGAAGACTCATCTTCCTGAGTTAAAATCTGGCATCAGACACTTACTAGTTATGTGACCCTGGGCAAGTCACTGAACACTGTTTGCCTCAGTTTCCTCATCTGTAAAATCAGCTGGAGAAGGAATTTTAGTATAGCAGCTTTCCTTAAACAGATTAGACCTCCCCATAACATACACACAAACACACCAACATATACACCTGACAGGAACTCTGCAAAGCACTGAGTAACAGAAAGTACAAGGTAAGGGTATAAAAATAGCATAGGCAAAAGAGGATGAAAATGCAACAAAAAATAAAATTATAATTCTATCTTTCTTAGATGTATTATATTGGGCCAAGGTATTCAGGGATGGATGAAAGGCTGTACATTCCACAACATCAGACTAATTTATCGGTCAATGACTAGATATTAGTCTCCTAGTATAAGTTGTTTTTACTAACTCCAAATCCTGTTGCATATAATTACTGAACAGAAACAAAACCCCTCCAATTATAAATGCTCAAAGCAGGAAGTCTATTTTGAGGAATTATCCCAAGGCAATGGCAATAGGTTACCACAGGGTGCATTCATGATGTAGCCCCAGCAGAAGAGGAATGGGGGGGGGGGTGCTGGAACTATTAGCCCAGAGTGCAAAAAGTTACCCTGGGGAAATGTCAAATTATGTTGTGAGGTATTTGACTCTGATCACCAGATCCCAGAGGTCATTTCGTCCAAATATGTGGAAATCATTCTCAATATGAGATTTTTTTTAATGTAGATAATGTGAGAATTCGTTTCATTTGATTAAGCATAATTGCTGCAAGGGTTTTGTTTTTCTTTTTTTCCCAATAGGGCAAAAGTTATGAGAGGAAAGATTTTTTTTGTTAAGTGAAAAAAATAAAATTCAATTTATTAAAAAAAGGAATCATTTGAAATCCCTGAGACCTGAATTTTTTTTATATTTACTACCATTCTAATTACAAGTTTATATCAAAGACCCAGGCTACTCTTACTCACCAAGACAAAGAAAACAAAAACCCTCAAAGGTCAATTCAGCTTCATTCATTTTAAACTGATAATTTTTTAAGTTAAACTATTTTTCAAGTACTTTATCTCTCAAAAAAAATGAAAAGTCCTAATTCACCACCCAAAACACACAGTGAAGAACAAAGGAATTCACCCATAGTCTACATTCCCTTCACTCCACCCCCATCATTGTGAGCATCTCAAGTCTTTTGGCCATGAGAAGTCTCTCCAGTTGATATCTCTGAATTACTCAACTGGGTTCTGTAGCCTTGAGAAAACTTCCCATTCGGGGCCATGGGGTCATTTCCTGGCTCCTAAGTTGAGTGCTAGCTAACACAACCTTTTTAGAGTAAATGACAGTCTTCTGTCTTGTGGTCTGAGAGCAGAGAGGCTTTAAAGCAGTTTAAGATTTCACCGTCATTGGGGCAGCTAGGTGGTGCAATGGATAGAGCACTGGCTCTGAAGTCAGGAGGACTTGAGTTCAAATTCAGCCTCAGATACATAATACTTACTTAGCTGTGTGACTGGGCAAGTCACTTAACCCCTAACTTCCTTGCAAAAGAAAAAAGATAAGAAGAGGAAGAAAAAATGCCCCATCTTTATTTGGAAAAAGATTTCACTGTCATAAAAATCACACTAGCTATACATATCATCATAGAGTCAACTAGGAATAATTCTGCTTTTCAGAGACACCTTGAAGACAGTGATGTTCTATCAACTGGCAAAACAACAGTACAGAATATTTTTCATTGTTCCTAGAATAGATATTCTTCTGTCATCCATCTTTCTCCTCCACTTCAATCAAACCAGCAAACCTTGTATAATTAATTATTAAGTAATTCCTATTCAGGAATAGTGGAGATCTTTGAGCTCAGTTCTTTTCTATTCTCATTGGTGATCTGAAAAATAAAATCCTGCACACTCATGGTGCTCAGTTTCTGGTAAATGGCAAACTACCTGCTGATCACCATTCATACTATGAAGTAGGGAGGTCGCCAGAAAGTCCGGAACATCCTTGGACTTTCTAAAGTCCCACCACCTTTCCCAATTTACTTCTTCTAGCCTAGATAGCCTTCCAAATTTCAGATCATTAGTCTAAAAAAAAATGCTGCTTGTAGAAAAATTGCAACTTCCCTACAAGTTTGAACTGCCTATAAGAATATAACAAGGGAGGCTAAAAGCAAGACAAATAATTTAGTAAATGCTTTTTTTAGCTTATTCATGGATTTTTTTTGAGGTCCTGGGCGTGTGGCCACATAGGCTCACGCTATTTTGCCAAAAACAGTACCTTGTAGGTGTTCAACAAATATTTGTTGCTTTGATAACTGTCATAGGGACAGAAGAGAGGTAAAAATTTTTTATTTTTTAAGTTGAAATTTTTTTCAATTTTTAACATTTTTATTTAAAGTTTTGAGTTCCAAATTCTATCTCTTCCTCCTTTCTTCTCCTCCCCCCTCCCTGAGATGGTAAGTAATAATATATAAGTTATATGTGTGCAATAATGTAAAATATTTCCATATTCGTAATTTTGCATAAGAAAACTAGAATAAAAGAAAAAAATGAAAGAAAGAAGTGAAAATAGCAATGCTTCAGTTATTTAATCAATATCAGTTCTTTCTCTGGAGGCAGATAGTATGCTTCATCGTTAGTGCTTTGGGATTGTCTTGGATAATTGTGTTTCTGAGAATAGCCAGGTCATTCACAATTCTTCATCAAACAATATTGCTGTTACTGTATACAGTGTTCTCTTGGTTCTGTTTATTATGCATCAGTTCAAATAAGTCTTTCCAGGCTTTTCTGAAATCATCATACTTGTCATTTCTTATAGTACAATAACATTCCATTACAGTCATATACCACAGCTTGTTTACCCATTCCCCAACTGATGGGCATCCCTTTGATTTCCAATTCCGAGCCACCACAAAAAGAGCTGCTATAAATATTTTTGTGGAAATAGGTCCTTCTCCCTTTTGTTGGATGTTTTTGAGATATAGATCTAGTAGTGGTATTCCTGGACCAAAGGGTATGCACAGTATTATAGCCCTTTGGGCATAGTTCCAAATTGTTCTCCAGAATGGTTGGATCAGTTCACAACTCTACCAACAGTGCATTAGTGTCCCAATTTTTCCATACTCCTTCCAATATCCAACATTGAAAATGTTTTTTTTTTAAAAAAACCTTTTTTTCATACCTATCCTACAGAAAGGTGACAAGAGGGAAAAAGTCAAAGTACAAATGCTTACCTGAACATAGACTTTTGCAATAGGGTAAACTAGAAATTTCTAAGAAAATCACTGAGAAAAAAATGGCACAACTCATGGAAAATTTGAGTCACTGAAATAGAACACCCTTTCATTAAAGGACTGGAATTTGTACTTGCAATACCCAATAACATTGCACTGAACTCTCTGGAAGGGCATATAAGTTCATTTATTTGGCAATGACACCTTTGGGTCAAAAATGGATTAGCACACAGACAAAATATGAGTGAATTGAAATAGTTCAGAATTCTCCTCATAAGGTTAAGGCAATTCAGCATCCAACATAATAAAAAAACAGCTTAATAAAAAGATTGTTTTTTTCCAATCACCCCAGAAATCAGTAATTCCCAAAATCATTTGGGGGGAGGGAGAATGTGTGAAATGGAGTTCCATCTCTAGATACATAATCACCAATTAAACTATGAGCAAGGTTCTCCACTTCTTTGCTGCATAAGAATTTACTTTTAGCTTATGTAAGTCATTCTCATTCTGGTAGACTCCTTGAGTCCCAAAAGGCAATCTTCTCATGTCATCCACTCCAACTATCCAACCACTAATGATCAGTTCAAACCTAAAAAGTTTTGTCGATTCTCATATTTGTAACAGACTATTTTTTGGACAGTCTTTATTTCTCTTGACTATTCAGGCTATCTCACCCCACGTGAATTTCCAAATTTTCAATGTCTCAAAAATTTCCAGATTTCCACTTGGCACTTGGATTTCCTCCTTCTTGCCATCAAAGAAATGAGAGTTTTCCAGGCCATACGCTAAGCCCACTTGATGCTTTATGAAATTGGCAGCTTTTCCTACTACAAGCCTGCTCTCTTAATTAGTAAGCATTGGGGATGCCCTTTTGAACTCTAATTCAGTCAAACAAATCACCTCCTGAGGTCGGTTGACTAATGGGAATCAGCAGGGTAGCCTCATTACTATGTCATATGAACAAGTAAATTTGCAGGTGTTTCTATTACCAGATACATAGCTAACCCTTAATCTACCACACTCCTTCCTTGCTATAAATCCAGTCCTCTCATCTAATTTTTCTGGTTTGGGGAAGAAATAATGTGACTGTGTTCATGGACAGCCCCAACTCAAGAATTGGGTTCCAAACATATAACCAAGTTGAGTTTAGAGATGCCCAAAGGGCCCTGTCCAACCCATATCTAAACAGGAATCCCTTTTCCAGACAAGTGGTCACCCCTTTTCTACTTAAAGACTTCCAGTTACAGGGAGTTCAATACTCTTTTCCATCATACTATACCATTCCAAAGTACGTCATTCTACTTTGGGACCCCTCTAATTGTTAGGAAGAATCTCAGAGGCTCAGAAGCACTGTTTAGGGAAGTGGGTTCTGCTGAGACAAAAGCCACAAAGTCAAAATTCTGCAAATTAAAGCTCTAGAAGATTTCTTTCAAAATGCACTCAGTGCTTTGAAGATGTATAACATTAACCATGAGCACAGCCATGTGGCTAATGTATTAGCTGGCCATCACTTAGCATAGGGTGCTGAAAGAATCATATTAAGAAGATCACAAAAGTCTATACTCTAGAGCATGGTTTGGCTGCGTAGGCTACTGTAATAGAAGATCCTGAAAGCCAGGTTGGACCACATAAGGGAGCCTGGACAATAAGAACCTAAAATGGATAGAAAGACATGGAAAGCAAAGGTATGGCACGTGCGTGCACACACACACACAACTTCACCCATCTAACTTTGTAGAGTAAGAGATAGCCATTGACCCAAATATGGCTCCCTTGTTAAACACAAAATATTCTTTCTCCATTTACATCAACTTAAGCATGAATCTTCACCAAGCTTAATAATCAAGGCTGAAGGAATATGCATTAAAATATGAAATGGGCAAATCTGTTTACTTTTTGTCATATGAAAACTATAAATCCCACAGATTCACAGCACATAGTAGACAAGTTTCCTTGTAAGCTCATCTTCATATACTGCACATATAATGTACATTCAAACAAATGATGATTCTGTTACGTTAGTGGGATTGGGGAGTGTCAAGACACTAAAAGTAGTTGCTGATCATCTTCCTTCATAGAAATGTAATGTTCAGATGAAGCATCAGGTGAGCAGAATCAGGAGAACTGTTTGTACAAAAGCAACAACATTGTAAAGAAAAACAACTTTGCTTTCTTTTTTAATAAGCTGCGGTTTAATTCCTTTGGGAATTTTAATATTTTATTTTTCCCCAATCATACATATAAACAATTTTAACATTCTTTTTCTATTTTAGTTCCAAATTCTTTCCCTTCCTCCTTTCCTTACTCCCCTCTCCCCTCATTGAGAATGCAAGCAATTTATATAGATTATACACGTGCAGTCATGTAAAATATATTTCCATATTAGTAATGTTATGACAGAAAACACAGACAAAAAAAAACAAGAAAAATAAAGCAAATTTAAAGAGTATGCTTTGATCTGCCCTCAGACTCCATCAGTTCTTTCTCTGGAGATGGATAGCATTTTTCATCGTAAGTCCTTCAGAACTGCCTTGGATCATTATATTACTGAGAATAGCCAAGTCGGTCACAGTTGATCCTTATATAATATTGTTGCTACTGTATACTAGTTCTGCTCACTTCACTTTGCATCAGTTCATGTAAGTCCAGGTTAGAAAAACAACTTTGGAAGGTTTAAGAACTCTAATCAAGAATTGACTGATGTCTCCAGATTCAACGATGAAGCATATTACCTGCCTCCTGGCAGTGAGGTGACGGATTCAAGGTTTGAAAGGAGACATACATTTCTGGACATGGCCATTGAGTGAATTCATTTATCTTGACTATTTATTTGTAACTAGTATTGGGGTTTTTCTGGCTGCTTTTTAATTTGGGAGTAGGAAAGAGAGGCAAGATTAGCAATAGAGATACAAAAAAAGGGGGGCCTTTGAAACATTTTTTCTGTGCACAGAAGTGAAAAGATGAGAAGTTAAAAAGTCATCATGGACAAGCAGGAAAGTTTGGAAAGTAACCAGTGAAATTATTACATTTTTTTTTAAGTTAGGCAATGGGGTTAAGTGATTTGCCTAAGGTCACACAGCTAGTAAGTGTTATGTGTGTGAGGCCGGATTTGAACTCAGGTCCTACTGAATCCAGGGCCAGTACTCTGGCCACTGTGCCACTTACCTGCCCTCTACATGTTTTTTTTTTTAAAGCAATTGGTATGAAAGAGATGTTCAGTTTCATATTCAGTCCTTTTTTGGGGTTCTGCTCTGTATGTGGAAATGTTCTTTTTGGGTGCTTCAGTTCAGACTGAAAAATAAAATTTTTAAAACAAATCTAATGTTAAATTCATGCTTTAGAATTCCAAAGTCATAAATGAGTATAGATTAAACAGCGACTATGAAATATAAAGGGCTGATCCTCAACAGAGAAACTTGTCTCATTTTGTCTGGTTTTACTATAGAGCTTCCTTTACTATTTTGGAACTTGTCCATATGCATGTAACCTAGAGAGAAATGAAAAATATAAGATTTGTAAATATACCTGTTACTCTTCTGAAGGCAATTCTATATTTTTTAAAAAGTACATATCAGCAGGGAAAAGACTGTTAAGAGCATTGAATTTAGCAACACTGCCCTCATCCCTTTTTACCTTTCCCTATAGAAAGGAAGAATGGAACTCATCAGTGCCTGCCCATTCTCCATGACTCTTATTCTTGTACTCCCCAAAGTTGGTGCATTCTTGCAGCATTGTGAGGATATCAATAGAGCACACTAGTTATCCATCAGGTATCCCCTGTTCTCATCATGTGACAAGGCCGTCTTCTTTCTCCTTTATTCATTTCTTTGATAACATCCTTTACACCACATGTTGTTCAAAAATCTTTGTCATGTCTTTGCTCTTTTCCATGCCCACCATGGGCCATTCTATTGTCCACTGGTAAACACTCAGCTTTGCCTCTTTGGAGTCTGTATCATTCCGTGTCGTACAACTCATAGTCGTACATCATCCCCAGAATCTTACTGATATTAAAACGTTAGGAAGAAAGAAAATATTTACAGTTACCTACTGTGTGCCAGGCACTGTGCTTTTACAAACAGTATCTCATTTGATCCTCAAAAAAACCCTAGGAGATAGGTACTATTTTTATCCCCATTTTGAAGTTGGGGAAACTGAGGCAGACAGAGGTTAAGTGATTTGCCTAGGGACACACAGCTAATAAATGCCTGAGGATGGATTTAAACTCAAGACTTTCTGACTCCAGGACCAGAGCTCTGTCTACTGTGCCACCTAGTTGCCTCAGAAAGATGGGCCCTTGTTTCAGGGAGAAGCTCGATGTCATTAAAAGAACTCTGCAATTTCCCAAAGGAAACGAGACTGCTTTCATCTCTCCTGGTCATTTCCAGGCCCACATCCTATTTTTGTAGAGCCATTGAGGGAATTTGTTTTATTTGATTAGCATATTTGTCACAAAAAAAATTGTTTTTCCTTTCTTTTTTTTAGTAGGATAGGGTATAAGAGGGAGAAAAAATAGATTTGTATTAATTTTTAATAGGTGGGGGAAGGTCTGCAGATTTGAAACATTGCATTCACTTTCAAGTGAAACCAGAATTGTATTAATTTTACTTAACTATTTTACAAGAGACTGTTTACAAAGTGGGAACAATCTGTGTATGTAATGTAAAAACAAAACACATTAATAAAATAAAGTTTTTAAACTAAAAAAGTGGGTACAAAAAGTTCACATATTGCCCCCACCACCACATGAAAGCCTCAGAGTACTATGTGAACAGCTATTATTACTTCCCAAAGTTGATTATAAGCATCAGTTCACAGCATTCACATGCTTCTAAAAATTCTCATTTGTACTAACATGACCATAAACAAAACATGCTATATAAACATTCAGTCCTGATTTGTTCAGATAGAAAATCTATATGCAACCTATGTTGCTTGCAGCAGCAGCAGCAGAAAGGAGCATTAGTGATAATCCAATCCAACTTTCTCATTTTACAGATGAGAAAACCAAGAATTTCTTAAACTCTCACTATAAGCCAGGCTTTGTGCTAAATGCTAGAAAAACAAGCACAAGCAGAAAGAAAAGCAGTCCTTGCCCTCAAGGAGCTTATGTTCTAGTGGGGGAAGGCAATATATAAAAGGGAGCTAAAAGGTGGCGTGGGGAGCCAGGGGAGGGAAATGACCTGCTTGAGCTAATTACTATTAGAGCTGCCTTACCTCAAGTCAGGGCTCTTTCTCCCCACAGTACCCTGTCACTCAGTGCAATTTCTTTTTAAAGTCCTTGGACCCTTAAAAAAAAATTTAAGCTCTTGAAACCGTGCTCTATCTAAAACAACTGAAAAATGGCACCAATAACCAAAATAATCCAAAGGAGTGTTTTATAAAGAAATACATGTATTAACAAGATGAAGAAGGTAGCAGAATTTAGGTCAAAAATTTTTAAATTATTCTCTATGAAACTGAAAAATTCTAATAAGATCATAGGACCATAGATTGAGAGCTGGAAGGGACCCTAGAAGCCATCTAGTCCAATGCCTTCATTTTACAGATGAGGAAACTGAGTCCCAGCCAAGTGACTTGCCCAAGATCATATAAGTAGTAAGTGACAAAGCGGTATTCAAAACCAGGTCCTCTAATTCCATTTATTCTCTCTCTCTCTCTCTCTTCTCTCTCTCTCTCTCTCTCTCTTCTCTCTCTCTCCTCTCTCTCTCTCTCTCTCTCCCCCTCTCTTTCTCTCTCTCTCTCTCTCTCTCTCTCTCTCTCTCTCTCTCTCTCTCTCTCTCTCTCTCTGTCTCTCTCTCTCTGTCTCTCTCTCTCTCTCTCTCTCTCTCTCTCTCTCTCTCTCTCTCTCTCTTTCTCCCTCCCCCTGTCTCTCTCTCTCTGTCTGTCTCTTTGTCTCTCTCTCTGTATCTCTCTTTCTCCCCCTGTCTCTGGTCTCTCTCTGTCTGTCTCTTTGTCTCTCTCTCTGTATCTCTCTTTCGGTCTCTCTCTCTCCTTTCTCCCTCCCCAATCTTACTCTCTGTCTCTGTCTCTGTCCCTGTCTCTCTCCTCTCTTTCTCTCTCTCTCTCTCTCTCTCTCTCTCTCTCTCTCTCTCTCTCTCTCTCTCTCTCTCCCCCTGTCTCTGGTCTCTCTCTGTCTCTGTCTCTGTCTCTGTCTCTTTCTCCCTCCCCCTGTCTCTCTCTCTCTGTCTCTTTGTCTCTCTCTCTGTATCTCTTTCTGTCTCTCTCTCTCCTTTCTCCCTCCCCCGTCTCACTCTCTGTCTCTGTCTCTCTCCTTTCTCTCTCTCTCTATCTGTTTCAGTCTCTGTCTCTCTGTGTGTCTCTCTCTCCTTTCTCCCTCCCCCACTCTCTCTCTCTCTCTCTCTCTCTCTCTCTCTCTCTCTCTCTCTCTCTCTCTCTCTCTCTCTCTCTCTCTCTCTCTCTCTCTCTCTCTCTCTCTCTCTGTTTCTCTGCACCTCTCCGTGTGTGTGTGTGTCTCCCTTTGAATACCCCAGGCTCAGGCTTTACTATGACTATTCAGAATTATGGACAAGACTATGAACTATATGAACCTTGTCTCTGCTCATCCTCCATACTCTCCTTTAGCAATTCCCAACTTCAGCTACTCTCCTCCTCCCCAGACAGGCACCTCTCCTATCTCATTCTTTCTTTGGTATGGTGAAAAGAGTATTGAATTTAGAATCAGAAGATACAGATTCTAATGTCATTTGGGATTCTACAAAATTAACGTCGTGCTCCAGTACTATCCATTCAAGACAGTAGCTACAGCTGCTCATCAGAGTGAGTGCGGGAGACTAGAGGATAGATCCTGTCCTGGAGAGGTGTCACATCTTTTTTTTTTTTTGGTGAGGCACTTAGGGTTAAGTTACTTGCCCAGGATCACACAGCTAGCGAGTGTTTTGTGTCTGTGGCCAGACTTGAACTCAGGTTCTCCCATAATCCAGGGCTGGTGCTCTATCCACCACACTACCTAGTTGCCCAAGAAAAATGTCACATCTTGAGAAGAGCCTAGTAGCCAAGTAACCTCCCTAGCCTAGCCTCGTAGTCACTGTCCAGCACCAGCATGAGCTGCTAGGCACTGTCTGGCAGCAGCAGCCAAAAGGCAGAGTGCCTGCTAAGCCCTATCAGACGATCACTGCCCAGTGACTGCCTGGTCTGGTCCCAGAAGCAGCAGAACCTGGAGGGCAAGGAGCCAACCCTGCCCAACCTTTGTTGTTCAGTTAGTTCAGTCATGTCCAACTCTCTGTGACCCCATTGTGGTTTTCTTGGCAAAGATACTGGAGTGGTTTGCCATTTCTTTTTCCAGGTCATTTTACAGATGAGTAAACTGAGACAAACAAGATAAATTGACTTTCCCAGGGTCACATAGCTAGCAAGTGCCTGAGGCTAGATTTGAACTCAGGAAGATGAGTCTATCCACCACACCATCTAGCATCAAAACCTTCCAGGGAAGACACCATCCTAGGAAAAGGAAGCCCATCTGAGCCACAAGTTGCTTAGAAATATTATGCCTTGGGAAAAGCCAATGTAGATGAACTAGTCCAACACTGGCATTATGCCCTGCAGGGAACTTCGTGAGGGCCTTCTGGAGAGAGAAAGGACACTGAGGTTCTGTATTCCCAGAGATGTCAGTTGCCTCACTACCACTGTACTTTAAATTCATTCCCACTCTTTCCCTTTCCTAGGCTCTGGGTGTATTTGTGGGAGACTACACTCCTGGTTTTGAGGGAAATACTTTGGAAGTATACTTGCGTTAAGTGTCTTTGCTAAAGAGTTGTCTGGAGGCTAATTGTTAAAGGAAAGCACATCAGTGGAGGCTCATGAGCTGCTGTTTAGGAGGATAGGCACCCAAAGGGCGGCAGCCATCCCTCTACAGACCCAATCTACCAGGTGAAATATGAGTTGGGTCAGTGAGTACCAGTGCATTAAAAACAACACTGATTGGTTTTACAAGATCAAAAATATTGAAAACCACAGATACAATACGTTTGCTGAGGATATTGAAGGTGTACTGCTCAGCCAAATAGAAAGAATGATGTCTCTTGATAATCCAAGTAATCAAAGACTTGTTTTACTTCTCTGCTATCATTCATTAATGAATTTCAAATATCAGTTTCCTAAGTTAACTACATTCCCTAAAATAGGAAACTGAATCTTTAGTATTGCCCCCATTTTGCAGATCAATCAGATAAACATTTATTAAGCACCTACTATGTGCCAAGCACTCTCTTAAGCACTCAGGGTAAAAAAAGGGCAAAGACAGTCCCCACCGGTCAAGCAGCTCACAATCCAATGGAAGTACTATTCTACTCTGGAAGTCATTCACTAAAGCGGCTGTGGGTGGCCAAGAAAGAAACCGAAAAGGATCCAGGCAAAAACAAAATGAAAGAAATACATTTAGTCTCTGGAAGTTGTTTGAAAACATATGAAATAGGTATGAGAGAGTGGAAGTTATCTCTTAAGTACAAAAGTTTTCCCAACATGAGATAGAATAACTATCTTGTTCTACATTCTGAACTGCCAGCTAATTATTACATGGGAAAGTTCTCTTCGGGTCACTTCTCATATACTAAACAGACGTGACCATGGCACCCTTTTTTTTTACAAAATAAGATTTCAACAGAGGCATCCTGGAGGAGCTCCAGAAAATAGTAGATAAGCTTAAGGAAAATACAAATAAAACAAAAGATAAAAAGGAAACTTTGCAGCATGAAAAGTTAATTCAACACTTCAAGAACGGCCCTCTCAAAATAAACATTTTGACTTTAAAATTAGAAAACTATCACCTTGGATCTTTCTGAATAATATTGGCTAATATTTATACCATAAAGTATCTCTAATCCATAAATGTCACCTGGAATAAACAATTAATTAAAGAAAATTCATTCTTCCTCTAGTAGCAAGAAAAAATAGCCTAAATGTCTGAGAAATAAATTTTTCATCACAGTTTGATAACTTATATTCAAAATGACACATTAAACAAATATAAAAAAAAGAAAAATATATGGCATACTTTTAACTCCTCAAGATAAAACTACATATTTTAGGTACCGAAGAAGCTAGTCACAAATATTTATAGGATATATGGAAAGTAATATTCAATAGACTAGACTATTGCAACATTAATAGCATATTTAATAACTTAAGAAAATAAGCATACTGTTTTAAAACATAAATCACTTTTATTTTAGTCTAATATGGAGTTCTTAAGTGAAGGAGAACGAGTAATGAGACTATATAGTAACCTTCTCTTTTGGGTTCCTCTTCCCCAGTGAGGAATGTTTTGCAAGCCTTAAATAACCACTTATATAACCTTACACTTAAAGGCCAATTTAAAGAGACCCAGAGGGAAATGGTCAAAAGAGAGAGGGGGAAGCTCAAGGACACAGAGAGACAGACCAGGCAAAATGATGTTTTAGGAGTTTATTGGCAGCCGTGTTAACCCTAGGTACTGCAGTGATAGAAATGACTGGCCAGCATAAGCAAGGAGTTATAAAAGAATCTTTACTTAGCTTGTAAGGGAATAGTTGTCAAACCCAAAGCAAGGATATATGTCAACAGTTCTGGCTAAGTGTTCAACTTCTTCTGCAAGGTCCCTGCCTTATTCTTTCACCAGGGCAAATACCAGGACAAGAGCAGGAAGTATAAGTCAGACTGCTAACTGTAGTCCTCCCCTACCACTGCTTTTTATATTCTAATCAGGATGCCAACGGCCATCTCACCAGTTCTAAGCTTTCAGTTAAACGTGAAACAAAGAAACTTTTATGTTCTAGCTGCCTACGTGTCAACAGCCTATCTTAATTCCAATGTGCCTTGAAATCCTACCAAATCACAAGGCCTGTTCAAACATAGGTAATGTGCACAGGACCAGCTGTGGCCTAACACAGAGGGCAGTCAGAGCAGCCCAGCCCTATTCCACGGCTGGCCTGCCTCTGCCTGCATCCCTCTGCTCCACTAACAATGAACAACCTGGGACAAATAGTTGGAATCAGGCTGGCTGAGAAAAGGGAAAACAGGTTTCTGCCTGTGACAGAATCGTGAGAAGAAAAGCAACGCCGTGAGAGCCAACCCCAATTGCTAATCTTTCTTCCACCCCAATTAGAACATTGATCCCTCCCTCACAGGAGGCTCTAAACTGAAAAATTGAGAATTGTGTTGTGTTTTGTATATGCCTTTGCCTCTTCGTAGGAGGAAAGGCTAGAATGGGGCTACAATAACTTAATTGTGCTTTTCCTAGATAAAATTCTTCTATTTGAAAAGTGCCTTTTTAGTATAGGGACCACCTGGATATGCAGTCACTTAGTAGATGGCCTATCACAGAGGTGGGAAACCTGCTGCCATTCCTTTTATGCGTTCTGTGTAAAGTATACAGTTAAATATGTCGGTTCATATAGAGAACTAGTAGCATTAGGTGATGATAACCTGACTAGGATTTAGTGAAAGATTCAAGGAGGATGTGGGATTTTCCAGGAGGAGAAGCTCAAAGCTATTTTAATTGGATAAATCCACATGAGCCATAACCCTTAGAATAAAAAGATAGCACTTCCACCCAGATGGAGTCAGAGCTGGGGGATAAAAGGATGCCAACTCTGTGGAAGACCATGGAGAGCTTGGCACTTCCCCAGTACTCTCTCTACCAATGGGCAGAACCAGGGTGAGTGTAGAACTCTACAGTGATTTGTTCTTTTTGTCAAATGGGATCAGGATAGCAGCTAATAATACCACCTGGTTAAAACTGGTGATAACACAGAGAGAGAGAGAGTTTTTGTTTAGTCATTTTTCAGTCATGTCCCACTCTTTGTGACCCTGTTTGGGGTTTTCTTGGCAAAGATACTGGAGTAGTTTTCCATTTCCTTCTCCAGCTCATTTTACAGATGAGGAAACTGAGGCAAACAGGGGTAAGTGACCTGCCCAAGGTCACATAGCTAGTAAGTCTCTGAGGCCAGAGCTGAACTCAGGTCTTTCTGACTCCAGGCCCAGCACTCAATGCACTGTGCCACCTAGCTGCCGTGTGTGTGTGTGTGTGTGTGTGTGTGTGTGTGTGTGTGTGTGTGTATGCATATATATACTATATGGGTATATGTGTATATATATATATAGTGTTATAGAATAGTGTTAGTTTTATATCTATATATATGAACATATATATACATATTATATATAATATATATATAAATTAAAGAATTTTTATCAAGAAAACAAATTTATTTTCGTCTCCTATAAGGGTCAGAGAGCCAGTAAGGCATAAAGTGCTAGACATGAAATCAGGAAGACCTGATTTTAAATACCAGCTGTGTGGCAAGTGGCCACTTAAGCCACTCAGTGTTTCTATTTTCTCATCTATAAAATAGGGAAAATACTACCTTCCTCATAGTTTTGTGAGAACAGTGTTTTGCAAGCCTTAAAAAGCACCATATGAATATTACTTTAAGCATAAATTTATGCTAAATATGTGAACAGCAATATGGTATAATGGTTAGAGAGCTGGCCTTAGGGTCAGAACAACATAGGTACAAGGTACATGCCTCTGACATATACTGGCTGTGGGGCTCTAGACAAGTCACCTAATTTCTCAGTTCCCAAGATAGCTCTAAGTATAAGCTGCAGAGCAGTTGCTGATCTGAATTGGTAGAGGGAGTTTCTTCACTAAGAGCACACCAAGTAAATTACATCTATCTCCTCCCCAAAGTCAACAGTGTTATATTAAGTATAAGTATATAGGGTTGAACTCATTGAACATGCTCTTTCAGAGGGTTGGGTTGTGTTTTTCCCCCTGGAATTCCACTAAATTATATTGTCTTCTCATTTGGGGATATAGGGATGAACAAAAGTCCCTCCAAGCTCATAATAAGCTTGCAGTCAACTACAACTCTCCCACTCTTTCTCAAGTGAACTATTAACAGATGTCTACTGCCTTCCCCCATCACATACTTGTGAACTGGATTTGTTAAATCTAAGTAAAGGATTTCTCATGAATTCCTATTAGGTTTGATCTTGATATTTACCTACCCTCACCCCCCAGTATTAGAAACTGCCTAGATATTCTTGATTCTATCATCCAATATATTAGCCATTCTTCCTTTTTTGGTTTTTTGTTTTGTTTTGTTTTTGTTTGTTTGTTTCTTTGTTTGTCATTCACAAATCTGATAGCATACTTTTTTTTAACAGGCATGTGCTAGTAAATGTTTAATAAGCTCTCTGGGGAAAAAAATACACACAACACATTTTATGTTTAATCTGTACGGTCAACATTTTCTCCCATCACTTTCTTAATTCTAAACAATCAACAAAACAAAAAATTAAGTCCTGATTTGTAGAATTTTGCCTGAAAATATATCAAATCAGCTCCTGTGAACCAATTTAAGCTGGTACCAGCATACCCCTACCTTTATGTCTCCACAGATTCAACTCTATTTAGTTCAACAAACATTTATTACACTCCTACTATGTGTGAAGCAGGATGTTAAGTGCCAAGGAAGGAGGAAAAGAAAAAGAAAGAAAGAAAGAAAGAAAGAAAGAAAGAAAGAAAGAAAGAAAGAAAGAAAGAAAGAAAGAAAGAAAGAAGAAAGAGAGAAAGAAAGAAAGGAAGAAGGGAAGGAAGGAGGGAAGGAAGGAGGGGAGGAAAGAAGGAGGGAGGGAAGGAGGGAGGGAAGGAGGGAAGGAAGGAAGGAAGGAAGGAAGGAAGGAAGGAAGGAAGGAAGGAAGGAAGGAAGGAAGGAAGGAAGGAAGGAAGGAAGGAAGGAAGGAAGGAAGTTTCTGCCTGTAAGGAGCTTATATCATACAGAACCATAGACTCTCTGGGTTAGAAGGGACCTCAGAGGCCCCCTAGATCAATTGTACTGGAATCAGAATCCCCTTACAACATTACCCACACATAGTCACTCAATCTTTTCTTGAAGAACCCTAATGAAGGAAATCCAGCCTACTAGAACAATCCTTTCCATTGCTGGTTAACACTATGTGTTAGGAAGCTCTGCCATAACCCTTTGTCAACTCACAGCACATTTTCCAAAAACCCTAGACTTTTTAATCTGATGTACTACTGCCTAGCATACTTACTCCATCTTCTATTTATAAAACTGATTTTTGAACCCAGGTATAAGACTTTACATTAACATTATTAAATCTGTCTAGCATTCTAGCCAGTAAAGGTCTTTTTTTTAACTCTGATTCTATCATCCACTGTGTAAGCCAGTGGTATACTGGTAAATGTTAAAAACTGACTTTCTGGAAAAAAAAAAAAAAGTAAATGACATACTTTTAAGTTTAATCTACACTATTTTCATTTTATCCATTATTTTCTCAAGTCTGGACAATCAACAAAACAATGAATCAAGCCCTGATTTGTAGCATTTGCTAAATTTAACAATCTCAAGGGCTGGTATGAGACAGCTCCAGCACACCTTTGATGTTAACTATACTTCCTAGCTTTCCATAATATTTTACTTTGATAAGAATGCCCTTTATGACTTTATCCAAGTCACTGATAGAAATGTTAAGCAGCACAGCCAAGGAAAGATTGCTGGGGCACTAGAGACTTCCATGCAAGTTAACATCAATCTAGTAATGATCATTCTTTGGGTCTGACCATATATTCATAATGGTCCCATTGTCTAGCCTACATCTCTCCATATTTTCTACAATGATAGGATTAGGGAATTGGGCAAATGCTTTGCTAAAACCTACATCATCTAACTGATCTATCAGTCTAGATATACTGACCACTTTTTTATTGAAAATAGTTTAACAGGAAGACATTAAAGAAGGTATTCTGAATGTTTTAAGAACATAGGTTACTCTTCTAGGTATTCACTACCCTTTTTTTGTTGTTGTTTTGTGATTTTTTTTGGGGGGGGTTAGGTAATTGGGGTTAAGTGACTTGCCCAGGGCCACACAGCTAATAAGTGTCAAGTGTTTGGTCCGAGGCTGGATTTGAACTCAGGTCCTCCTGACTTCAGGGCCAGTGCTCTATCCACCGCACCACCTAATTACCCCTCACTACCCTTTTAATGTAAGGGTAGTATGTGCATGTAAATATATATACATATACATATACATATACATATATTTATATTCAACAGAAGATGGCAAAGGACAGAGCCCATTGTCACATAACTAGTTCATTGGTTCCATTGGGTTGCTATAGACTTATTAATCAATATTTTGGAGATATGGTTGTTCAACCAGTTGGTAATTTAACCTAAATGTACTGGCAAAAGAGAAAAAGCACTCAGCTTTGAATAGAGACCTGGGTTCTAGTTCAGGTCTATCATTAACTACATCTATAAACCTTTAGAAAGTTATTTTAACATGTCTAGGACTACATTTTCTCATCCAGAAAATGAAGGGGCTGTACTACATGATTTCTTAAATGTTTTCCATTTCAAAATTCTATAATTCTGCTCCAAATCACTAATTAGGAAAATACAAATGAAAACACCTGCTTGCCAGCTTCCTTGCTCCCTAGACCAAAGACCATGCCCTAGAAGACTTAATCCAAATAAAACTTCAAAAAAAAATTTTTTTGCTTCTACAGTCACAGAGCCCACTTGTCTCTCTTATCTAATAGGATATCATGAAAGATTTAAGGAAGGCCTTCCTCGATTAAAAAACAAAAGAACAAAGCTTGTATTTTCCCTGTGCAATATCTGCTGGTCTAATACAAACAAAATCAAAAAATAAAATCAGTTTAGTTTGGAATTTCTTGTTCTTAGTAAATCGATGATGCCTTCTACTGAATATGTCTTTTTTTTTTATAAGTGGTCACAAACCATCTTTTTAAGAATAAGTTCTGGGGCAGCAAGGTGGTGCAGTGGATAGAGCACCGGCCCTGAAGTCAGGAGTACCTGAGTTCAAATCTGGCCTCTGACCAAATACTTGACACTAACTAGCTGTGGGACCCTGGGCAAGTCACTTAAACCCAATTGCCTTTAAAAAAAAAAGTTCTAAAATATTTAAAGAATCAATTCCAGCCTTACCAGAATGTGGCTTCTAGCTTCACCGTTTTTCTTTGTTTTTTCACTAATTTTATGTTGTCGTCTCACCTTAACACTAGAACCAAAATCTAAGACTACTTCAAAGGGCCAATCTGCATTAGTTGACACAATGTATTTTTTCACCCATAAGGCAAAGAAAATAGAGATAGGATGAAAATTTTTACTTCAAAGTAAAATTATAATAAAATTTTTGAATCAACATAAATCTTCTAGTTTGAACACCAAAAGACAACATTTCCATATAAACAGGAAAACACAAAAAGAGGATTACATATGGTCTCTCCATTTTATACCACTTGACTTTCTTTGAAAGTATATAATAAATTTTGTGTGCTAATTTCAAAATTGTCCTGCTTGTCTGTGCTTCCTTCTTAACTTTCTTGTATTCTTCTGTGGTTATTGTCTAAGAAAAGAATTTTAGAATTCTTCATCCTAAAAGTTGAATTATTATGGGCAATCATGAGCTTAAAAGTATTATCCCTGTAGGTGACTTAGTAAAGCAGGAAAGATACAAATCATGGGAGCTGAGAAGGTTTATATATTGAAAGGACCTAGTCCAAGCATGAGGGCAGGGTTTGGAGCAGAAAACAAGACTGTGAATCAGGTGATGAACATCCTGAAAAAGGAAGAATGATTGAGGGGCTGATAGATAACTGTCAGCAGGATCTAAATGAAGTAACATACAAGTACAGAGTGGAGCTCGAAGGAGAAAAAGTTGCTGAGTGATGATGTCAGGGTGAGGGTGACAGTGACAGGAGAGAGCAGGAAGTATGTCTATTCTTCCTTTGGACGAAGTGTGATGTGAGGAGTGGGGTGAGAGAGGAAAAAAAAAAAACACTTCCAGTACTTTAGAGGGTGGTCCGGAATATAGTAAGGGCAGCTCCGTGGGGTAGTGGATAAAGGGCTGGGCCTGGATTCAGGGAGAGCTGAGTTCAAATGTAGCCTCACACACTTACCAGCTGTGTAACACTGCACAAGTCATTTATCCCCATTTGCCTCAGTTTCCTCAACTGTAAAGTGAACTGGAAAAGGAAATGGCAAATCATTCCAGTATCTTTGCCAAGAAAACTCCAAATGGGGTCACAAAGAGTCAGACATGACTGTTGTAACAGCAACAATATGGGATGCAGTATCTCCTAAAGGTACTCATTTTCTCTGTGTTCAAGAAGGCATAGTCAAGCCTATTTGAATCCCAATGGGCTTTATCATTTTCAGAGCTATATTTCAAGAAATCATGAGTGAAGACTACATGAGACAAAAGAGTTAATTGTCCCAGTTTTTTTTAATGATGGAATAAATAAGGAAGGAAAAAAAAATCTAGACCCCAAACCCCAAGACATGTTGCGAAGTATAAGTGATCGAAATTTATACTCCTTTGGACAGAAGGCCCACATGTAAGGGTGTGACAGAAGAAGGAAAGGGGGAAAAGAGGAGGAGGAAGAGGAAGAAGAGGAGGAGGAAAAAATAGCAGCATTGCCCAACTGGAACTGGCCTGTGGATCCCCCAGGGGCAGCTACCATTACTCACAGATTGTTGTGTGTCCTTCATTCTGGAAGAGGGCCAATGACATCAGGAGGGTGATGTCTTGACTTGCAAGTGAATTGGATTTAAGTGAGGCAGAACTGTGCAAAGTCATCAGCCTTACTCTCTCTCCCAGAATCATCAGAATCATGGTAAGACATAGGTCTGGATGACTGGAGATGGCCCAGGATGCAGTGGATAGAGCTGAAATGGATGGAGAAGAAGGAGCAAGGAGTGGTAGCTAGGGAAGAGAGTACTCACCCAAGGAATCTGTGAGTGAATCCACTCACAAGGATTCTGAAAGAAAGAGGAGTTTGCCAGACATGGAACATGAAGATTATGGCACCCTTCCTCATAACCAAAAGAAGCTCTAACTCAGGTCCTAGGCTCTGGGAGGGTTGATTTGCTCTCTGTTGTCATCTCTTCCAGCTCCAACTCCATTTTTTATTTGATCAGGGGAGAAGGCTCATATACTGGCCTGATCCAAGGTGTCAGGTGCTGATCTAAGTAGGAAATACTGTCAGCCACCTGCCTATTGTCAGCAACTGTACTTTTTATCATACAAAACACATCAAAACCCATGTTAAAGGTTCCTGTTTCTGCTTGGTTACTATTAACATGAGTGATATTTTGTTACCTATCCTTATAGAAGCTAACATGGCGATATCATTAGGCAATTTTCTTGGGACAAATGTACTAAATTAGTACCTGAACTAAATTAGTACATGTACAAATTTAGTACATGTACTAAATTGTGTCATAGTATTGAATCCCTCGCACAATATGCTGCACCCAGCAGGGTCCAGCGGAATGGTCTGGCAAATATTCAGGTGCTTTCTTGAATGAAAATCATCAGGCCATGGGATTAGGTAACAGCCTAGCATGCATCTGCCAGGTGCACTTGGGGCAGCCCTAGAGAAAAGGTCAGCCAATCAATCAAAAATAGAGCAGTTATATATGCCCTCAATTCCTGTGGAGGTGGGAATGGAAGGTCCTGCTCATCATTGGTTCTCTCTTAAGGTCCCCAGGTGTCTGATTCTATTTACAGAACAGTCATAGCAGAATCTGGTTTGGCCCAGGCTCCCTAGGCCTCTTCTAGATGAAATTTAAATCTGAAGCAGTATGCCCCCATGCCTGAATTTTTAGTTCTATTTGAAGTTCAACTCAATGCCACCTTCTACTTGAGATTTTTCCTGATCCCCTCCAACTGGTAGCGCTCCCCACTCCCCAAAAATTTACTTTCTGTAGATGTTGCATTTATTTATTTATCTGTATAAATGTTATTTCATAAGCTCCCTAAGGCAGAGGTTGTTTTCACTTTTGTCCTGCATTCCCCAATGCCTAAAGCTGATGGAATTGAACATAGATGAATCAGGCTTCCTGGTAGCAATCTCTGGACCAGACCTCTGGAAGCTTCTCTACATCCGTTGGAATTCCCTCTGAATTACTCTTCCCATGTCCTATAACAGTCTTGCTGTTCAATTATTTCCCTGACCTCACAGGGTCTGTGGGGGCTGTCTTGATAAAGACACTAGAGTAGTTTGCCATTCACTTCTCCAGGATGTCTCCACTTTACAGATGAAGAACTGAAGCAAATAAAGATTAAGTGACCTACCCAGGGTTACACAGCTAGTAAGTGTCTGAGACTGGATTTTAACACAGGTCTTCCTGATTCCAAGCCAGTACTCTCTATCCACTGCACCACCTAGCTGCCCCTTCTATAACAGCCTAAAGATGTTTATTTGTCTCCTTGGATGTTAAGTAAATAACCTGAACTACTCTATCTCCAAAAATCCAGTTCCCACGAAACATATTCATGTATTTTATCTTTTAAGTCTTTTTCATAAAGAATTTGGCCCCTTGCCCTAGACTCGACTTTTTGAGAGAATAGATCTCTTATTTGAAATGCCATGGGTTATTTACTTTGCTTCCATCATGGTGCCCAAGAATTCTAAACAGTTAATGCTCATGCTATTTTTTTTGTAAATTGTATCATATTTCAAGAGAAGTAGGGAAGTTTGCTACTTAAAGACAAACTCTGTTAGTAGACTGCATAATCGCCCCTTAATATATGTTTTGTAAATAGAGATTTTTCCCTTATTAGATTTTTCTCAAAGCGGACAATTAGTAGTTTTTCTGCTCCACACCACCCACGATGTCATCTGACTTTGCTCACAAGAGGATCATGACCACAACCACATTTGTATGTCAAAAAATGCCAGTTTGCAAAACAGTTAATACATTGTAACAACACTGTTCTAGTGATCAAAATGAACCAAACCCATGGCATTAATGCAACTAGCCATTCAAAAAATGGCTCATTTAGAAAAAAAGAAATCTGAAATATGGTTGATTCATAGGTCACATAAAGACAGTGCTTAATAAACAAGGTTCAGCACTGATTCCGCAATGATAACCTTGATTTCAACAGAAAACGTTTATTATTTATGCCCCCTAAAAACAGGTCAGAGTTTCCTCTTGGAAAAGCTATTTTCTTAGTTTCTAACGTGGAATGGGAGGGTGTACACAGGAAGGGAGGAACGAAAAGTTCTATTTTTTCAGAAGTATTGAAAAATATACATATTTTGTTAAATATGTATATATACATATGTGAATATATATATACATGTGTGTAAATAGATGTGTATATATGTACATGTGTGAATATGTGTATATATATGTGTATATATATGTGTATAACTATATACATGTATATAAATGGATATACATATTTAGAGCCTAAATTTTCAAATATAACTTCCTTTCAGAAAAAAGAATTATATCACTAAACTATCACTAAAAAAGAGGCAATCTCATTACAGAAGTTCTTGAAATGAGTAAAAATGAAAAAAAAAATTCTCTCTAGATAAAGTAAAACAAATATTAGTACCTAGTTCGTGTTACTTAGATGGCCTCTAATTCTTATATAAACCACTAAAAATAATTCTTTTTAAAAAAAATTAAATGCTTTTATTGCTATATTAGGAATTTATTCCCATTACTTAAAAATTCCTATCTAAAAGTCGTTCTTATACTTTCATATGAAATGCTAGTATTTGACCACCAGATGGCACCAACTCCCACTAAAAATCACCTTGCTCCTGGTTGCCTTTCAGTGAAAGACTAGACAAATTATTCAGCCCCAGAAAAATGCGTTGTTAGTCACTGAAATTAAGGACACACACTGTTGTTAATCATAGAAATTAAGACAGCAAGTAGCAGAGCCAGTCAATCAATAAACATGCTTTTCCAATCACCAATAGAGTGAAACAAGGCTATGTGCTTGCTCCCATGCTTTTTAGCATGATGTTTTCAACCATGTTGTCAAATGCTTTCAATGAGGCATCAAGGTCAGCTACCGCACTGATGAGAAATTCTTTATCTTGAAAAGCCTACATGCCAAGACCAAAGTGGAAGAAGTGTTAGTGCATGATTTCCTGTTTGCAGATGATTGTGCACTCAATGCAGCCTCTGAACCTGAGATGCAACAATGTATGGATCGATTCTCTGCTGCTTGTGCTAATTTTGGCTTTACAACTAACACCAAGAAAACACAGGTGGCTCCACCAGCCAGCACACTCCCCATATGTGGAGCCATCAGTTACAGCAAATGGAGAAGTGCTGAATGCCGTGGAAAAGTTCACTTACCTTGGCAGTCTACTTTCCAGGAATGTACACATTGACAATGAGGTTCACGCAAGCGTTGCCAGAGCTAGCTCAGTGTTTGGGAGGCTCCGAAGGAAAGTGTGAGAGAGAAGAGGTATTAGACTGACTATCAAACTAAGGGTCTAATGAGCCAATGTGCTGACCTCATTGTGTATGCATGTGAAACCTGGTCACCATACCAGCGCCATGCCCAGAAACTGAATTGCTTCCATTTGAATTGTCTTGGGAAGATTCTGAAGATTACCCGACAGGATGAGATACCAGTCACTGAGGTCCTTTCTTGAACTAAAATGACAAGCATTCAAACTCTACTTCAGAAAGTGCAACTCAGATGGACTGGGCACATTGTTCAAATGCAGAACATATGCTTGCCAAAAAGACTATTTCATGGAGAATTCACACAGGGCAAGTGCTCACATGGTGGTCAGGTCAAGGTCTCCCTTAAGAACTTCGGAATTGATTGTATGACTTGAGAGACACTGGCACAGTATTGGTCAGCATGGTGTGCCCTCATCAGAGAAGGTGCTGTGCTCTAATGAGCAAAGCAGAATTGAAATAGCTCAAAAGAAACTCGAGATGCACAAATTTAGAGAATCCACCCCAAATGGTCATTCACATGAACTATTTGTGCCTGACCTATGGTAGAACATTCTGAACTAATACATTTGTCTGATCAGCTATAGTCACACACACTGTAACTTGACTCTGGCATAGTGATGTCACTTTGGTCTTCTTGGAGAATGAAAGACAACAACCATTAAATAAAGACATTGCTTAATAAACAAGGATTCTGCCCCTACTATGTGACAGGCACTATGCTAAATGTTAGGGATTCCAAGAAAGGCAAAAAATAGAGCCCTCACTTTAAAAGAGCTCAGTCGTGGGAATATTTCATAAGATTTAGAGGCTAGTGCTATCATTATACAGTTTAGAAAACAGTCCCAGGGAAGTAAAGTCAATCAGTAGTTAACAGGCATTTATTAAGCTAAGTGCTCAGCTCTGGAGATAGAAAGAAAAGCAAAAACAGTCTCTTCCTTCAAAGAGCTCACATAGTAATGAATAGAGTGACTTGCCCATGAACACATGGGAAGTAAAAGAGCTGGAATCCGAACCTAGTGCTTTTTCCAATATTTCATTGAAACATGGACCTAGAGCTAAAAAATAAAAACAAAAACAAAAAAACCCTTCAAAAATAAATACAATTGAACCCTCCTATTTTATGGATGAATAAACTGAGACCCACAGTGATTTTGAGATTCCATTTCTGGAAGATAATTAAAAACCTATCACTACCATCAAGGGAACTGACATTAATTTAAAAATGAAGATATTTTTGTTTAATATGTTGTCCATATACAGAATGAATGTTTAAATGTGTACATGAAATAATTATAGGTAATTAGGCATGTAGTACATTTATGGGCAGAATATTATCCATAACTTCTCCCCCCTTGAGGTCATTCAATTCATATCTAGAATCCAGTCAAAATTCTAGTAGCTGTTGACTGAGGTCAGTAGGGGCAGCTAGATGGTGCAGTGGATAGGACACTGGGTCTGCAGCCAGGAAGATCTGAATTCAAATCCAGCTTCAGACACGTACTACCTGTGTGACCCTGGGCAAGTCACTTACCTCTGTTTACCTCAGTTTCCTCATTTGTAAAATGAACTAGAGAAGGAAAGAGCAAACTATTCCAGTATCTTTGCCAAGAAAACCTCAACTAGGGGCATGAAGAGTTGAACAAGACTGAAAAACAACTCAACAACAATTGTTTACAGACCTCCAGGATACTCCCCTTCTTTCTTCAATAAGTTTAGTGGCCTGGCTAACTGTCTTCCTCTCCTTTCCAATTCCTGACTTCATATTAGTGGACTTCAACATACAAATTGATACTCCCTCAAACACCATAACTTTCCAATTTCTCAACTTACTTATTTCCCATGACCTAAACCTCTACCACAACATACACACACACAGAGGTGGTTAAACCCTTGATCTTGCCACCATCCACAAATGCACCATTTCTATATTCACGGACTCTGAAATTCCCTTATCTTATCACCACTATTGCCATTCCACTTCTCCCTCAGCTTTGTATCACCAGACTTTATTTGTTGTCCACAAAGTGACTTCCGGTCCTTCAACCCTTCAAGTCTTTCCCAGACTATCACCCTTCACCAGCTACCCTTTCTTCTATTCCCCATCTTGAATCCTTGGTGAGCCTAATCAACTCTATACTGTCCTCTTTTCTTGAGTCCCTTGCTCCCCTTCCCCCCTCAAACTTTCTAACAACTCAATTCCTCCACCTACTCACTTTCCATGACCTACTCCTCCATCCCACCTAAACTACACAAAAACAGTCATATCCTTTATCTTTCCTTCTTCATGTTCAAGAATTCTAAAATCTTAAAAATAAAAAATAATAATAAAATAATAATAATAATAAAAAATAGGGGCAGCTAGGTGGCACAGTGGATAGAGCACTGGCCCTGAAGTCAGAAGGACCTGAGTTCAAATCCACCCTCAGGCCAAACACTTGACACTTACTAGCTGTGTGACCCTGGGCAAGTCACTTAACGCCAACTGCCTAAAAATAAAAAATAAAAATAAAAAAAATAAGAATTCCAAAATCCCCTTAGCCAGTCACAATTTATTGGGTTTTTTTCATCCTTCCCTCTGCTTTTCCTTACAAAACTCTATTTTTTTATCCATACCTTGACCTCTAATCCCTTCATTTTTTTTCCGAGGCCATCTCCCCTGCACTAACCACTCTCTCCTCTTTGGCCCATCTTGATCCCTTGCTGAATCAATTTAACCCTACATGTCATCTTCTTAAGTCCTTAGCCCCCTTATCATTTAATTGACTTTTCCCAGCCTAAGATAACTTCCATAATCTGCTGCATTTGCTCCTACACAAGTGCTACTCAATGAAGGTGGAAAAAAAACTCACAAAACCAGGCTGACTGGGTCCACTGTAAGTTTATGTTACATATTCTCACCCACATCTTCACAGCTACTAGGCAATCCTACTTTACTTCCCTTATCAATTCACTATCTTACGCTCCACAATGACTCTTCCAAACCTCTCCATCCTCTCTCAAGTCTCCTATGGCTTAGCCTGCCCCTCACCTTCTCAGCTGAGAACCTCGCCTCATATTTCACTGAAAAAATTAAGGCCATTCTCTGACAGCTCCCTCTTCTCCCTCCTCTTTATCTCATATCACTCAGATACCTTCTACCACTGTCTCTTCTTTTATTCCTGTTTCACATAATAAGGTAACCCTATGAACAAGTGATCCTATTCCATCCTGTCTTCTCTACAGATTGCCTCTTCTATCATCCTCATTCTTTTACTTTAGTCCCAAGCCCGTCTACTGGCTGTCTCCCTTCTTACAAACATGCCCATGTCTCCACCATCCTCAAAAAACACCCATTCCCCAATAGTTATTGTCCCATATTTCTCTTCACTTTTATGGCTAAACCTCTTGAGATGGCCATCTATACTAGGTGCTTCTACTTCTTTCCTCTCACTCTCTTCTTAACTCTCTGTAGTCTAGCTTCCAATCTCATCATGCAACCAAAACTGCTCTCTCCAAAGTTACTAATGGTTTCTTAATAGGCAAATCTAATGACTCTCCCCATTTCTCACCCTTCTTGACCTCTCTACAGTCTTTAACACTATCGTTCACCCTCTTCTCCTTGACACAATCAGCACACACAAATTTACAAAGATTGTGCTTCAGGGACCAGCTATGGCATTAGTGCCTCCCCACCACCCCAAAACATCCCACAAGTGATGGTAGAATTGATTCTGCCCAGCCAGATTAAAGAAAAGAGAGAGCAGTGTGAAAGCTTGAGCAGTGCAGAGGGCAGTGTCAAGCTGGGTAAAGGAGGATAAACTGTATCTGAAGGAAAGGGGACTAGACACCCAACTGGAGCTGGGTCATCTCCCAGGGTTCGTTCTTGGGCCATGCATCAGCTCTTCCAACAGGAGCAAGCTGAGAAGGCCAGTGTTGGGGAAAATAATTTCAGCAGTGGGAAGAGGACAGGACAAAGTATGAGAGGAGAAACTAGAAATATGGAACTAGGAATACAAAATAAGGACAAAAGTCTGGAAGGGAAAGCCTAATTAAAAACCTAGTCCCGGAGCAGGCAAGCCAGCAGGAAGACTCATAAAGACAGAAGGTAAAATGAGTAAGAATGCAAAGAAAGACCACAAAACATGGAAAATTATGGAAAATTAGCCAAATTTCCCGAATAAAAAAAAAATGCTGAAAATTACCCAGAAATCATGCAATAATAGCAAGACACTACAGGATGCTTTAAAAGAAAAATAAAATTTTAAATGAAAATATTAGAAATGAAATTGAGAAGTCAGAATTCTCAAAGAAGAATTTAAAAAGAAAAGCAACACATAATGGAGATCTCTCTAAAGGAGAGGTTCTGGGGGAAAAAATAGATTTAGCAAACAAAAAATAAAGAAGTGGCAAAAAAATTGACAGAAGAAAAGCAAAGCCTTAAAAGGACATGTGAATTCTAAATGTCCAAGTCAAATAACCTGGAAGACAGATGCAGAGATAATTTAAGGATTTCAGGCCTCCATGAAGAACAGATACTTCAAAGAACTTAAATAACACTGTAGCTAATATAAGTCAGCTGCCCAAATTCTGCATACAGATGTCAAAGTACTTTATCAATAGCATCCACAGAATATTGCTAGAAGACAAACAAAAAAAAAAACACACCCTTAAAAATTCCTAGGTGGTCAAATGTCACAATTTCAATAACAACAACAACAACAAAAAAAAAAACACCACCACAACAACAAATGTTACAAGTATCCAGGAGAAACCTTCAGTGATGAATGAATACCAATTTGAATAACTGGAGATTACTCCCGGTCATAAGAAATTTAAGAAGAGAATAAAACAGTATATTCCAAAAAACTGGGAAGCTTGAACTGTAGCCCACAGTAATATATACTGCTAAGCTGATAATCAACGGTGAGAAATCATGAATCGTCAATAAAAGAGAAACAATTGGGTCTTCAGTACACGTTCAATTTAAGCACAAGTAAGTGACATATCAGGTAATTTGAGGAGGGAACAAACCCTGACAAATGGTGATCAACAAAGAAAAACTTCATGGGAAAAGTGGCACCTGAGCTGAGACATGATGGAAGATAAGGATTCTGAGAAGCAGAAGTGCAGAGGGAGTGTGACTCAGGCTTGGGAGATGGCTTGTTCATTTATCCAGTAGGAGATGAAGTATTAAGTTGAGGAGCAGCTGATTTAATCTGAAACAAAGTTTGTTTGGTGGTGTTTTTTGGGGGGGGGATTTGGGATTTGGGAATAAAAAGAAGTAGAAGTAGAATAAAGAAATAAAGGAGTAGAAGACACTTTGCTTTACTTTCAATGAATTTACAATATCCTTTGGCACACTAAGTACCATACCAGTGTGGTATGCATATGTACAAAGAGATATGGTTGGGTAGGGTTAGTCAAAAAAGCCTCCCTTGAAGGAAACAATCCCTTAAACTGGACCAAGAAAGACATTTACAATTTAGATTGGCAGAGAGTAGGAGGGAAGATTTTTTAGACAAGAGAAACAACTTGAGCAGACATGTGAATAATAGCAATAATAATACAGTATTTTAAGGTTTACAAAGCACTTTAAAAACATTATCACAGTTCTATCCTCAAAACAATTCTGAAAGGGAGGTGCTATAATTATCCCTAATTTACATTTGAGGAAGCTAAGGCAGAAAGTCTAAGTAACCTGTCTAGGACAACAAGGCAAGTGTCTGAGGCTGATTTAGGAGCTCCAGTCTCCTGACTCTGGGTCCACAGCCTTTACCCACTGTGCCACCTAAATGAGCAGGATAATACACAATAAGTGGAAGGGTCTGGACGAAGCCAAAAAACTGTTCGGTGGTGAGCAATTTGGCTGGGAAAGGTAAATAAGATGGTGACAATTGAAGTTCATTATAAAACAAGTGGAACAATCTGGATTTGATCAGGCAATAAAAAGTCACTATAGGTTCTTGAACAGAAAAATAATCATTATGAAAATAGCAACTAAGAAAATTAATTTAGCAGCAGCAGTATCCAAAATGGATCAGAGTAAAGACAGGAAGGCAAGTCTATTGGCTAGGGAAATGGACAGATGCCATGGAGGAAGAATCAATAGGGCTTGTTATTTTGAAATTGTCTTTCTTACACTCATTTTGTTTTGTTTTGGAGGAATGTGCTTTGAATTTATGGTTTGCAGAATTCACATTTAATTTTCCCTATGTCTAGAATGTACTCTCTAAACAAGGAAAGTTATGTCACTGTGTCTGAACAAAAATATTCTGAAGTCTCCCATTGGCTAGAGACTATCTCCTAAACCTTGATCTCTTAGATTTGGCCTCTGGGGAATGCAGAAAAATGACCTTGTTTATGTCATTCTAATCTCTCATTTGTGTTTTTTATTTTACTATAAACCCCTCAAGAATGCTGCCATTTTTAATGATTAAATTCCATTCACTTTAACTATCTTTTTGGAGATTTGTTTTGCTTTTTAAAATCATTAGTTAATAATAAACATTCATTTGTAATGATTGTGTTTATAACAATAACAGATAATTATAAAATGGCTACAATGTTTAGGGTTGCTGGGAGGAAATCAAAGCTAAATAAATCATGATCCCAGATCGCAAAGAGATTACAGTGTAGCAGATAAGACTTCAACACTAAGCACTTAATTATCTACATAGGTATAAATCTATTAAGGAAAACACATCAGAATTAGATGTATTTCAGAGTATTTGAAAAAAGGGGCACATCTTTGGAATTTATTATCTTTTTCAGAATTCAAGCAATCTTGAACTCTATTCAAATTGCAATGCTTCCATTCTTAACCGGAAGAGTTATCTTAAATAAGCTATTTGACAAAGATTTAAAATTGTTTAAGATGTATTTACCATGTACCAATAGATTTTCAAAAGTTCCTTATGTACATTTCTAGGAGAATGAGAAGAGATAAAATTCAGTTGGCTTCCCTGCAATGCTAATTGTAAGTAAGTAATTGTAAGTATAATTCAGTGGTTCACAGATACTTTGATGGTGCTTTGATGTCATTGGTCTGGAGACACTCCCTACCAGCGCAGCTTACAACCTTATTGTATCTTCTAGTTGTTCAGTCTTTCAGTCCTGTCCAGCTCTTCACGATCCTGTTTGGGGTTTTCTTGGCAGAGATACTAGAGTATTTTACCATTTCCTTCTCCAGCTCATTTTACAGATGAGAAAACTGAGGCAAAGAGGGTGAAGCAACTTGCCCGGGGTCACAAGTCAGTGTCTGAAGCCACATCTGAACTCAGATCTTCCTGACTCCAGGCCCAGTACTCTGTCTATTGAGCCACCTAGCTGCCCATATCTTCTAGCAGTAGTCCACTCTTCTCCAAATCCTTTTAGAAATCCTCCAAGATGGATCTATTCAATGAATTGTGAAAAGCTTCTTTTGACTATGGAAATGTTTCCCTGGATAACCAATTCAACTGAACAAACAGTAAGCAGCTAATTAGGCAAAGCCTAATTAGGAAATAGGACAAAACCAAAACAAGTCCCTGCCTTCAAGGAGCTAACATTCTAGCTGGGGGGAGAAGGGAGAATAAAAGAAGTCAAAGCAATGTGAAATCAATTAAGGCGAAGAAGGTTAATAACTTGAGGAATAAGGAAGGCCTCATGTAGGAAGTGGGACCTGAGGAATGTTTTGACAAAAACTAAAGATTCTATGAGACCGAGGTGAGGAGTAAGTGCACTGGGGGAACTGTATAAAGACATAGAGGGGTGAGATGGGAATGTCATATATACAGAGGTTAATAAGCCACTGTGACTGGATAGAAATTACCTTTCAAACTTATTACTAATAACTAGCTCAATTATTTTTATGATTATATATATTCTTGATGACAGCTATGTGGTATAGTGGATAGATCCTGGGTCAGGAAACTCATGTTCAAATCCTTCCTTAGATACTTATTAGCTATATGAACACAAAGAAGTCAACAACTCTGGATTCTCAATTTCCTTGACTATAAAATTAGTGTAATAATCATAATCTACCTCTTAGTACTGTGAGAAACTTGCTTTGCAAACTTAAAAGCACTTTTCTCACAAAATGATAATATAATGTTATTTATGCCATTTCTTGGGCATAAATCATCACTGGTAATATATCTGGCCTACTTTGTTGATGCTGAAATCTCAACATGGTCATTACTCTCCTGAGATCATCATGTGCCATGATTTGAAGTCCTATAGCATTACCAGGAAAATACCACTGTTGAAATGATAGCTTCTGAAGAACAGAGAAGTTTGGGACCATTGAAAGTGCTATTCAATTTCCCAAATACAATCTAGGATTTTATTGTATTCAATTTTGGACCCAGTTCATTGACCTTTGAAGTTCTTATGCAAAACATATGTTTAGAAGAGCTGATTTTATGGACTAGCTATACATGTTATGCTTAATGGAATTTACATTCTTCATCTACTTTTTTTTTCCTATGTGGAAATTTCCCATTGCATGTCCATGACTCTCCCTGAAGACAACTTGTAATGTTCTAGGCCTTGATGTATAGTCATTGACAAATGGGAGATGTGGAAAACATCACCCTCCATCAGAATTACTCTTCCCTTTAGACTTTGCACAGAACATACTCCATAGCCCTGGCAAGAATCTTTGGCAAGATTCTCCCTCTTTTATGCCTCCCTTTAAGTTCACACTCAGGAGAATCACTGAAAAATTAGCTCTTATGGTAGCAACCATTGACAAATCTTGTTTGATCCAAAAAAACCAAGGAGTCTTCATATGACTCCTGACATTTTGATCTAGCAAGTTAAAAGCTTTTTTTTTCTCCTGGTAATTAAAAAAAAAAAATAAACATAGTAGCATCTGGTTTCCTTTAAATGCCCCAATCAACTGTGACTGAAGATGTGATCTTTTGTAGAAAATCATCTGTTTGAGCCTAGCTGTGGTCCCTTGTCATTTTTTTCATTAAAGATACCAAAAAATATATATGAATGGATCATTCATTCTTATAAAAATTTTAGAGTCTGAATCTAATTCGACAAGCATTTATTCAGCTCTTACTACATGTACGAGACTGCACTAGGCACTGGAGTTCCAAAGACAAAAATCAGTCATTGCCTTCAAGGAACGTACAGTCTAGTGGGAGGATCACTAAATATAAAGTCTATATGTACAAAGTAAAATACTTGTTATTTGGGTGTATGGAGAGGACTAACAAGTGGGGAACTCAAGAAGGGCTTCATGTAAGAGGTGGCCCCTGAGCTAAGACTTAGAAAAGACATTTAGGAGTCCCTGGGGCAGAGATAAGAAAGGAGAATCAATCAACAAATCAAGACTTTATTAAGTATCTCCTGTCAGTCAGAACACTGCCCACTCCACCACCCCCTACTTTCTTATCCCTCCATTCCTTCCATCCCCACCATTCCCACCAAGGTAGGCACTGGGGATAGAAATACAAAAGCAAAACAGTCATAGTCCTTAAGCAACTTCCATTTCATGCATTAGGGAAGCCAATTATAAAGACTTAGAGTGAAGAGATTTAATGCCATGGAGAGGAACTGCAAGTTGGCTAGAATATAGAATGCGTGAGGAAAAAGACATTTTATATGTCTTGAAACAGGCTGGAGCCTGATTCAGAAGGGCTTTAAATGCCAAACAAAAGAGTCTTTACAATTTATCCTAGGAACAACAAGGAGCTATTGAAATTCCTTGAGCTAGACAATGACAATGTCTGACCTAGTCTCAAGAAGGCCATCTGCATAGTTGTATGGAGAAGGGATTGAAGAGCAGAGAGAATGAAAGCAGAGAAATCAGTTTGGGAGACTACTGACTACTGCAAAAGTTCAGATAAGAGGTGATAAATACCTGAACTAGGGAGTAAACCATGTGAGAGAACAGGAATGAATATAATAGAGGTCAAATCAACAAGGCTTGATAATATGAGCTATTAGGTTGAAGCTGAAGAGCTGAGGATAATTCTAGTGCACAGTGGATGGTGGAAAGGAGGGTGGTACCTTCAATGCAAATGGGGAAGTCAAGTGGAAGATTAATGATTAAGATAATCAAATAAGTTTTGCCTTAGACATAATGAATTTGCTGTTGTTGACTTGTTTTTAGTTCTATAGGATTCTTTGTCACCCCATTCGGAGTTTTCTTGGAAAGATACTAGAGTGGTTTGCCATTTCCTTCTACAGCTCATTTTATAGATGAGGAAATTGAGGCAAACAAAGTGAAGTGACTTGCCCAGGGTCACATAGCTAGTAAGTATCTGAGGCTTGATTTGCACTCAGGTCTTCCTCACTTCAGAGCCTGTGCTCTATCCATGCACCACCAAGCCACCCATGATGAATTTGAGATGTCTATCAAACACCCAAGTGATGCTATCCAACAGGCAATTTGTGATTCAGGACTAGGGGTCAAGAGAGAAATTAGAGCTGCTTATGTAGATTTGAGGGTGATCTGCATCAAGGTGATGATTGAGCTCAGAGGAGCTCAGAGGAGAACACAAAGAGAGAGAAGAGGGCCTAGACCAAGGTGCGGAACCTGCTTCCTAGAAGGCCACAGTGGCCTTCCAGGTCCTTGAGTGCACCCTCTTGACTGAGTCCAAGTATTACAGAACAAATCCTTTTATTAAGGGGGCATGACACATTAGTCAACAAGGATTTATCAAGAGTCTACTACTCTTGCCAAGAGTAGTACTAAGGCTAGCAGTACAAATGCAAACAGAAAAAAATAGTCCCTGCCCTCAAAGAGCTTACATCTTGATGAGGGAGTGACAACACATAAAACAGAGCTTAGAGAGGAGTTTGAAGGTATCATGAAATGGAGACTTGTGGAGAAAACCCTATAGAGATAAGTCAGTAGTACAGCCTGGAAAGGAATGAAGACATGGGTAATCCTGCCAAGAAGACTGATGAATAGCAGTCTGATGAATAGGAAAAGAATATGGGGAGAGCAGTCTAGTAAAACTTCAAGGAGAAAAGAGTTATCTAAGGGGAAGGAAGAGTCCACAATATTGAAAGCTGAGTAGAGTCCAAGTAGGACTAAAAAAAAAGCCAAGGACTTAGCATTTAAGACGTGATAGTTTGGTTTTTATCAATTTCAGGAAAAAAACCATTTATACCAATACTTTCAAGTGTTTTTTAATAAAAATTAGCATTGTACTTCATCAAAAGCTTTTTCTGTGTCTACTGATATAATCATATATTTTTTTACTTTTATTATTGATATAATCAATTATGTTAATAGTTTTCCTTATGCTAAACCATCCCCGAATTTCTGGTGTGAACCCACTTGCTCATAATGTATAATCTTTGGAATATATTGTTGTAATTTTTTTGCTAGTATTTTATTTAGGATTTTTGCATCCATATTCATTAATGAAATTGGTCTATAATTTTCTTTCTCTGTTTTTAAAATTGATAAATTTTAAATTGGTAAAAAGAAGAATACCAGATAAAACACATTATTTGTAGTAGAAAAAAAAAAGCAGGGGTGGGAAACAAAGTACATTTCCATTGGTTAGGGAATGGCTAAATAAGTTTTTGCACATTCAAGCATAGCAGAATGTTGGACCCCAATGTCCACTGGCAGACAGAATTCCCTAATGTTTGTCTACCAGAGGATTCAGAGAACCAGGAGACCGTGACTGAAAGATTAGCTTTTCTCTCATCCTAAGGGAACAGGGCAGAGAAGTCTCAGGAGACCTGAGAGAATCTCACTGGGGCAACCTGTGGTCCCCAGGTTTAAGGTTACCACTACTGCCCATCTGCCACCACAAAAGCTGCCAACTGACCGGTAAGGGAGCAAATGCCAAAGGTTATCACCAAGTTTGCAGAAGCCACATGAGTTGGCTTCCAAGTGGCTGGAGTCATTCCTGCTGCTGAGAACAGACCTGGGGAATCTACATTTACTCATCCTTTTGCTTCACAAACAAACAGAGAAAGAGACAGAAACAGACAGAGAAATCAGCTTATTTCCCAATCCCTTTTTCTTATGAGATCGACTGCTTTCTATTTTGAAGTTTTAATGAAAGAAAGCTATTAATCATTGAACTGCTGATCTCTGTGTGTCCTTGTACAAATGCTATCAGAGGAACAAGTAAACAATGGATTGAGAGCTAGGCCTTGAATCAGTAAGACCTGAGTTCAAATATGGCCTCAGATACTTATTAGTTTCATGACTCTGGGCAAATCATTTATTCTTTATATGCCTCAGTTTTCTCAACTGTAAAATGAGGATAATAATGGTACCTACCTCCCAGGATTATTGTGATTAAGTGAGATATTTGTACAGTGCTTAGCACAGTGTCTAGCCTATAGTTGGTGCTCAATATCTGCTTCCTTCCTTTTTTCCTAAAGTATCCAGGTGGAACAAAGATAGAGTTTATTACTCCTGGAACCATTCCTGGCACAATGGGGGCTCAGAGCTATATAGAAGAAATATATCTATATATTTTTTTTCTTTTTAAAATTTATTCATTTATTTTTTACAAGCACTAATTACCTCTGCTTTCCATTGCCTTTTCTCATTTGAAAATTTTTTAAAAAGAAAAAGCATCATAACAAATATTCATAGTCCAGTAAAACAAACGTTGGTGATGTCCAAAAACACATACCTCATTCTAAATTTTAAGATCATGACCTCTCTGACAGAAGATGGACTATGTATTTCACTTTCAGTCCTCTGGGCTCAGGAAACAACCCAAGGCCAATTTCAAGATTCAAGATTCAAGAGGCAACACCCCCCCCAACTCCTGACCCAAAGATGAATGCCCATATCAATTGGCTAGTTTCTTGTTGGTGCTAATTGTCCTTTGCTTGTTTTGTTTTGTTTTGTTTTCACCTTTAAAACCAGCCAAGAAGGTCTCCCCTTCTTTTCCCAATAATAACTCTGCACTCTGGGGCCAAGCACAAGTCTAATCCTGCTTGAAAATGGCAGTCTTCCAGGATAACAAAAAAAATTAAATATGCGAAAGGCCTTATTTAACCAAACAAAATATGCAAGGGACACTCACACCTGAGCTGGTAGATTTTTAAAACAACACTCTTTACCTCTCTGGATGGCCCCTTATTCAGTATTTTCCAGTCTTATGGTGCACCCCATAAAAGATGGGGGGGGGGGAAGCACTGGGATTATAAGATGTAAGGTTCTATAAAACCTTCCCCCTGCTGACCTCAAATAGCTAAAGGGATAGTCACCAGAGTCTATAGAAAGTTGGACTTAAAAGTCAAGAAAACTAGGGTTCATGCTTCACCTGTGACCCATACTGGCTCACTTAACTTCTCAGTATTCTATACAACTCTAAGGTTGTAATTTGCAGGGAAAGGGTTGCTCTGCATTGGTGGAGGGCGCTTCCTAAGCTGGCCGTTCCCCATACCATTGAAGTCACAAGTCCAGTCTCCTGTCTGATCACAGCTTCTAATCATTCCATCTCATCCCGTCCCTTCCTCCTCCCAAACCTGTTCTTCACCCAAACCATGACCTCCACTCTTGCAATTATTCATGCTGGGGCTCCACTGTCCTTTCCTCAAAATTCTGACCCTATGGTTAATCATTTGATTTATGTACCATTCTCAAAAATCCCTTGCTGTCTTGACCCCTCGTGTCTCATCCCTTTCCAAAACTAAATCTGCATTAGCCCTGCCAATCAAGCTAGATGGCAAAATAGATAAAGAGCTAGGGCTTTGGATCAGCAATGCTTGAGTTCAAATTCTGCCTCAGACAAATAGTTGGATGATCTTAAGCAAACAGCTTAATCTCTGCTTGTCTCAGTTTCCTCAACTGTAAAGTGTGGATAATAACAACACCTGCTTCATAGCTTTGTTATAAGGCTCCAATGTAAACAAACTGCTTTGCAAACCTACATAAGTATTGGCTATCGTGATAGGACCAGGGTTCACATTTTCCCCTAAAAGGGAGAGGCTTTCCTTAAAAGGCAACAAAGCTGGCCCTGAGACTTGATTGGCCCCTTCTTCCTTGATGCAGCTTCCTGGCCACCTAAGGACAGAAAAAGTCCCAGACCACACAAGTCACCATACTTTGCCCTGCCGACCAGAAGAGAGATGGGGGTGGGGGGAGGGGGAAGATGTCCAGAAAAGCGAAATGCATCCTTGTGTACCCTTGCTGATTTAGTGCAAACTAAACCTCTTTTGGTAACTGTCCAATGACTTGTGAGTGCCTCATCTTATCCTAACATCAAACCTGAACTAACTGGACAATGGTGTCATCCTAAAAATTAAAAAAACAAAAACCTTCCCTTGACCCTGCCATCCTCTCAAGCTATTAGAGAGAGTATGGCACAGTGGAAAGAAGACTGGCTACCCACCTCCTGACAGTGAGATGATGGACTTAAAATTCACAAAGAGATAAACATTTTTGGACGTGACTGATGTAGGAATATTTTTGGCTTCATCTTACATATTTGTTATGAAGGTTTCCTTTTTCAATGGGTGGGGAGGGGAAGGGGGAAGGAGAGAGAATGAATGCTTATTTGAAAAATGGACTTTTAAAAAGCACCCTAATGCACAGTTAGTGAAGCTGTGAATTGGGAAAATCATTCTGGAAAACCAATTTGGCAACAGACTAGAAAAGTCACTAAACTGTACTTACCCTTTGCCCCAGTACTGCTGGGCATATGTGCCAAGAAGTTCAAAGAGAGAGGGAAAGGTCCAAATACACACAAGTATTTGTAGTAGCACTTTTTGTGCTAGAAAAAAACTGGAAACAAAATGGGTGCCCAACAAATCAGGAACGACTGAACAAACTATGGCATAGAAATGTAATATGAATTTATTATACTGTATGAAAAAAAATTAATGTGAAGAATTTTTGGACAACTTTGGAGGACTTATACAAATTGATACAGAATGAAATGAACATAACCAGAAGAACAATATGCATGATGACCACAACAATGTAAGAAAATGAGATAAAAAGATATTAGAACTCTGATCAATGCAGTGACTGAGTATGACTCTCAGAAAGCTAAAATGTGTATTCCACATAAAAGATATATTCAAATGCCCTCTTCCCCTGGAAACATTAAAATGAATTTTAGCAATGTTGTCAATTCCCTTTAATGTTTCCAGGGGAAGAGGGTATTTGGGTATATTTTTGCATGGAATGGAAATCCACCACTGATATCCTTATCTAATGCCTCCTCCTCACTTGTACATATAAATGTGTGTGTGTATATATATACATATATGGAGAAAATGGCTCAAAACTTTCATATATATGGAAATATATTCTACATTAAAAGGAAAATATAGAAAGTTAAAATGTGCCTCCTTCCTCTCAGCACAGAGCATGGTGAACTATAGATGTGAAATAGGGTATATAGTGTCAAAAAATGTGTTGAATTATTTTGCATAGTTGACCTTTGTTGCAAAGCAGTGTTCTATGCAGGGGTGGGGTTAGTCTTTCACAATTGACAGTGATGTTTTAAAAAAAAGATCAATAAAATTTTAAAAAAATTTTTTTTAAAGAGTACCAGCTCTACAAGTTGTTACTAAGCCCAAAGGGCTATAAAGCTGTGCATACCCTTTGATTCAGCAACACCACTATTACATCTGTATCCCAAAGAGATTTAAAAAAAAAAAAGGAAAAGAAGCTATTTGTATAACAATATTTATAGCAGCTCTTTTTGTGGTGGATAAGAATTGGAAACTGAAGGGGATGCTCATCAATTGGAGAATGGCTAAACAAGTTGTGGTATGTGATTGTGATGGAAAATTATTGTGCTATAAGAAATGATAACCAGGATGATTCCAGGGGAAAAAAATGGAAATATTTACATGAATTGATACAAAGTGAAGTAAGCAGAACCAGGAGAACACTGTATATAGTAACAGCAATATTGTATGATGCTCAACTGTGAATGACTTACTTAGCTATTTTCAGCAATACAACGATCCAAGATAAACCCAAAGGACTCATGATGCAAAATCCTTTCTGCCGTCAGAAAAAACAAAACAAAACAAAACAAAACCTGATGTCTAAGTATACTAAAGCATACTATTTTTCATTTTGTTTCTTTCTTATTTTAGTTTTCTTGCACAAAATGACTAATATGGAAATATTTTACATGATTGCACAGGTGTAACCTATATCAGATTACTTAGGGAGGGGAGAGGGGAGGTAGGAAAGAATTTGTAACTGTAAACTTAAAAAAAACAAATGTTAAAAATTGGGTTTTTTTACATGTAATTGGGAAAAAATAAAATATTATTTAAAACTAAAAAAAAAATTAAGAGTACTGGATCTAGAGTCAGAGGACTTGACTACTGCCTCTGACTCTCATCTCTTCAGTGACCTTAGCAATTCCTGTAACCTCTCTAGGTCTCAGTTTACCCAACTGTAAAATGAAGAGGTTGGACTAGTTGTCTTCTAAGGTGGCTTCCAGCTCTAGAGCTATGATCTTAATTATGCTTCCCTTTTCATAGCCAAATTCCCTGAAAAAAAGCATTTAGGAATAGCACTTACTGACTCTATTTCCTACCCTGCCTCTCATTTCTTAATCTTGTCCCCAACATCATTACTCAGTAATAACCTTTGTCCAAGGTTACCAATAACCTATTAACTGCTAAGTCCAAATGTTCTTTTCTCAGTGCTTATCTTTCTTTACTTCTCTACAGGACACCTACCTCCTCCCGAATAGTTTTCCCTACCTGGGTTTTTATGATACAGGTTTCCTCTCCCTGTCAGCTATTTTTTTGTTTTTCTTTGCTGGATTATCATCCGTGCATGTCTCTTTACTCCCTAAATGCAGGTATCCCCCAAGGCACCAACTAGTCCCTCTTCTTTTTTTTTTTCTTTCTCTACCTTTTGTCTAGAAGACATCATCACCTCTTGGCATGTAGTAGGTAAAACTACTGCTTACAGATTAATTACCTCCCAGGAATTCAATTACCATCTCCATGTAGATGACTTCCAGATCTACACACTCTTATCTAGTCTCTCTCCAGAGCTTCAGTCTTGCCTTATGGACATCTACCCCATACCTAAAATACACTCCCTTCTCACCTCCATCTCTGGGAATCCTCAGCTTCCTTCAAAAGGAAGACACGATGCACAATGCAAAACACATTATATCTGACATCAGAGTACCTGAACAAGGTCACTGTGTGACCTTGAGCAAGTGATTTCTCCTCTCTGGGCTTCAGTTTTTTAATCTGTAGAGTCAAGAGACTGAACCAAATGGCTTCCAAGATCCCTTTCAGCTCTAAATCTATAATCTTGTAATCTTTCAAATGGCTCTACTCACATGGGAAACCTTTGCTGATAACTGTCAGCACTTTCTAATTCTTCCTCCTATTATTATATATATACATTTATCTGTTTAAACTGTAAACCCCTTGAGGTAATCAACTGATAAACAAGGATTTTGTTTTTCATTTTGTCTTTCAGGCCTAGCACTGTACATTGCAAATGGACAAAAACCTTGGAGATAGGAGACAGAAAGCCAAGATAAAAACAAATATTTGTTGGATTGGAGTGGATCTAATTCCTGGCAGAAGCCCTCTAAGAATATCACATTAACAATTAAATATAATCTTATATCCTAACAAAAGAACAGGGGTTCTAGGAAAGGTACTCCTCCCTTATCCTGTAGTGCATCCTGTGTGGGATGCATGACTACCACTGGTGGCTTAACCGAGTCCTCTAGTATTTGGACTTTAGAGTTCATTTCTCCATAACCACTCTAAGGAAAACTGACATCAGAATGTGATTTATCTCATTTATCATAAAGAACAGTTCCAGAATGATTAAGTGTTATAACTTTATTACTAAAAATATTTTTTTAACTCAAAAACATTCAAAAATATATGTGGATCTTCAATGCCTCAAGAATACTTTCTGCTGAGGTAGGGAGTTCCCTAAAACAGGAGCTAAAGAGGTTAATTTATTCTAATAGAAGAATGATTAACATGGGCTAAGATTACCTTCTTCTAATTAACCTTGCACATTATTGAGATCTTAACATGAAGAATGTAGATGGCAAAAATGATACTTAGAAAGAATTTAGCTGAGCAAGTTTGAAGATGGTACCCCTCTGGGAATGATAATCATTATATCTGGTAGCCATTGGGGACATTTAAAATCATCTTTACATTTAAGACAGAAACTGAAATACTTTCTAATTGAAACTCTGTTTTAGGAGAATATAATGTTTAACATAGCATTAACTAATCTGCTTTGACACCTAACTAGAGTTAAAAATAAATCCCGTACAAACATCTACAGGAAAAGTAAAACTCAGTGCATTTATATTAAACATCATTTCTGCCAAAATGCAGTACCCTTCGGGTCAAAGGAAAAATAAAGCTATTTCTTAATAGACAACTACACAGCTATGTTCTCAGACAAAGTCTTAATGGATGCTATAACCCAGCGCAGGGAATAGAGCAGCAGCCCTGGAAATAGGAGGACCCACGTTCAAATCTGTCCTCAGACACTTACTAGCTGTGTGATCCTGGGCAAATCACTTCACCCTGTTTGCCTTAGTTTCCTCATCTGTAAAATGAGCTGGAAAAGTAAATGGCAAACCACTCCAGTGACTTTGCCAAGAAAACCCCAAATGGGGTCAAAGAGTGTCAGACATGGCTGAAACAACACAACAAAAATAACCTAATAAACATTCAGATTTTCATTTTTTACAAGCCACATTATTGTTGACAAGAGATAACACATTTTTTTCTCATTTAGTAGTAATTTATAACCAGT
Source organism: Phascolarctos cinereus (assembly GCF_003287225.1). Taxonomy (NCBI): domain Eukaryota; kingdom Metazoa; phylum Chordata; class Mammalia; order Diprotodontia; family Phascolarctidae; genus Phascolarctos; species Phascolarctos cinereus. The sequence continues at coordinate 297,954,347 of NW_027555847.1, forward strand.
ACTTCTAGCTATCTAAGAAATGTTGCTTTAAAAGGTGCAATACTTAACACAGGGAATAGCATAGGTCGTGGGCTTCACCATATCCTGTGAGATTCTATTGTCCCATCTCTTTCTCTTTCATTTACTAAAAAAAACTACAGCATCAAAGTAAAATTAAAAATACAAATCATTTTAAAATCTGAGTTACTTAAATAGCTTCAAATAGGCTTTCCTTAGTTTTCATATGATTACCTCATAAAAACGGATAAAGAAAAGAAACCCTGAACTATCCATAATAATGGAAGCAAGGAGTAGTATGGATAAGGGGACAAAAGGGAATATTTTCTAAATTTCACATCTGCCTTTGATAGAAACTCAGGGACACAGGTTCAGAGATGGGGCATCTTTTCTGACAGGAGACTCTGGGAAGAGTGTAAATGAAAAGGCACAGTCTCATGCTTCACTAACATCTGTTAATAGTAGCTGGGGCCACAAAACAAAAAGCCAGTCTTCACATTTACACCCTGAAAAAGACTATCGGTCATGTGCAGGTTTTTTCAGCAACAATTGCACATGCCAATGGAAATTATTGTAAAGGTACTGGTTTTTAAAATGACAGCGCTGATATCGTCAAACAAGTAGTGAAGCAATTAGCTGATTTCTATAGGATAGGGATGGCAGTGTCCCAACCAAAGGGTCATTTTCTCCTCAATAGTGATGCTGATTTGCCAGACATAATTACAATTTATACTATGAATAGGGAGGAAATCCTATTTAGATATAATGACAAGAGGCCAAGACTTCTTCATCCTGTATGACTTTAAATACAAAAATAGGAACTAATGAATTGTCCTCATTGAACAATAAGCCAAGAGATGGAAAAAGTTACATTAAAAAAATTTCACTAGCCACATACGTTATTATAAAAGCTAGTATTTGCATTAGGAATTATGCAAGAAAGATCTTAACTAAAAAGGGATATGAAAGAATAGAGAACAAGGACACAAGGGGCAGGCCTGGGCGTACATGAAAATAGGAGTAAATAAATACAAGAAGGGGCAACTAGGTGGCATAGTGGATAGAGGCTAGGCCTGGAGTGAAGAAGACTCCTCTTCCTGAGTTGAAATCTGGCCTCAGCCACTTACTAGCTGTGTGACCCTGGGCAACCCTCGGTTTCCTCATCTGTAAAATGAGCTGGAGAAGGAAATGGCAAATCACTCCTATATCTTTGCCAAGAAAACCCCAAATGGGGTCACCCAGACACAACTAAAATGATTAGACAGCATCAAATAGAAGTCACTTAATCACATTAGCCTTGGGTTCATCTTCTGTAAAATGAGAGGACTGGTTTAGTTACCTAATGTCTCTTCTCACTCTACCATTCTGTGATTCTATAAAAATGACAAAAATTAGGAAATAAAAAGATGTGTCTGTGATGGTCTTAGGACCATCTGTGCCTAAGAAACTGAAATGGAAGTATTTGTATGAAGAACAAGCTTCATAAAAAAAAAAGTATGGGAAAGAATGTGATGAGCTACAGGAAAAAAGACAACTCAACTTAATGAAACTTTCATGACAATGGAAGCGATTTTTTTATGAGAACTATAAGTAAACTTGTCACAGTCACTCATGAGAGAATCAGCAATTGAACACATGTGTGTTTGTGACACTTGCACACACAAATTTCATACAATAACTGCTGGTTGTGGAGCCTCCAAACACTATTTTGATGCTTTTGCTCTGTGGGTCCCACCTTAAACATCTGAGCAGGTTGTTTTTACATTAACGTAGGCTAGGCTCATGAAGACAATTCCTCTATTATTTCTGTAGTCTAAAAGACTCTCCTTCCAAGCTCATAATCCTGGCAGAATTTAACCTCCCTGAAGGCAGGGACTCTATTCCCATTACAGGCCCAGCAGTGCCTGGGACATTAACAGGCATTTAATAAATACTTGTTGAATTGAATTAAATTGAACTTGACTATACTTGGTTTTTATATAAAAACTGTACCAGGTTTTAAAATGCACAAATGTTATTTCCTTTTTTTGTTTGTTTTAAGTGCCCTTCCTTTAAAAGTTTTCTTTTCATTTTCACTCAGAATAACTTGCCTAATATATGCTCTGTTTACCAAACAAGCCAAGTTAATATTTGTTTCTGCTTAACACAAGCACAATGCTAATTCTTTCCATGATATAATTCTTTTTTAATTTTGCTTATTTCCTTTCATAAAGAAAACGTGTCTTTGGAGAAAGTGATCTTCTGGGAGATGAGATAATCGCAGAAATAATTAGTCCATCCCAAGCATACAACACTGGTCCTTCTCTCTACAAGAAAACAAAAACAGAGAGTTACTGTACCAAATCCTACACATGTATATCAGTAGATATAAATAGAATTTATTTATAGTAAAATGAACTTTAAACACAGAGGAAAGCAAATAAGTTGCTAGAAGATGAGATTTTGGGGATAGCATTGTTTACCTTATTGTAAGTAAACTTGCATTAGTTATGAAATCTTCTTATAAAAAGGCCTGTTATTTTAACTAAAGAATACCAATCCAATTACATAAAACTGAATTTAAATTAAGAAAGAAGGGACCCATGTAGCCCCACATTAAGTCTCGTGTACAAGTCAACTGACTTACCGAGGCAAGTACAATGCATAAAACAAATTTAAAGCTTTTTGTCTCATTTTTAATCAATTAATCAGTGTTTATTAAGTATCAATGCCACATGCTATGCAATGGGGCTAAAAAGACACTAGTGGAACAGCCCCTGTCTGCAAAGACCTTATATTCTACCAAGAGAGACGACATGTGAATATGCAAAGCATCTATATGTGTTATACAAGATTGTTTGGGGAGGGAGGATGCTTGCATGTGGAGGTATCAGAAATGAATAGAAGGCATTTGAGCTGAGTCTGGAAGGAAACTGGGGATTCCAAGAGGCAACTGTAAAAAGGAGGTACATGTAAGTATGGGGAACAGCCAGTACAAAGGCACAGAGATGGGAGATGAGGTGTCATATGTGAAGACCAGCAAGTAAGCCAATATGGCTGTACAACAGCGTGTGAAGGGAATACTGTACAGGGTAGGACAAGTTTTAAAGAATTTTATATGTCAAACAGGAATACTGTATATGTACTTCTTGTCTCCCCTCATTGAAACATAAGGTATTTGTAAGTAGGGATTGTTTCGATCTTTGTACTCGAGTTACCAGCACTTAGCACAATGACTAGCACATAATAGGTACTTTGCTAACTGATTCAAAAGCACAGATTCAGTTGAGGTGATGAGGCTGGAAACCAGAGGGTATGAAGACAGCAAATACAGGCCTCATTTGAAGATGGCCTTCTCAAGGAGTTTGACTAAGGGGAGTAAGAAGAGTTATAAAGCAATAGTTAGGGATGATGACATCAAGAAACGGTTTTTCAAGGAGTGAGAAGATGAGTGCATTTTTAAAGGAAGTAGGAATAAGACCAGTAGTTAGGAAAAGAATGAAGATTATAAAGAGAGAAAGGGATGATTAAGAGTGGGGGGCCAATCTGCTAAAGAAGACAGGAGAGGACAAGGTCAAGGATTTGACTTAGCAAGGAGAGTCACCTCTTCATGAGATTGGAACAAAGGAGGAAATAGTACAGGCTAATGTCAAATTGTGAGAAGAGAAGTCTGTGAAATGGGGAAGATGGTAACAGAAAGCTTTGATATTCTTGGTGAAGAATGAGAGGAGGACCTCAGCAGAGAGGGGGAGAGGGGGAGAAGGGGGGGGAAGGTTCTGTGGGAGCTTGGGAGAGTTTGTAACAGCCATTATGAACAGTGTGATAAAGAATCAGTTAAGGACAGAAAGTAGATTTTTGTTAACTGAAACAAATGTTAAATATTTTTAAAAAGCAATAATTAGAGAAGACTAAAAAGTATTGCCTTGCTGTAGAGAGGATTCAGTTTAGATAAGGTAACATAAATTAGCCATAATGAGTAATTTCTGTGCAATTAGGATATCCAGGGCAAATGTCCTCAAATCAACTTTATAAATCATGCTTTGAAAAATAATAAAAGAAGTAATTAAAGCAAATTTGGTAAAGCAGGAAGCGAAATTGCTATAGTGGCTCACAAATAAGTGTTAATAATAATGTGCACCATCTGGTAGCTTCCTATTTTAACTAATTATTCTTACTAAATAGGTCCTAAGCTCAATTATTCCTATGCTGCTGAAGAAGTGAATGTGATATCAACCTATAAAGTCCACAAATTTTTAAATTTTTGTTTTAAAGAACTGATATTTTAAATTTTCATGCACTCTACATTTTGGTGTCCTAAGGCAAAGCCCTAGTCACCCTACCTTAGTTAAAGCTCTTATGACTCCATATACTCCACTGCAGTTTACAGCTTGGTCCCGCATTTCCACAACACTAGAATCTAGTGCTTCTTCCCTCTAGCTATTATTACCAGTTAAAATTCATGCAGTTAAAGTAAATATATAGGTAGATGTATACATGTATCTATCAAAATATTTACTTTAAATGCATGAATATATATATACATACATAGATATATATACATGGATAGATATGTATTTAAATTGATAGACAGACAGATAGAACATGTGTATATATGTGCACGGAAGGGGAGGTGATGCAGTTAGTACATGTCAATACACCTCACGCAAAACAACTGGTGCATGCCTGCAAACTTAAGTCGCATATCTGCTGATGTGTCAAATGTTTTGACCTTGAGGCTACAACTAATCATGAAATGAGTATGAATGCATGTGGTTATCCCAATTAAGAAGGTAAAGTCTCTTTGAGATCTGTGGGAAAAACAAGGTAGCAGTTGCTGCAATAACCCAAACAAGGTCACTTCTCTGACTTTGAAGTTGCCAACTAGAAGCCACAATCCCCTTGGGTTGACCTGTTGAGAGTAGTTTCAGAGATGACTTTCTTAGAAAAGGAGAGAAGAAGGAAGCCAGGAGAAAGACAGTGAGGATTTACAGTAAGAAGCCCCACATTCAAACTTAGTGCTATTACTTAAATGACTTTGGATAAATCATTTAATTTTTTTTAATCTAAATTTGCTGATCTGTTTAAAAAAAAAAAAAGAAGACTTAGACTGAGCTGGTCTCTAATGTCCCTTACAAGTCTAAATCTCTAACCCGATGACTTCTCTGTGGCAGAGCAGCAGGGTCAACCTGTTGGCATTTGGTGTGGCTGTCCCTGGGTTCTTGTGTCTGTGTTCCCCTGTTTTATATGTCCCTGAGGACATCTTCTTTGCTGGGTTATGCAACCAGTTGCAGTCTTTGGCACAAAGAATGCTTAGTCGGTTGGGTGATCATCAATCAATCACCAGACATTTATTAAGTGCTGATTATATTCTCTTGGGTGTGCCTGTGTCAGAAGTAACGGAACACTGATAAATATTCTCTTTCCCTTGACCTTGTTACAACATGTACTCCTGTACCCTCCCTCTCATCCCCTATCCCTCTAGAAGCAATTAATGTAATCAATGAGCAGACACAAATTAACACAAATTTTCTTTTCATTTTCCTTTTTTATACCACAGGTTACAAGAATTGATTTATTTATTGTGGAAAAGAGAATATGCATATTCAAATATGACATACTAGAGTAATGAAATTAGAAATATTATAAAATTTTAAAGATTTATCATTCAACCACGATCACAAAATTCTCCTAAGAGAAAATGCATCAGATCATTATAATGCACTTGATTTCCATGATTTCATTCAGGTATAATTTCAACTGGTTGGCCCCCAAGGCTTCCAACAGGTCTGAAATGTTTCACTTCTGTAAGATGTTTTATTTGGTCACAATATCACTGGAGTACAGTTGAACTCCCTCAGCTCCCCTCTTCCTCAGCTCATATCACTCAGGGGCCTTCTGCCACTTTGTTCTCCTTTACCCCTTATCTCCTTATCAAGGCCAACCCCTCTATCTGTTCAAAAGACCCCATTCCATCCCATCTCTTTCAACAGATTTTCCCTCTGTCATCCCCATTCTATCATTTATCTTCAATCTTTCCTTCTCTGCTGGCTCATTTCCTACTGCCTACAAATATGCTAATCCTTCCATCCTCAATAACTATCATCCTGTGTCTCTTTCATTCTTTGTAGCTAAATTTATTGAAAAGGCCATTTACAATAAATAGGCGCCTCCACTTTGTTTCCTCTCACTGTCTTAACCCCTTCCACCAAAACTGCCCTCTCTAAGACGCTAATAATCTCTTAATTGCCAAATCCAGTGGCCTTTTCTTAGTCCTCATTCTCCTTGATCTCTCTGCATCCTTTGACTGCTGATCACTTTCACCTGCTTGATATTCTCTTCTCTCTAGGTTTTTGGGATACTACTCTCTCCTGGTTTTCTTCCTATCCATCTCACTGATCCTTCTCTATCTCCTTTGCTGAATCCTCCTCCAAATCAAGTCCACCAACCATAGGTGTCCCTCAGGGTCTTATCCTGGGCCATATTCTCTTCTCCCTCTATACTGCTTCCCACGGTGATCTCATCAGCTCTCATGGATTTAATTACCATCTCTATGCAGATGATGCTCAAATCTAAATTTTCGTTCTCAGTCCCTCGGCTGATCTCCAATCTTGTCTCTCAAAACTGCCCTTCAGATATTTCTAAATGGATTCCAATAGACGTCTTAAACTCAGTATGTCCAAATTACAAATCATTACCTTTTCCCCTAAACCCTTCCCCCCCCCACCTATTACTGTAAAGGGCAACATCATCCTCCCTGACCCTCAAGGCTCACAATTTAGGAGTCATGCTGGACTCCTCATTATCTCTCACCCCCAATATCCAAGCTGTTGCCAAAACCTGTTGAATTCACCTTTGCAACATCTCTTAAATATGCCCCATTCTCTCCTCTGATACTGCCACCACTTTGGTACAAGCCCTTATCACCCCACACTTGGGCTATTGTAATAGCTGCCGTTGTATTTGCCCGCTTCAAATTTCTCCTCACTCCAATCCATTCTCCATTCAACTGCTAGAGTGATTTTCCTAAAATGCAGGTCTGATCATGTCACACACACACACCTCTCCCACACTTCCTCCCTACTCCCGTACTCAATAAACTCTAGTGGCTTCCTATTACCTCCAGGAGCAAATATAAAATGCACTGTTTGACATTCAAAAACCTTCATAACCTAGCTCCCTCCTACTTTCCAGTCTTCTTATACCTTACTCCTCAACAAGTACTCTTCAATCCAGTGACACTGACCTCCTGGCATGAACAAAACAGCCTATCTCTCAGCTTTGGGCATTTTCTCTGGCTGTCCCCAATGCCTAGAATACTCTCCTCCTTTGTTCCAACTACAGACCTCCAGGCTTGCTTTAAGTTACAATTATAATTACATCTTCTACCGAAAGCCTTCCCCAGCCCCTCTTAATTCCAGAGCCTTCCCTCTGTTAATTACTTCTTATTTATCCTGTACATAGTTTGTTTTGTATATATTTGCATGTTATCTCTAACATTAGATTGAAAGCTCCATGAGGGCAGGGACTGTTGTTCTTTTTGTATCCCCAGTGCTGAGCACTATGCCTGGCACATAGTAGGTGCTTAATAAACATTTATTGATTAACTGAAATAAAAGACACCACCAAATAATGCTACAAAGCATGTTCATTCTAAAGGTTGGGAAGATAAAGCCTCCTATAGGGAGAGAGAAGTAGGATATTCTGAGAGAGAGTAAAGTGAAGAGAGAGAAGTGAAAGGTTAGGGTATGAATTATGGATACTAAATACACCAACTGACCATTCTGAATGGAAATTCACTTATGTGATGTATTATGATTTATACTCTTGAAAACTGGTTTGGTTTTACATATTTTCCAGGATTATGTAGCTTGCCATTATGTAAAATAACCATTACATAAGATAACACATCTCATTTTTTTCAGCTTCTTTGGTAAGTTAAAATAATTTTTTTTAAAAACTTCAAAGCTATCTGCTAATTTTTTTTGCCATTTTTCTTTTTCTATTACAGTGTTAAAAAAACTTTCAGATTAAAAAAAGTTGGGCTTAAGTAATATGAACCAAGAACTTTCAATTTTTTTATTTTATTGCAAACCATCTATATTTCTAAATTTTGATAACATGTGATACTAAATATATCACCTGTGCTTTTAAAAATTCTAAAGAAACATACCAAACTTTCTAAGGAGCTAAACTTAAATAACCACAAACTTTCTTCAAAATTGACCATAGGAAACAATATATTTTTGAAGAAATTTTGCAAGTGCCCCCAAAATTATGCTACCAGAAATGATTAAAACGTGTTTTACTAAAGAAAATAATGAATCAATTTTAAATGATTTCTTATAATTCAGTGAGGTCTACATTACATAATAGAACCATGTAAATGCAATTTTCAAACACAATTATTTAACTAGACCAGAATCTAGTGCCTCTTACTTTAAGTGGTCAAATTCAGAGCATTTATGTTGGAGGCTCAGATGAGATGATGTATAGAAAATGTTCTGAAAATGTTAAAACTCTATATAAATGTCAAATATCTCAGTAAACTCCAGCAGCAATTGTTGACACTGTTTGTCAACTGACAAACAATTTACAGTTGAAATCATCATCAGTTGACACCCTCATCATCAATCATCTAAAAAACATTTACCTAATCACTGAAAGAGCAAATGATAGGAATTTTTAAAAATATATTTTAGCAATAAAATGAAAATCCCCATCTTTACATTTTTCTCCCAAACATGTTATTTCATCAGTGTAAGGAAATTGTGTTGAAATTCCCCTCACCTATGCAGATCAGCACTGTTATCTTGTGGTCTTACAAAGTTGCCTAGGATCCTGAGAGGGTAAGTATATTTGCTTATGATCACAGGGCTAATATGTGTTTGAGACAGATCTTCCTGAATCCTAGGCCAGCCTCTATCCCTTACACTAATGGCTCTCAAACTTTTTGGTTTCAGGATTCCTTTACATTCCTAAAAATTACTGAGAAACCTCCCTTTCTGGATTCTTTCCCCTTTCCCTTCTATTTTATCTCATTTGGTGACCTTATCAGATTCCATGGATTCAATAATCATCTCTCCGCACATGATTCCTAAATGTATATATCTAGTCCTAATCTGTCATCTGGGTTCTACTTATACCTCACCAACTGTCTTTTAGACATCCTAAACTAGACATATGGTAAGCATCTCAAATTCAACATATCCAAAACTTACTATCTTCCCTCCTACCCCACAAAATCTCCCCTCTTCTGAACTTTCCTATTTATTGTTGAGAGCACCACAATCCTCCCAGTCATCAAGGCTCAAAACCTTGGTGTCATCCTTGATTCTTCATTCACAGTCACCCATATATCAAATCTGTTGTCAAATCTTATCATTTCTACCTTCCTAACATTTTTCCTACACATCTCCTTCTCTCTGCTCATACAGCTCCACTACCCTAGGACAGACCCTCATCATTTTTTGCCTGGACTATTAAAACAGTTTTTATTTAAAAAAAAAAAAGCAAAACCTGTTGTTTTTATTCAGGGAGAGATGGTTATACTAACTGAAAAGAATACAGAAGTTTGAGATTCAATGATTCAAATATTTAATTCCAGAAAATCTATATGTATGTGTCTCTAACTTGCATGGCCTCTTGTAATGAGACCTTTCAAAACATTAAATAGAATCAATATAAAGGCAATACTCTAAATTCAATAGTATAAAAGAATCAAGGCCTGAGAATATTCCTTTTATAGATTTATTTGTTAAAGGCCAACACATATTTAGACAACTTAAATATAGTTCCCACAGAAGTGTTCCAACAAAATCAGTGACAGTATCGTAATGTGTTTTCATGTTCAGACACTTCTTGGGGTCATGTGACTCATGATTTTTTTTTAAGACTTCATTGGTACACAGCCTCCTTATCTGCAACGTAATCTACAACCTCCTCAGGACACATTAACCTTTCTGCATCCACGTCAGGAATTTCAAACCCAAATTCACCTTCCGTTGCCATTATAATTTTTACTTGGTCCAAACTACTACCCAGGGCTTCCATGAAGTGGGAAGATAATAAAAGCTCTTCTGGATCAATCATCCTGTAGTTCAAGCCATGGAGGCCACAGTCCTTCATGCTCTCTAGTGTCAGAGGAAGTGAATCACTATAATTAGTGGCCCAACTGCAGAAAATCTGTAGGTGTGCTAGGGTAGGGGCTACCGCCCTGTTTCTCCACCCCTACTACCATGCACTGGGTAAGCTATGTGAGAGGCCTGACCCAGGTGAGCACAGTTTCCCTAGACATGAGTAGGCTGCAGAAGGCAGAAAGACCTATGCAACTACAGCCGTCTGGACCCACAGTTCAACAGCTTTCTACTTGGTCTCCCTGCCTCAAGTCTCTTTCCACTCCAATCCATCTTTTACTCAGTTGTCAAAATGACTTTCAAAGGCTAGGAAAAAGAATCCTTAATTAAACACCAAACTGGAAATCCTGATAATCAAAAGAGAGATTAATGAAACTGAAAGTAAGAAAGCCATTAAACTAATAAATAAAAACAAGATCTGGTTTTATGAAAATAAAATAAATGATTAGTTAATTTGATTTAAAAAAAGAAAATCAAATTATCACTATCAAAAATGAAAAGAGTGAATTCACCACTGATGAAAATGAAATCAAAACAATTATTAGGATCTATTTTGCTCAACTATATGCCAATAAATTTGACAACCTAAGTGAAATGGATGAATATTAATAAAATTATAAACTGAACAGATTAACAGAAGAAGAAATAGAATACTTAAATAACCCTGTCTTAAAAAAGGAAATTGAACAAGCCATAAATGAGTTCTCTAAGAAAAACCCGCAAGGATTAGAAGAATGTGCAAGTAAATTTAAAGAACAATTAGTTGCAATTCTATATAAACTATTTTGGAAAAACAGGCAAAGAAGTCTTACCAAATTTCTTTTACAACACAAATATGGTGCTGACTCCTAAACCAGGGAGAGCAAAAACAGTGAAAAAAAACCTATAGAACAATTTCTCTAATGAATATTGATGCAAAATTTTAAAATAAAACACTACAGGGAGATTATAGCAACATATCACAAAAATCATACATTATGACCAGGTAGGATTTATATCAGGAATGCAAGACTGGCTCAATATTAGGAAAACTATCACCATAATTGACCATATCAATGACAAAAATAACAAAAATCATATGACTATGTCAGATACAGAAAAAGTTTTTGACAAAATACATTCATTCCTATTAAAAACATTTTAAAAAATAGGAATAAATAAAGGTTTCCTTTATATGATATGTAGTATCTAAAACCATCAGCAACTGTTTTCTGTAATGAGGATAAGCTAGACAAATGCCTTCCCAGTAAGATCTGGGTAAAGTAAGGATGCCCATTATTACCACCATTATTCAATATTCTACTAGAAATGCTACTTATAGCAATAATAGAAGAAAAAGAAATCAAAGGAATTAGATTAGGAAATGACAGAACAAAATTATTATTCTTTGCGATGATGTGATCTATATACTAGGAGAATCCTAGAGAATCGACTAAAAAACTAGTTGAAACAAGTAACAACTTCAGCAAAGCTGCAAGATACAAAATAAGCCCACATAAATCATCAGCATAAATATACATATGTACATATATGTGTATATATGTGTACATTACCAACAAAGTCCAGAAGGAAGAGATAGAAAGAGAAATTCCATTTAAAATAAGAACAGACAATATAAAATACTTGAGAGTCTACCTGTCCAAACAAAGCCAGGAATTATACGAACAAGATCTAAACAACTGGAGAAATATTAATAACTCGTGGGTAGGCAGAGTCAATGTAAAAAAAAATGACAATTCTAACTAAATTAATTTACTTATTCAATGCCATACTGCTACTATCAAAAATACATATTTTATAGAGCTAGAAAATATAATAACAAAACTTATCTGGAAGAACAAAAGGTCAAGAATAGCAAGAGAATCAATGAAGAAATGTGAAGGAAGGAATTAGTAGTACCAGATCTCAAACTGTATTACAAGCAGTAATCATCAAAACAAAAATAGCAATGGATAGAGTGCAGATCCTGGAATCGAGAAGACCTGAGTTCAAATACAACCTCAGACATTAGCTGTGTGACCCTGGGCAAGTCACTTAACCCTGTCTGCCTCAGTTTCCTCATCTGTAAAATGAGCTGAAGGAAATGGTAAACTACTCCAGTACCTTTGCTAAGAAAACCCTAAATGGGGTCACTAAGAGTAGGCCCCAACTGAAACAACTGAACACAACGTCAACATTAGTATAAAGAGCTGAGAGTTTAAACTATATGTAAAGGAGGTAGCATCCCACAATGGAAAGAACACTGACTCTGGAGTCTAAATATCTGGTTTTAAATCCTACCTCTAATGCTTACTACCTGTGTGACCTTGGTCAAGACACTCCATCTCTCTGGGCCTCAGTTTCCTCATCTGCTAAATGGGGGGAAGGGAGTCTGTAGATGGACTAGATGGTCTGAGGTCTCTTCTGGTTCTAGCTCTAGGATACTACTATAAGAACAACAGGCCACATTCTTTAACATAAAAAAAAATTATTTAAAGACACTGACATGAATTTTTAGCTAGCCAAATGAGAATTTGATCAGAAAAAATGTGGAATTCCAATGCCACTTTACCATCTGAAATCAGAACATATCAAAAAATATTATAGTAGATTTGAAATGAACTATTTTTGTTGTTACCACATAAAGTTCTGCTTATTGTAAAGTTCATTAGACATTTCAGGACATGAAGGCCTAATTCTACAATTCTGCTCCTTCCTGTGGGCTAGGACTCCATGACATAGAGTGGGGAAAATCTACCACTTCATCTAAGTTACAGACTATTAGCACAATGAATGTTTTTTGGTTTTTGTTTTTGTGTATTTTAGGCAATTGGGGTTAAGTGACTTGCCTAGGGTCACACAGCTAGTAAGTGTCAAGTGTTTGGTCTGAGGCCGGATTTGAACTCAGGTACCCCTGACTTCAGGGCCAGTGCTTTATCCACTGCACCACCTAGCTGCCCCCACAATGAATGTTTTTAAGAGATTACTATCCCTTATGACCATCATCCAAAACTTTCTACAGAAAAAAGTCAGGTCTTTCAAGAAAACAAAACGTGGACAATGAAAGATTTTTTTACAGCTTCCTTTGCTGGGCTTTCCAGGGGATTATTAAATTAATAGAAAAGTAGAACTGGAAATAATTTAGTCTAAATCCTCCATTGCAATGGTATTCCAAAGAGTCAAAGAATATAGCTGACTGATTTGAATCCTACAATTATTTTCAAAATCACTACCAACACCAGAATTTAACCTAGCCTTTAAAATGTTAGTAGAATAGAGGAGGTGAGGCCAAGATAGAAATGTGGTAGTAAGTAGTGCCATGAGCTCAGCTCCAGAAACTCCTCCAAAAAGATCCAGAAGTCATCTTTTAGGGTACCTGTAGAGGGGAGCTGCCTTCTGGTATGAGAAGCTCCAGACAATGAAGGAAATTCAGAAGCCAGCAATAGCAACAGCAGGGTGTGGCTCAGGCCCCAAGCACAGAGCAGATCTCAGGTAAAGCATGAAGCTCACAGCTGGTACAGGAATAACTAAGGCGGGAATCTGAGACCAAAGGGGACCCTACAATATTGTCACTCTGAACCAACAGAGCTTTCCAACTGGTTGATAAGGGCTGAGTCCAGCAGCAGTCTATTCTCGCTCAGACCCAAACCCAGGTCGAAAAACTTGAAGAGCGCAGACCAAGCAGGTAGCAATAAAACTCTGCCTTGCATCAGAATATTTAGGGAGCACTGAAAGCTTACAGATCCCCAGTCTGTCCCCGAGACCCCGAAATAATATAACACTCAATACCCCAAGAAAGCAGCAACAGGACCATATCAGACCTTCCTTCCCAAAGTGTGGCCCTCACATCAAATCAAAAGTCAAGAAGGAGTTTAGAAGAATGAACGAGCAAAAAAAGAACTCTGCTATAATGACTTATTATGGTGGGAGGGATGCTCAAGACACAAACACAGAAAACGAGAATGACTCCAAAACATCCACAAACAAAGCTTCGCGGAAAAACACAATTCTGACAGTTTCAACTAGAATTCCTGCAAAAGATGAAGCAAGGAGTTTTTTGTTTGTTTTTAAGAGTTAAAAAATGTTTGGGTTTTTTTTAATAAATGGCATGAGAACACTTAAGGAAAAAATAAGAACAGAAATAAGAACTATGGAAGAAAGAATTGGAAAAGGAATTAACAGTTTGACAAGAGAGGTACAAAACCTTGTACAAGCAACAAACTCCCTGAAAATTAGAATGGCCCAAATAGAAGCCAATGACTCTATGAGGCAACAAATAAATTATAAAACAAAATCAAAAGTCTGAAAAAAATGAAGAAAATGTAAGAAAAAAAATTACATGGAAAATAAATCAAGAAGAAAACATTGAATAATCACTGGGCTATCTGAACACCAGGATCAAATTTTACAAAGTCTTATGAGAAAACTACCCAGATCTCTTGGAACCAGGGGACAAAGTGGAAACAGAACAACAACAACAACAAAAAAAAAACAACCCTCCCTACCTTAAAAAAAAAAACTCAAAATGAAAATTCTCAGGAACATCACAGAGACAAAATCTAAAGCTTCCAAGTCAAAGAAAAAATTCTTTGCAGCCAAAAAATTCTTAAGCAGCCAGGAAGAAATAAAAAGTACCACAGAGCCAAAATTAGGATCTCATAAGATTTAACAGCCACCACTATAAAGGAATGGAAAATTTGGAATGTGATATTCCAAAAAGTAATTCTGCTGGACAGGGCCAATGTGGAAATCTATTTTGATTGACTAGATACATTTGTAATGGCTTATATTTTTCTTGTGTTTCTCAATAGGGGTGAAGGAGGGGGTTCGTGTGGGAGAGTTAAAAGGTGGATCTTGGCTTATAAAACAAATATAATATTACATCAACAGCAATGAAATGCTATTAGTATAACTCCCTGCCAAGATGGCTGCCTGAGAGACAGACCTCTTAGATACCACATACCTATTCCAACAAAACTCCAAAGTTTGCATCAGTCCAAAGAAATCCAATGAAAAACTACAGTTAGTTGTTTATTCCATTATAGAACTGCACGAAAAGTCATCCAGAAGCCCAATGGGAGCCTCTCCACCAAAATTAACGTCAGTACAGCATAGCCTCCCCACCCAACAGGGCACATAAAAGTCAGGAAGATTTGAAGAGCTCCTATGAAAAAAATCCCAGGGTGGTCAGAAAGTCTTAGGGGAGGAATCTTGGAAGCCTCAGGGGGCAGGAGCAACCACTCATAAAATGCTGAGCAGCACAGTATTGCAGCACTCAGTCCCTAACTGTCCCTGAGACTGAAGAAAAGACGCTGAAGATCCAATCCTCTGCACCTCAAATACAGAAGGGCCTAATCTCAAGAGGCAGAGGTCAGCAGAAGAACCCAAGGGACCTACGGTGAGTCCAAGGAGGTCAAACCATACCACCCATAGGTACACCAGGAAGCAGAGCCTGGCTCTGGCTAGAGAGAAGAAAATCACAGAAAATATCAAATGCTACAAAAAAAAAATAGTTGCAAATCTAGAGAGTCTTCAAAAATCCATTCTAGGGCTACATAAATACTTGGGGGAAATGAAGCAAGAGATGAAAAATGAAATAAAAACTCTGAAGGAAATAATTAAAAGAAATCCAGGAAATGGGCTCTCTGACAATTCGCATAGACCAAAAAGAAATCAAAGAGAGAGCAAGATGTATTAGAACAAAACAAAAAGATTGAAAAAAAGAGAAGAAAATAAAGTATCTAAAATCAATAATAACTCATTCAGAAAATAGTTAATGAGCAATAATTTAAGAATCACTGGATTCCCTCTTCCTCTGAGAGTGTTGTGCCCCCATGGATAACATCTCCTATCTCAAGAGAAGAAAACTGGAAAAACTAGAGACAATTGGCATCAAGAAGGTGCAAAGACATGGACCAAGAGAGGAGATTTCATGGCAAACAGGAAAGAAAATGATCACAGGAAAGAGAAGACTGGAGGAAATTTCTACCATGGGGCAATGATCATATCCTCACTACCTCCTATAGGATTTGATGCTCAATGAAGGACACAAGAAAAAAAAATGGGGAGGCATTAAAATGTACAAAGCAATAACATAGAAAATATTTAGAAGATAGAAGCTTTACCTCCATTAGGCACACAAACAAACTAAAGTAGGGATTAAATAAGCATAAATATCATGAATCAAAGAACTTAAGTTCAGAATACACAGAAAGGTAGAAAAGTAATGAAAAGAACACGGTAAAGAAATCCTCTCTAGACAAAGGAGCAAAAAGGTTTTTTTGTTTTTTTTAAAGAGGTCAAAGGCAAGGAGAGAACAGGGAATTTTTAGTTAATTAAATGGGAGATAAAAGGGTAGGAAAAGGGGAAGAATTAGATAAATAGAAGGAAGAAAGAAAAAGCAATAAATTAAGGACGGTAGGGGGTTGAGTGAGTGAGAATAGGGTTATTTTAAGATAGATTAAGAAGCAATGAACTCCCTGAAAACTAAGGTTTAAAAAAAGCATGAACATTATTTTTCAAGAAACTATAAATGAAACTGCCCCAGATCTGATAGAACCAGATGACAAAGTAAAGATAAAAAGAATTCACTGATGATTTCTTAAAAAAATCTTAAAATGAAGAGTCTCGGAAATGCCAACAAATGTAATCACCAAAATCCAAAGCTCAAAGAAAAAAATACTGCAAGCATACAGAAAGAAGCAATTCAAGTACCAAGGAACAACAGTCAGGGTCACACAAGACCTGTCAGCTACCACTATAAAACAAGAGAAGATCTTGGAACACAATAGTCCAAAAAGCAAATGGTAAAAGCTTACAACCAAGAAAAACTTAGCCCACAAAGCTGAATATAATTCTATAGGGCAATAATAATAATAATAATAACAATAACCTTTAATGAAATAAAACTTTCAAGCATTGCTGATAATAAAAAAGAGCTAAATAGGAACTCTGAAATACAAACATCCAAAGAAACTAGAAAGGTAAATTTATTTGAGCAATTGAAGAAATTATATATCCATTTTAATGAGAGGAGAAGAAACAAGTGTCCCCATAGAAGCTTAAGGTTTTTTTAAGGGTACTAAAGGAGTTAAATAAGAAAAACAGAGGTCCTAGCAGTAGATTGGTTCTGTTCTGAGAATTTTAGGAGGGGAAAGAGAAGGGAGATTAAAAGGAATATACTAAGAAAGTAGAACTTGCTATTTCCACAATTAGGATGCATGAAAAGAAGAGTATATACACATGGAGGAAGGGAGCAGAGCAGGCATCAGATAAGCTTCACTTATCTGAAATGGACAAAGGATTGAAAACACATGCTGGAGTGTGAGCTCGCACACCTACCCACCCCACTCCCCCCCACCCCCTCCCCCCACCCCACACAGAGTTTAGTCCTGAAATACCTCAAACTCAACTTGGAACACTGCATTAGCCTATCACTGTGCCTTGCTCGATGGTCTCCTTATCTCATTCCTCAACCCATTGCAATCTATCCTCCACTCTTCTGCCAAACTGATCTTCTTAAAGCAAAGATTTGACCATATCACACACACACATTCTCCCCCACCATTCAACAAAAACCCTATTGCCTACAGGTTGTTGTTATTGAATCATTTCAGTTATGTTTGACTCTTTGTGACCCCACTTAGGTTTTTCTTGGCAAAGACATCAAAGTAGTTTGCCATTTCTTTTTCCACATTTTACAGATAAGGAACTAAGGCAAACAAGGTTAAGTGACTCACCTAGGGTCATACAGCTAGGAAGTATTTGAGGCCAGATTCAAAAAGATGTCTTCTTGACTCCAGGTGGGGGGAAGGGCTCCATCTACTGCTCCATCTAGCCACTATTACCTCCAGCAGCAAATATAAAACCCACTGTTGACTTTTTTTTTGCATTCCTATTAAACATATTTTTACATTAGTGATGTAAGTAAGAATTAGAACCAATAGGAGGAACCACCAGAAAAGGGAAATAAAACTCAACAGAAGAAAAAAAATAGTAAATACTATGCTTCGATCTGCATTCAAACTCCACAGTTCTTTCTTTGGATGTGGATAGCATTTTCTATCATGAGGCCTTTGGAGATGTCATAGATCCTTGCATTTCGGAAAAGGGTTAAGTTTATCAATATTAGTCATCGTACAACATGGCTGTTATTGTATACAGTGTTCTCCTGGTTCTGCTCACTTCACCCAGCATCAGACCATACAAGTCTTTCCAGGTTTTTCTGTAGTCTGCCTGCTCATCATTTCTCATAGCACAATAGAATTCCATCCATATACCACAACTTGTTCAGCCATTCCCCAATGGATGGGCATCCCCTCACTTTCCAATTCTTTGCCACCACAGAAAGAGCTGCTGTGAATATTTTTGTACATGCGGGTCCTTCTTCCCATTTGTATGATCTCTTGGTGATACAGCGCTAAAAGTGTTACTGCTGGGTCAAAGGGTATGCACAGTTTTATAGCCCTTAGGGCATAGTTTCAAAATGCCCTCCAAAACGGTTGAGTTAGTTCACAACAATGCATTAGTGTTCCAATTTTCCCATATCTTCGCCAACATTTATCATTTTCCTGCTTTGTCATCTTGGCCAATCTGATAGGTGTGATGTGGTACCTCAGAGTTGTTTTGATTTTCATTTCTCTAATTAATAGTGATTTAGAGCATTTTTTCATATGACTATAGATGGCTTTAATTTCTTCATCTGAGAACTGCCTGTTCATATCCTTTGACCATTTATCAATTGGGGAATGGCTTGTAGTCTTATAAATTTGTCTTAATTCTCTATATATTTTAGAAATGAGGCCCTTATCAGAGACACTGGCTGTAAAAATTCTTTCCTAATTTTCTACCTTCCTTCTAATCTTAGTTGTATTGGCTTTGTTTATGCAAAACCTTTTCAATTTAATGTAATCAAAGTTATCCATTTTGCTTTTCGTAATGTTCTCTATTTCCTGTTTGGTCATGAATTCTTCTGTTCTCCATAAATCTGATAGGTAAACTATTCCTTGCTCTCCCAGTCTGCTTACAGTATCAGCCTTTATATCTAAATCATGAACCCATTTTGTCTTTATTTTGGTATATGGTGTGAGATTTTGATCTGTGCCTAGTTTCTGCCATACTCTTTTCCGGTTTTCCCAGCAGTTTTTGTCAAAGAGTGAGTTCTTATCTTACCAGCTGGGATCTTTGGGTTTATCAAATAATAGATTACTATAGTCATTGACTACCATGTCTTGCATACTTAACCTATTCCTCTGATCCACGACTCTATTTCTTAGCCAGTACCAAGAAGTTTTGATGATTGCTGCTTCATAATACAATTCAAGATCTGGAATGGTGAGGCCATCTTCTCTGTTGACTTTCAAAGCCCTTTGCAACCTAGCCCCTTCCTACCTCTCCAGTCTTCTTACACCATACACCTTACCATGTAATCTTGCTTCCTTGCTACTCCCCAAATATATTACCCTCTCTCCCAACTCTGGTGTTTTCAGTGGCCCCATGCCTGGAACTCTTTCCCTCCTTATTCCTAAGACCTCTCTTCCTCCTCATTTCTACTACCTAGATTCACTAGTTTCCTTCAAGTCTCAACTGAAGTCCCACCTTCTAAAAGATGCCTTTCCCAATTCTCCTTAATCTTAGTGCCTTTCCTCTGAGATCATCTCCAATTTATCCAGCACGTATCTTGTTTGTACAATTATTTACATGTTGTCTCCCCCATTGGAGTAGGGACTTGGTTGGATTTTTGTTTTAGCCTTTCTGGTATCCTCAAAGCTTGACACATTTTCTGGCACATAGTATGTGCTTAATAAAAGCTTGCTGACACTTAGGATTGGTGAAGGAAACGTGATGAGGTGGGGAACAGTTGGGTGTTAAGAGGAAGGATAATCCCAATTGTGGATAATCTCACACCCTGACAGAGAAGTGATGGATATAAAGTGAAAAGACATACATTTTTGGACACAGCCACTGTATGGGTTTACTTTGCTCATATATGCTAATTTGTTACAAAAGGGTTTTTTTCCCTCTTTCTCTCGGCTGGATACTTTTTAAAGTAATAGGTAGAATTTGTTATATACTTTTTACAAGAAAAGCAAATGGCACAAAATAAAGATTCATTGGTTTCACGGAATATCCTCTTTGTGTTCTGTTTATGTGGAAATGCACTCTCTTCTTTGGCATTAAAATTTAGAATAAAAAAAAGTTTTATGCTACAAGTACCACTCGTGGTCCTTACTTTCCACTTATACCTCTCTCTACAGTTTGACTAAAGTTAACATGTTTATTAGACTCTATACGTAGCAGATATTCTCAGAGACAAAAATACATATCTGCATTAAAAAAAACACAACAGGAAGACCAAAGCAATAGAATATCATAATTCTTTAATACATGAAATAAAGTCCTATTTCTTTTAAGTTCTAGAAACAAAGTCAGTGCCAGAATCAAACTACCCACCTCTTCTGAGTAAGCCATCTTGTGGTCTGTAGCCATTTTCTCTCTAAGTAAGAGATAATAATGTCTGAAATATGAGGAAATGAAAAAATAGATGAAACATCATGTTTGCTTTGCTTCTCATCTTATTTTAACCCTATTAGTATGTAGCTTTTGTACTCATAAATATTCCCATGGATGTGGATTAAGACACAGGAAGCAAATGAAGTCCTCCAGTCCACTGTTTTTAATAATTCCCTAATGCCGTCAATCTCTTCCTATGACTTATCTCTCTTTATCTTTTAAATCTACATCAATTAACTTGGGTGGGTGGATAAATGTGGATAGACACAGTTATGAAAAACCTGGCCATAGGACTATCAGCAAAGTAAAGTAATTAGGATGAAACTAAAGTAAAATATGGGGTTTGAAGCAGATAACAGTGATTAATTTACATTTCTTCAGCACTTTAAGGTTAGCATCGGGCTGAAGAGCAAAGGGGCAAGCACACAATCCTGCTTCACTCTGCTGGTAACTGGGAAAGCCTGAGAGCATCATCCTTCACCCAAAACCTGCCATGCACGGTTTTGGCCATAAAATGGCCAAGCATGCCATCATGAAACTGGCATACAATGGTAACGAACTTTGATGTTTTCCTTGATGCTGTTGGACACCTTCAACAAGGACGAAAACAGCATCAAGGTCAGCTTCCGAACTGATAGTAAATAAACTATTTCATTTGGAAAGGCTACAAGCCCGAGGCTAAAGGAGAGTGGGAATTGGTGCTCGTATTTTTGTTCACACATGATTGTGTATTCAATGCATTCTCTGAGGCCAAGATGCAAGGGAATATGGATTGATTCTCTGCTGCCTGTGCTAATTTTAGCCTGACAATTAACACCAAGAAAAACAGAGGTTCTCCAGCAGCCAGCACTGCCATCCATATATGGAACCTAACTTACAGCAAATGCTGTAGAATAATTTCACTTACCTTTGTAGTACATTCTGCTGGGACGTCCGCATAGATGATGAGGTTGATGCACATCTTGCCAGAGCTAGCTCAGTGTTTGGCAGGCTCCAAAAGAAAGCACAGGAGGGAAGAAGTATCCATCTGCCTACCAAACTGAAGCTCTACAGAGCCTCCATGCTGATTATCTGTGAAAGTGGACAGTCTATCAGCGCCATGCCAGAAAACTGAACTGCTTCCACTTGAATTGCCTCAGAAAGATCCTAAACTTTACCTGGCAAGATAAGATACCAAACACTGAGGAACTGAGGTATCTCTAGAGCACTGAAACTCTATTGCAGAGAGTACAACTCCAACTGGCTGACCACACTGTTTGAATGACAAAGGCACACTGACCCAAAAGACTATTTTATGGACAGCTCTCACAAGGTAAGCATTCACATGGTGGTCAGAAGTAGAGGTATTAGGATATTCTCAAGTTATCTCTGAAGAACTTTAATATTGACTGTGAGACATGGGAAACACCAGCATAGGCCCCCACCATGGTGTACCTGCATCAAAGAAGATACTGTACTCCATGAACAAGGCAGAATTATAGAAACACAAAGGAAGCATAAGCTGTGCAAATCCAGGGCCACTTTCTACATGTTCTACCGGACTGATCTGTGCCCAATCTGTGGTAGTGCCTTTCGAATTCCTGTTGGACCGATCAGCCACAGGTGAACACGAATGCCCCTTACCCTGACTCCCACATTGTGATGTCACAGGTCTTCTTCAAAAACAAAGAAGGAACAGCTACAACAAGGTTAGCAAAACAGTACAAGTATTATCAACCCCATTTTAAAAGGAGGAAACTGAGGCTCAGAAAGTTCAGGAGGTGGCCTGTTCATGGCTAGTAAGTGGCAGAGAGACCCAAGGTTCAAAGTCAGTTTCAATGGATTGCAAGTCTACTGTTCTTCCAATTATACCAGCACAGGATGAAATGAGCTAAGCATATATGAACAAGTCTTTAGGGACTTACCACTTTTTTTTTGGTCTTTTGCCTATATGTCCTTTTGAAACATTTTTCCTCCTCATTCTATGAATTTACCAATAGATCACATGAAAAATATTTGACAGACATTAACCACACATAACTCACTGCAACCCAAGCCTTTTGAATGTCTATGCAATTATTTTAAAATATGCCTAGATTCTTGGTCAAGAAAATTTAAGTTTGGGAGAGGGTAGACATCATGGGTAATTCATATTCTATTCTTTCCTCAGTGACATAAGAGATAAAGAGATGATGAAAGCATGAACCAGGGTGATGGCTATATGAATGGAGAGAGGGGACAGATTCAATAAATTATGTGGAGAGAGAATCGACAGGACTTGGTAACTGACAGGATATGAAGGTTGAAGGAGAGGGAAGGGTGAGAGTACTGGGGACCAAATCCCAGCTCTTCTGCTTTAGGAACTGTATAACAGGGAACAAGGCCCTTCCCTGAGCCTCGAAGATCACAGACAAACTGTTCTGTTTGGCCTTTAAATCTCTTCACCCCAGCTCTCAACCTAGCTTTCCAGACTTATTACACAATACACCGGTTCATCCTGACCCTACTGTTCCTCATAATAAACAGTGAAAATAGCTAACGTTGATATAGTGTTTACTAAGGGGGTAGGGATGGAATGTGAAGGGAGTGGGGGAGGAACACTTTAGACTGCCTTTATATAGCTGTTAATATGTGCAAGGCACTGTGCTAAGCGTACTCCACTTCATCCTGACAATAACCCTGGCAGGTAGTTCCTAATATTTTCTCCATTTTACAGATCAAGAAACTGAGGCAAACAGAGGTTAAACGACTTGGCCACAGTCATGGAGCTAGTAAGTGTCTGAGGTCAGAGTTGAACTCAGGCATTCCTCACTCCAGACTTGGCGCTCTGTGCTCTATGGCACCACCTAGCCACATCTCCCATCCCCACCCTTTTGCACCAGCTGTCTCCAATGCCTGGAATACACTTAATCCTCATCTCTACCTCTGAAAAAGCCCTGCTTCCCTTCCAGGATTAGCTTAAGTGCCACCTTCTACATGAAGCCTTTCTTAATTCCCCCAGTTGCTAGCGTCTCACTACAAAAATCACCTTTTATGTATTTCACATACACTGATATACGTATGTATGTATGCATGCATGCAAGTATGTATGTATGTACGTGTGTGTGTTGTTTCCCCTGATGCAATAGAAGAAGCTCCTTGAGGGCAAAAACTTTTTCTTTTCTGTCTCTGGATCCCCAGTATTGAATACAATGCCTGGCACATGGCAGGGAATTAATACTATTCATGGCAATTAACAGAAAGAAAGGCAAGATGGTGTCCGAGGTCTCCTGGGGCTCCCTAAAGCAGTATCTTGTTCACAACCTGTTATTCAAGTCATTGAAGAGTGGATATTTCCAATTTTAATTTTTTTTAACAAGGAAGAATAAAAACTAAACTAACTCTTGAGTTAAAATTTTAACTATTATATTTTCAAGTCATAAAGTCAACATCAATCTCAGCTGTCTAACTGGCATAAACATTTGTTGAATTTGTACAGGATATCAAAAGTTGGAGACGTTAAAAACTCTTGAACAATGCAATCAAGAAACATGCAGGTGTACAATCCCACCTTTAATTTTACAAAACAAAATTCTACCATTGAACTCCTAGCAAGGAGGAATGAAGAGTTTAAATGGCTCTTTACATCTCAGCTCCTAGTATGAGTTCTCCAATTTGGGTGGTTTTTACATGAAATAAGTCAGATTGCTGTTTTTCTCTATAATTATACCTAACACTAACATAATCTTAAAAAACCTGAAAATCATAATTTGCAGTAGTTCTGCCAAAGCTTCTACTTAATACATATATACATATATATGTATATATATACATATATGTGTGTGTGTATGTGTGTGTGTGTGTGTATACATATAGTATATGGTACTTTACAATCTCCTACAAGTTTTACAAATGAAAACCCAGTTTCAGGCCACACTTCTAACATTTGGTAATGGGACCATGGGCAATTCACTTAACTCTTCTATGTCCTAGGCTACTCCCTAAGACTAGAAATGGCAGAAACAATGCCAATTTGCATTGGCAAAGGAAGTTCCTCTCTGGAAGTTTTCTATACTAACAAAATCACAGATCTACTCAAAAAAAAAATGTATGCTGTCATTAGCTCTGAATTATTGCTTTATCTGGAGCAGCTATGATAGAGCACTGGGCCTGGAGTCAGGATGACCTGAGTTCCAATCCCACTTCAGACACTTAGATGTGTGTCCTTGGGCAAGTCACTTAATCTGTTCACTTCAGTTTCCTCAACTATAAAACAACGATAATAATAATAGCAACTACCTCCCAGGGTTGTTGTAAGGATCAAATTAAATAAAAATTGTAAAATACTATATAAATTTCAGCTAATAGTAGTTGTTATTGAGTCATTTCAATCATGTCTGACTCTCTGGGGCCTCATTTGGGGTTTTCTTGGCAAAGATGCTGGAGTGGTTTGCCATTTCCTTCTCCAGCTCATTTTACAGCTAAGGAACTGAGGCAATCAGGGTTAAATGCCTTGCCCAGGGTCACATGGCTAGTAAGTGTCCGAGGCCAAATCTGAACTCAGGTTCTCCTGACTCCAGGGCCAGTGCTCTATCTACTGTGAGACCTACTGGAGGAGAACTTTAGGGGAACAGAAATTAAGAGCCCTTCAACTCATACTGTTCTTTTTTTTTGTTCTATATTTCACAAATATTTCAGCTTTGATTATAAAAACCACATCTACCAAAATACTTAAAATAAAATTTAATAAGCTTTGTTCATCATTTAGAGTCTTCTGAATAAGCAGAAAAAAGGAGAAAAAAAATATTTTGTCTAAATGGACCTGTGTGCAGGTTTGCAAACTAGACAGGGGGATGGGAAGGGAATAAGCATCTTGATAGTGCCTATGTGCCAGGCACTGTGATAAGGGTTTTAGAAATATTATCTTACTGGAACCTGTACTTTTTTTTCAGCTTGCTGGCCAGAAGGGATTCTAGAGTAGGGGTTTTAAGAAGAGAAAGGAGGTTTCCCACTGCACCAGTGGGAAGTTGTTCTGAGGACAGGAAGCAGCATTTAACTATGCACAGAGGCAACAGTGGGACAAGTTAACAAAGGGGGCAGAAAGATGTGCTTGACAGGAGTATGGAGAGTTAGCAGATGAGTAGGAGGAGATGACACATGAGTTTTAAGTTGGGGTATAATAGAAGAAAAGCCTTAGTGGCAAGTACGAACAGCTTAAACTTATGCAAAAAACAAAAAGGACCAAGTGAAGCTATTTGAGAAGGATAACATAATGATTATAATACAGGAAAGGAAGATTATTCTGACTGTGGCATTTTAAACTGCCGAAATGGTGGATAATTCGGGCAAGAAGTCCTGAAAGGGAAAAAAAAAAACACCATCATCATGAGAGAAGACATCCAAATTTTGGACAAATTTTTTTTTCATAAGAAATGGAAAAGTAGACATGGATTTTAAACAGGTTCTGAATGACGCAGTAGGATCTTGTAGTTGTAGACCCTGGAACAAGTGGAAAGAGAGAAGCAAAAGAGAACCTAAAATTCATTTCAGGTCTTTCACCTGAAAATCATGCAAGAGAAAAGTCCTCTGAAGAAAAAGAAGGTATAAAGTACTAGGCAAGCACATAAAATCTTTAAAGGGTTAAAAAGTGTTAGTGGAGAAGCAATAAATAGTAATTTAGTATTTCTTTAGCATTACTAAAAGTATTTTTATAAACAAAAAAATAAAAGCTCAAAACAAAAGACAACCAGATATTAGCAAACCCAACAGATAAACAAACTCTAAAAAAGTACAGAATAAAAAATATTTTAAAAAGAAAAGAAATAAATTGGGAACCAAAAATACTATAGAACTAATAAGCAAAACTAGAAGATTGTTCTTTGAAAAGACTAACTTTACCCAATCTGATTTAAAAAGAAATATTGGCAATTTATTGAATCTAAAAGCATCAAATATTAGGGATTATAAAATCAAGAATAAATTATAAACTGTATGTATATGTTGAAGACAGCTTACTAAGCTTACGGGTGTTTTGGGCTCTCTTTTAATTGATTTTAACTGTGGCTTTGTAATACTTGTTTTTCAGAAACATTTATATTTTCAAATTTCTCTACAAGCTCTAAAACATCCAGCCATTGATAAATGGTGTTTAATCACGTAAAACACCAACTAGCATTAGAGTCTTTCTCATAGTGTACAGTACCTCTTTGTGACATTATTGAACTAAATAGTATTTAATATTGAGGAAGCTGATGAGGTAGGCGTTTTGGCAAGTTCAACAGCTTTACCACTAGGTGGCGGAGAAACACAAGTATTATTTGTACTACAAGACCAGGCTAGCCTTCAAAGTATTTTATAAGACCCATGGAATTTCCACCAGGTGTCAACCAAGAGAAGATATATTTTTTTCCTTAAGAAAAACACCCATTATTCTGAACCTAACTGTCTAAATTAACCACAATTCAACAAAAATTTATTAAGACTTTGAAAGTTTATGAAAGTTTATAAACTTTGAAGTTCATGAACTACTTTCTTCACAAAAAACTCATGAAGCAGAAAGCACAGATATTTTGTTTCCAATTTACAGGCTCACAGAGGTTAAGTGACTTATACATGGTCACACAGTTAAGGAGGATAGAACCCAAGGGTCTGACCTAGGTGTCTTGACTTTGTTTAGTACACTGGTATCACTATACCATGTACTTTTTCTCCATTAATGCACTGTATCCTGTCTTATGTCAGAGGAGATATTTAGACATGTGAACAATAACTTCATAAACAATGATCTCGAGCTGGATGGGAATTTAAAGGTTATGTATTCCAACTCCCTCATTTTTCAGACTAAAAATCTGAGGCCAGAGCACTTAAAAGATTGGCACAAAGTCACAAAGTGAAAAGCTAGAATTTGAACTCTAGTCCTTCGACCTCAAGACAGTGCTCTCTTTCTCTCTCTCTTTCTCTCCACATGATGGTAATAAGTCCTCCTCCCTGGCCCTTAAATGATTTACACTTCAGAAAAATACTGACATGTGCATAGTCAAGATCCAGTGACAAGAAATAGGTAAGCTACTCCCAATCATGGTCTATTTCTGTATTTCAAAAAGAAGTGGTCGGCAGAACTAACACATTGACTTCACTGTGACCTATCTACTCAATTTATCCAAATATGCTACACTAAAAAAATCTAAAATGTAGAAATGTCGATCTAGAAAAGATGACCAAAATGTATTATTATTTTAGTCACATACTTTTTTTAGTTAGATGCAGAAAGTAAGAAAAAGGGAAGGAACATTAACATTTTAAGTTAGAAATACTATTTTGCCATTTAACTTACCTGCATATTTAGCAAATCTCCTCAGTATCTTATTCCTTTCATGAACTTCATTAGAGCCAAGCTTTAGTTTCAAAGATTTTTTTTAAAGCAATGTTGTTTCAGTCTGAGAGATCAGGAAATCAGGAATTCTCTATTATGAAGGAAGGTCTTGGTAGCTCAACTGTGTTTCTAAACTTCTGAAAAAATGGGAACAGTAATATGTATCTTGAAGATATACATCGAGAATTAATACACTTGCTGAATAATTCAAGGCCTTCAAAACCACCCACATAGGTGCTTTTTAAGACTATGTTTAATGTCATCTAATCTAGAATTAGGACTTCAAAAAAAGCTCAAAACATTATCCACACTATTTCTCCCTCCAGTGTTTTGTTCTTGTTGTAAACAGTATGTCTAAATAAACACTAGATCTTGTTGTCTTTTCCAAGGTTTCATTTTTCTTTTTTCCCAAACCAGACAATTCTTGGAGCCCTCTCTGGACATCATGTCAAACCCTTACAATAAGGCTGGTAGGTGGTTCCTTTAAACGGGACTTTATTTTGAGGAAGTGGTCAGTCCTAATGACTTGGTTGCTGGTTGTTTTTCACAGCAATGGAGTTTAGAGATGCAGAGGACAGCTGCTGCTGCACACAGCCCTGGTCTCTCTTGTCCACGGCAATAATCTCAATGGAAAGACAGGATTCCTTTAACCTCCACTGAGTCGATTTCCACCCTACCCGTAACAGCCAAATACATAGTATTCAACCCATCCTATCTGTCTATTAACCATATTTCTTAAGCCTGGGTTTGTTGTATTTTTTTTAATTGCAATTTCTCTTGAAATTCATTATATCACGTTATGGTGGCCCGTCCAACAGGTTTCTCCCTCTCCCCTCCCCCTTTTACTCTTTTTTCCCCCTATAGATCTTGGTGGGCACATTTCAGCCCTGCCCTCTATGCACGCCCCTGGGCGAGCGGATCCGCAGCAGCCACCCACCCCAGCCTCTCTCCGCCTGCGTCCCCGCGTGTCCCCTACTCTGCCATCCTCGTTCTACCACGGCTATTAGAATCTGCTCGGTAGTAAAGCCTCCTATCCCACTTCTAGAGTTTTACGGTAGCCTGCCCACCAATAGGAACACTCAATGAAGAGAAGTCAGGTTCAGCTCTCCGTCTACAGCAGTCTTCTTCCCTCTGCTCTACACCTACTGTACCAGAAAGGAAGAGGGACGCGAGGGAGGGGGAAGAAAAAGCAGCAGAGCCGTGCGCATGCTCTGTGGGGTTGTTTTTCACAAAGCTGGTTTTAAAGTGAGCTGGCAAGCTGTAGCCACCCGTCTTTGTACAGAGACCACTGATCTGAGAAGTAGCAGGGAGCAGCATCCAGTGCTGTGACTTTTTAAGAAATCTCAATGAACTATTTGTAAAGAATGCACTGATCCTGCCTGCAAGCCTTTTGCACGGCAAAGACGTCGATCAGTGTTTAGTGAAGATCGCATTTTATATGTGATCTTGACTTTTTTTTCTTACATTATATTTTTTTATAGATTTTGTTATAATCATGGTGCTGGGGAAGGTTAAGAGTTTGACAATAAGCTTTGACTGTCTTAATGACAGTAATGTCCCTGTATATTCTAGTGGGGATACAGTCTCAGGAAGAGTGAATTTAGAAGTTACTGGGGAAATCAGAGTAAAATCTCTCAAAATTCATGCAAGAGGACATGCGAAAGTACGCTGGACTGAATCTAGAAATGCTGGATCCAACACTGCCTATACACAGAATTACACTGAAGAAGTAGAATATTTCAACCATAAAGACATCTTAATTGGGCATGAAAGAGGTAAGTTTTTTGTATTATTCAGAGGTCATAAAGGAATATTATTTTCTTTAATTTGCCTCATATTCTTTATGAATTGATGCAAATTAATTTTTCGCTTTTGCAGTTTAAAATCTGAACGTTTGTTGTAGAGAATCTTTTTGCAAACTTGAAATTTTGATTTTTTTTGACATTTATCGAGTATTAAGTAGCAATGCATTCGAGCCATCTGCAAAGTGACTGTATAGAGCACTTTGCTGAACTACCTCTAACACCTCAATCAGCCTCTTGCAATACGCACTTGCAATTAATGTGTGTGCCTTATGTCTAATAGCTTCTTCCTTGAGATTTAATCATTTTAATAGTATGATTTCCAGATGCATTGCTAGAAACTGGAGTCGAATCTCAAATGTCTTTTTTTTTTACTTTGCAATCTTGCAATAAAAGCATGAGTAGCATCTTTTAATGAATGCTTAGAGGTGCATTTTAGATTTTAACATCGACATGCAATGATTTTAGAATTAATCATTGTTCCTTGATAAAGGGTTTCCCGTAGCTTATTTTGACATATGCTATCAAACATCCCACGTGTTATTTTTTCCTCTTCTTTCCAATTCGGTTCAAAATTTACATCAAGCTACTTTTCTTCCTTTAAAAAAAAAGAGAGGGAAAAAAAGGACTATCATCATGGTAGGTTTAAATTTTGACCAAGAGGCCATTTAGGGTCAATTCTTTTCTTTTGAGAGCATCATTCCTAACTTTGGAACATACATTGAATGAAACCGGTGCCAGTCAAAAGGAAATGTAAAGGACTTCTCACCCGAGGTCTGATTTTGGTTAAAAAAGGAAGATAAAGACTGTCAAAGGGGGAAGAGGTCCAGAGATTGCTAATCTATTGTTTGAATGGATACATTGTGGAAATATAGCAGACTCTAAGCTTGTTTTTCTAAGTTTCCACCCTTTGTTAGAAGCGGTTCAATCCTGTTTCGGACCAGTACTGGGGGGGTGAGGAGGGGCGCCTGTTCTGCTCTCAGCAGATTGGTTACACGCGTCAGGTGGTGGCGATGACTTAATTCCTAGCACCAGAAGACTATAATGTTAAAACTGGTTATGTAATTCTTGGTCCTTCTCCTTTTTAATGCAGTATTTAGTTCAGACATTGACGATTTTGCAGATAGAATACAGATTTTGAGATGTTTTGGTTTTTTCTCCCCTCTTTTTAAAAAATATATATTCCTAGCTAAGTTATGATACCTCAAGTCTCAATCAAATGTAGGAATAAATGAAGAATGATACAACTTCCATCTATGATGCAGCATGTCAGGGTGTTAAGGGAAAACTGACATTTTCCATAGGAGAATAAAACATTTTAAAACTATTTGCCCATGATTTGTATCCATTAATTGTTAAGGCCCTCAAACATTAAACCACATCGTAAAGAGCAAATGCCTAATCGCATTCCTGTTGCTTATTCAAAAGCAGCCACGGGAGTTCGCAACTAATCACCTAAGCTATCAAGTCTTTTTTGCGGGGAAGAGGGGTAAATTGTTAAGGAAATACAAAAGATATGATGTGTTAAGAGAGCCTCGCAATGGTTGGGGGTGGGGAAGAATGGGAAAAAAAATTAGAGAACAGAATACACTTTAATTTGTGTCTGCCATATTTCATTAACAAGAACCTGTTATCACCAACCCCCACCCACTCACCACCCCCAGTCCAGCCAAACGCGGACCGACCTTAACCTGGAATAGTTTCAATGACTTAGACCAGGGACCTCTCAAACTAGCCTGGTAACCGAGGCCACGCCCCGTGCCGGCAGCGATAGGCGGAGTTTGGTTTGTTAGCCTGTTGCTAAGGCGATGCCAGCTGCTGATTGGATTGGGTGCCTGTCCCGGTGGGGAGAGGGAATTCAGTCAGGGAGGGGGCGAGGCTTGAGGATTCCAGTTCCTGGATTCCGGCGCGCGCCGGTACAAGGTTCCTCCTGGGCAGTCCGTCAATCAGTCTGCCTGCGGTCCCCATCCTTGTCCCTGCGCAGTCCCACGCAGCTCTCCTCTTACGCCGTTAAGCTGCGTTGCCATCCTTTCCTTTGCATTAACCTTCCCCCCCCACACACACACCCTTGTTGGGTGCCCTCTAATGAAAGTAATTGGGCTTTTTGTGGAATGAAAATGCTAATTTCTCTCCCCCCCTTTCCCCCTTGGCCTTGAGGATACCGGGATTGTCCTGGACCCTCCCGTTTTTAACTGGAAATAACCGGACTAGGCAGGTTTGGGGGAAATCCTTCCCTCATGGAGGAAGGTCTAAAAGAGTCAATTTTGTTGAAAAGGAAGGGTGTTTCCCACCCACCTTGCCATTCGATAACAAAGCGTGTTACCTTGCCGTGACCCAAGAGATGGATAGCCTGTACCCAAGATAGCAAACCCCTGGAGGAGAGGGGTTGACAAATCATGCTTAAGTATTACATTTTAATTACACCAGGGCTTCGTGTGCATGTGTGTGGGTGATGTGTGCATACACACCTTCCCTATCCAGGGGACCCTTTGCATTTCGTTTTGCGTTGCATTACTATATTTTCTCTTGATGACCCCCTCCCCCTACCTTTTTTTTTCTTTGTTCCAATTTCCAAAGCCGGTAACAACCGGCACCTAAAGGTGTCTGGGCCAAACGTAAGCAAAACCCTTTGGGACACTGGCCTGTGTGCAAAACCGGAAGCTTAGGAGAGGGTGTCATTGCACACACCAGCCCCCCCTTTCCCTTCCCTTCCCCCCCCCCCCCGGCTTCCCCACCCCTCCCATCCTCAGGTCTATCCAGCAGGGTAGGTTGCGCGTGAGCAAATGCGCTAGAGTGTAATGTATGCTGTATGTATATGGGAGGCTGGCTGGCTGGCTGGCTGGGGCTCAGCTCGCGCCGGTTTAGGCCGGTCCTCTCCTGCTTGAGTCGAGTCTGTGATTGACAGCTCAGCACTTGTTTACCACTGGGCTGGGGCTCAGGCTTCTGCTGCTGCTGCTGCCGCCCCTGCCTCCGCTGCTGCCTCTGTGCTGAGCCTCTCTAAGACTGCTGAGCTGGCACAAAAAGAGAGCAGTGAGAGATGGAAAAAAAGGGGGGGGACTTTGGGCTGCTGGAGGGCCAGAAATGTAGAAATGGCCATTTTAGCTAGCCATGGAGCCGCAATGAAATCATCATTGGGGTGAAATGTTTAAACCAGAGTGATTCTTGGATTTTGTGAAAAGTACAAAGCTGGGGGGGGAGGGGAGGGGTTTTTTTTAACCATTTCATATAATGGAAAAATAAGAACCAATCATTTATATATGTGTGTTCTTAAAATAGTTGAGGGGAAGAAAATAAGTTTATTTAGGGGAATGCAGTAATAACAAGGGGTGCAGCGCTAGGATTATAGGCTATGGAAAGAAAAGTGGCCTTTATGGCCATCACCCAGTATAGAGGAGGAAGAACACATGGACCAAAGACAGTCCCCTCCATTTTGGTGAAAGGCTTTCCTACAGTGTATATTAGTAATGACAATATGGGTCAGATGAAAGGGAAAGTCTGCTTAGCTTGTTGCCTGAAAGTTACAAACACCTCCCTGGGTTTCATCTTTCCAAAGGGTGGGACTCTATACACTAGACCCTTCCCTTTAAACAATGGTAGTTGCTTTGTAGTAAGTTGCCTCCTCCCCAACTCCATAATTTGATATTGTCAGGTAGCATTAAAAGGTAATTCTTATTACTTGCGAGGAAATTGTTTGCTGATGTTAATAGATATAAAGGGGAAAACAACTACCAAGGCTGAATAATATTTTTAGTTTAGAAGAAGTCACATTTTAAAGATGGGGGTGAGGGAAGCACATAAAAATCCACTGCCATAAAAGACTATTCTACGTGTATAAGTTTTTAAATTATTTTAAATTTGGAAAGTTTATATTCACTTACATTTTACCGTTTTGCAAAAAGAAACAAACTGATAAGTGGCCTAGTTTAAGAACTTAATATTTCCTTAAAATGGGCCCTTAATATGGCAAATCAAAAGACTTTGTGGGAGGGGAGAATTAAATTAAAATTTTGCCTTTTTGGATAAGTAGACACTTCTTTATAATTTATAACAACATTCATAATACTTCAAGACAGAATGGCATTTTTTCCCTTTTTTTTTATAGATGATGACAATTCAGAAGAAGGCCTCCACACTATTCATTCAGGAAGGCATGAATATGCATTCAGCTTTGAGCTTCCACAGACGTAAGTATTACATATAATTCCCATGTTTCACCAAATAGTCAAAAGCATCCTTTTAAAGTTTAAAAAAATTCTCAGGTCTACATTTTTACATTTATAGTTGCAAAAAAACACCACAATACACACACGCACACACCAAACCAACAAAAAAAAAAACCCTTTTCATTACTGAGGAAATGTACTAAAACCTGATATAGGAAAACAGCCCATTAAACTTTAAGAGGCTATTTTTTCTTTCCAGTGATAAAATTATGGAAATAAAATCCAAATTCCCAGTACCTGCTAAGGGATTACATTGCTTAAGTATGAAACACAATGTTTCATTTATTTTAGGAGAATAAGACTAGGGTTGATTAGAGACTAGCTTAGTGCTAGTATAGGAGACATCTGATACACACTTATTGCCTGACCAGTGAGCATTAGTGAGATACTTAGAGACTTCTTCTTTGAAGTCTTGTATGGCTCTGTGAAGGTATTTAGGTTTACCAACCCTATCACAATATAAAAGGAAAGCCAAGGGTGAGGTGGGAGTAGAGGACATTCACATCCCAGTCAGTAACAGGGTAGAAAATAATTAGTAATAAAAATAACTTAGAAAAGTAAATTCATTTTTGCATATGAATTTTAATCTTGTTTTCTTATTAACAGAAAGAAGAATATTGAGGGATGTGAAGGAATTTTATAATTTTCAACTTAATGGAAAAAGAATGCATATTACAGATATTGCAAAATGGCACTTGTACTGATTGTCCTAGAATAAGCTTACCTTATATAAAAGTTAATCAGGTGCCCATGATATTTAACTCCCATCTCTGTATACTGAAATTTAATATTTGAATTGCTACATGTAAAGAGAATTCATAAAAGAAAATAATTGAGAATGTTTTTGAACCTCAAAATTGAGTAAAGCATGTATTTAGAAAGAAAAACAAAATTTAAGTATAATTAGAATAAAGGTAGTATAGACTGAATAAGTTAATAGAGTTAATTAAAACCAATGGTCATATAAATTATCCATAATAAACTATAATTAACTTTAGAATGTCATTGTAAAGATTAAGGTTTACAAACATTGTTTTGTATCTTCTATTCTATATAAATTAACATAAAATAATTTAACTGATAAAATGTTCTTGAAAGAATAAAATAAGGGAAAAAATCCAATACAGCATTGATGCCAAAAAGATAAAGTAAGGTGCAGATAGGATGGGAATTGTGTGAGAAGAAAACAGATAATTCTGTAAACTTCTGACTATCTAAATAGTATGATAGAAATAAAATAGAAAATTCAAAGATATTTAAAGATGTTTAAAGTAATAGATACATATATGTACATAATCTTAAATCATTTCTGAGATGCAGAAATTAAGATGGAAGGTGTTTTTATTGGGGGGGGCAGAGGAGAATCTAACTAGCTTGTATAATGATCAAAACGACATTGGAGAAAAAAATTCGCTCAAAACAGGTTTGCAACACTGAATATGTAATCTATTACCGCTTAACTAATAACCACAAGGGGTCATAACCCTTGGCTAATGAAGTCTGGCATTGAAAACATTTGGACTAAATGTCTTTATATTAGTTGGCATACAAAACAAATTACAATAAAAGAAAGGTAGGCTATCTATTAAAAGCCATTTTCAAGGAAATTACTATTTATTTAGAAGTGCTTATTCTCCAGTTTCATAACTTTGCTTATAATTAAAGTAGCCTCTTACATGTTTAAAAAAACTGTATTCTTATGGCATGTTTTAGAAAAATCCCTGTAATTACAGTAAAACATTCATATCTACTGTTGGATAACAGGAATTTTTTTTTTTACCACCACTCCTGCCCCCACCCAAAAAAAAAAAAAGACTGTTCCCTCTGGTTATCTTGCCAGAAAATGTTTTATATATATATCAAGATGCATAAACAATACAGTACAATATATTTATACTTATGCTCTGACCACATGTATAATTATTAGAAAAAGAAATAAAAAATAATAAATTTTGACCTTTGTGTTCTGCACAGACCACTTGCTACCTCATTCGAAGGCCGACATGGTAGTGTGCGCTATTGGGTGAAAGCCGAATTGCACAGGCCTTGGCTTCTACCAGTAAAATTAAAGAAGGAATTTACAGTCTTTGAGCATATAGATATCAACACTCCTTCATTACTGGTAAGAATGGACTGAATTCTTCATTCCTGGTTTTTGGCATATAAATACTAAAGCATAATCACCTAAACTACAAAATCTTTATTATATAATCAATATTTTTAGAAAACCAATGCTGTGAATATTAATGACATATTATTAGAGCACCAATATTCAGAAATGATGGTTGTATTTTTATTCATTTTAAAAGAAATGGACAACCAGCGCTTTGTATGAAATATGTCATTCCAGAGGGAAAAACAAACAAAACAAACCTTTGAACTGTTCCCTGACCAGTTATTTTATTGGAAGAGGAACAGGGTTTCTTATAAAGAGACTGCAAACTTGAAAGAACCAAATTTAAGAATTTGTACTGCATTGCAATTATTACTGATATATAGGGATAGTTGTTGTTAATGGAGAGATCATTAGTCTCATAAAGCAATTTTTAACTCCTTATAAAAAGTAAGCATCTTAATGATGTTTTCTAGGAGACCTGAACTCCAATTTGACTTCAAAAACCTTCGTTTGATTTCCCAAAAATAATAACATCTTTAATTAAGACTGAGTTAGATTTTCTGTTTTAATGTGTCAATTGAAATGAAAAAGGAAATTCTGAGGGAGAGAAGATTCTCATGTTTGAGAATATAACCAAATTATTTTCTTTAAAAAGAAAGTTTAAATGGACTGTGGAAAGGGTTTTTTTTTTAAATTTCTAACTAAACATAGAGATGCCAAAATATGTATAGATTACATGATCTTAATAAATCCTCTACCTTAATTTTTAATTAATTGGTATTACCCAATGGAAAAGAATCATCACAATGAAGAATAATGGAAAAATAAATGTTGCTAGGTAATGAAAAATGCCACTTTTTGTTCTTTTAAGCCTGGTCTTTGTCATATTCTGAACAGTATGGTGTCAAAGCAACCCCCTAAGTGTTTCTTTCTTTTATTTCTTACAGTCACCCCAAGCAGGCACAAAAGAAAAGACTCTCTGTTGCTGGTTCTGTACCTCAGGCCCAATATCCTTAAGTGCCAAAATTGAAAGGAAGGGCTACACCCCAGGTATGTTATCAGAAATTAGCGCATAAAAGAACATTTTCCCTCTGTTGTTTTTGGGGTGCACAGTTGCGATGATTGTAACCCAGCTAAAAATCTAATTCTGTTCAATAAAATATTATACATTATGCTTACCAAATTTTCCATCAAAAAATACAATCTCTATTCAGATAATCTTATTGAATAGACACTTAATAGCTGTGTGATGTTGGGGCAAGGCATTTTAACCTTTTGGCCTCAGTGTCCTTATCTGTAAGATGGAATTAATGATAGCACCTATTCCCAAAGTTATTATGAGATCAAGTGAGGTAATGTGTAAAGCTCTTTGCAAAACTACATAAATGCTAGCTATGATTGGTATAAATTTGTTAGCTCTAACATTTGCCACTGTGGGACAAATTTCTCATTTGTGTAATGTCTCTTACAATTTTAACATTTGTCAGAGAAATTAGTAAATTTTTTTTTTCCTTTCAGCTGTCTTATCACTAATCGTCCTTGGGTTGTTTTGTTTGTTTGTTTGTTTGCATTTTGCTCTAGGTGAATCAATTCAGATATTTGCTGAAATTGAGAACTGCTCTTCCCGAATGGTGGTGCCAAAGGCAGCCATTTACCAAACACAGGCCTTCTATGCCAAAGGGAAAATGAAGGAAGTAAAACAACTTGTGGCCAACTTGCGAGGGGAATCCTTGTCATCTGGGAAGACAGAGACCTGGAATGGGAGGCTGCTGAAAATTCCCCCAGTTTCCCCTTCTATTTTGGACTGTAGTATAATCCGGGTGGAATATTCACTAATGGTAAGCACAGATTTCAGGTTTCTATTATGCCTCCTCACAGATTTCAGATTTCTATTATGGTTCCTCGTAGGCTGGTTTTTTTTTTTAAAGAGACCTTTTAAGTTTTGTTATGTGAGGCCTACGAACTTCACATTTTAAATACCTTATATTATTATGACTCACATGGAGAGGGAAGCCGCTAAAGCATAGATAAGGATCAATTCAGATTGCATGTTGATGTAGAAATCCACAGATTAAATTATATAGCCTTGTATTTTTATTTATTTTGTTAAACATTTCCCAATTACATTTTAATCTCGTTCAGCAAGGGTAGATGTGTCCTGAGTTTGACACCACTGATGTAGCATATGGCTACAGAGAAAATTTTATCTATAATAAAAATGAGATATTAGTTTTAAGCAAGCATGCAACATTTGAATTGTAACATCCCTCCAAAGATGTAAAACTATTTCACCTAAAGGATACACCTGCCTTTTGTCTTTTTACGTCTTAGGTGTATGTGGATATTCCCGGAGCTATGGACTTATTTCTTAATTTACCACTTGTCATCGGTACTATTCCTCTACATCCATTTGGTAGCAGGACGTCCAGTGTCAGCAGCCAGTGTAGCATAAATATGAACTGGCTTGGTCTATCCCTGCCTGAAAGACCTGAAGGTAATTTGCTAATACATTTCTATGCTTTTGATTCAGCAACCTCATTTCTGTAGGACAGGACTATCTATTTGGTGGTAGACCAGACTAGGAAGTGATAGATCGGGGTTCAAACAACCTCTGTTTGCCTCAGTTTCCTCAACTGTAAAATGGGGCTAATGAAACCTCCCAGAGTTGTTGTGAGGCTCCAATGAGGTAATAATATTTAGCATGGTATCTAGTACATAGTAAGCACTATATAAATCCTAACTAATATCATCATCGTCATTATTCTATCGCAACTGCCTGGAGCCTCTGTTTCCTAGTGTGTAAAAGTAATTCTTGGACAACCCTATTTTACAAGGTAATTGGCAGGAAAGTGCTATGTACATCTGAGTTAATTGTTTATTGTTCCTCATAAAGTGCAGATCTGTCCCAAGCATTTAAACTTAAAATGAAGCTCTTTTTGTAATGAGACTTTTTGTTAGCAGTTAGTCTTATCTTTTATCCACCAGCTCTTTTACCTATCTAGTTTGCCCCCCAGTTTTCCTTTTAACATCTATACTATCTGTAATGCTTTGTATTTTGACATGCATAAGAACTTGCTGTTCGAATTGCGTGTATCTTTATCCCTTAGCACCACCCAGCTATGCCGAAGTTGTCACAGAGGAGCAAAGGCAGAGCCATCTCACGCCCATGAGTGCCTATGACGATTTTGAGAGGGCTCTCCAAGGACCACTGTTTGCATACATTCAGGAGTTCCGGTTTCTGCCACCCCCTCTTTATTCAGAGGTAAGCTCCAATACCTTGTTTCCTTTCTCCTGGGTCATCAGAACTGCTGACCAAGTGCCCTCAACTCTTCTCTGTGCTATGAAAAAGACAAATAACTCCAAAAGCGGCAGATAATGCGAAAATATTTTCTTTGGGGCTTTAGAATGGCATAAGAATTCTTCTACAAGAAATGTAGCCTTCCTAATACCATAATTCATTTTTATGACACGCATGCGCACGCGCACGCACACACACACACACACACACACACACACACGCTGAAAAAAGCACTGCCTTTATAGACCCAACATCTCATTGTGTTATACCAAGATAAGCTCCAAGTGACTTAGCTATAAAGGGTGACATCATAAACAGAT
The DNA here is from genome assembly GCF_003287225.1 of Phascolarctos cinereus. NCBI lineage: Eukaryota > Metazoa > Chordata > Mammalia > Diprotodontia > Phascolarctidae > Phascolarctos > Phascolarctos cinereus. The sequence goes on from NW_027555847.1 coordinate 297,994,036, forward strand.
TAGAGGGGCAAGGAAGAAAGTGTCTTTCAGATCTATGGATGGGGGAACAGTTTATGACCAAACAAAGGATAAGAGAGGACCACAGAAGACAAAATGGACAGTTTTGATTATTACGTGAAATTCTGAAAGCTTTTTCACAAGCAAAACCCATGCTTCTGAAATTAGAACAAAAACGAAGAACTTTGATAGAAAAATCTTTACATCAGTTAATTTTCTAAGGAAAAAAATCCAGCTGTTCTAATGGCATTGTATTCTTTTAATGACATTGGCAACCACCTTTTTTTTTTAAATAGTTTTTACTTCTTTTGTTTTTAAAAAGCCAATACTTGGTGGTGTTAGTCTCTTGTTCAAAAACTGTTGACAGTTAAAATAATTCTCTTTAACTATCTGTTCTGTGTTGAAATGCCAGTATTTTAAGTGTTGATAGAATGAGAGCTCATCTTGACAATTTGAAAGATTTTTGTCTAAATCCTTAATAGCCACCAATATTTAGAAGCTTTCCACAGCCTGATTGATGATTTTCACTCATCAATTGACTGTGATTCTTAAATGAACTAGATTGATTGTGCTTACCTTCTATTGCTAAAAGTTAAGATGAGGTCTGCCCTGTTGTTTCTGGTACATCCTGACCATATTCTTTCAAATGCTTTATAATCGGGTCAGATTTTTAGCTGCATATTTATTAGCTCTGTGTCTGTCTTTCATATCTGGCTGTTGGATTTGACTCCTGCCTAGCAAGAGTACCAGGAGCTTTTACAAGTACCACAATCTATGTAAAGTCAGTTTTCAGCAGATTTTTTAGAAGCTTTTGTTTTTGCTGAATTCAGGAGTTGTAGTGATACTTTTACATGACTTAGGAATGGCCTCATAACAGAGGTTTTTTCCCTTGGCATAGCATTTTTAAAATGCATAAGAATATTAAGACCATTTGCCACACAAAAGAATATGATCTCTTAAGTTAGAATTGCTGCCCCATTTATTCTTTTGTTAAATTGTAGTAAGGGGCGATAATAGACTATTTATCTTCAGTATCTTGATTGTTTTCCAAGCTTTTCTGATTGTCCCAAGTTGAGATGAAATTGGACAGGACTTGACCATGAAGTCTGTGAAGAGACGACTTGTGCCTTCTATTCTGCAATCTGCATACACAAATTTGCTTAGTTTGGAGATTATTACTGCACCCCCACAATCTCCCAGGGCATTGCTTACACAAGTAGTCACAATGTCTTAAAGAGAGTTATGCCAATTTTTAAAGCAAAATACTCACATGACCTTTTTTAGCAAAGGAGATAATGTCTATGAAAATGTTTTCACAGTTTTCTGTATTCTTAGTTTTTGCATATGATAGACTAAAGCTGAATGTTCGGAAGAAATTTTTTTTTAAGACGGTACTCTCTACTAGAAACTTCAAGTATATCTTCCCAAATACATTATTGGCATGCTTAATACTACAAGTATTTTTGAAATAGCTTAGTATTTCTTTTCTTTGTCTCTAGATTGATCCCAATCCAGATCAACAAACAGATGACAGACCATCTTGCCCCTCTCGCTGAAGGAAAGCTGGATTGAAATAGTTGACCTTGGTCTGGAACTGTATCTCTCTGCCCTGCTGTGGATAGAGGAAGTATCTTGGAGACACGTTTTCAGAGGAAGTGGTATTACTCTTGCCCAGAAAATGGCAAATACATGAAACCACCAGTGATCATGCTTTTGAAGCCTTATAGCAACATCACAGGACTGCTCCCACATGCTTGAAGACGTGAGCTTTTTTCCCCTTAAACTGGCACATACACGGGGCAGCCTTATTCTAGCCTATGATCGTACGTGTCGAGACACCACATTGTAAAAGAGGGAAAATTTCCTTCTTTTGATTTGAAAATTTGCACATGCTCAATGCTTACATTGTGCGATTCAGTGTCACTACAGCTTTTTTTCCCCCCATTTATGCCAGACTCTTGATGCTCTTTTAAAAACTTGCTTGTGGTCAGCACAACAAGGAGCAAAAAGAAAGCTTTGAAAAAAACTTTATTATGACAAATGCACTGACATTTTTTTTTAATTTAATGTAGCCTGGACTTTACCTGTGTAGCACATGCTCAGAATTGTCCTTCTAGGCTGACCATATATCACCTCTTCAGCTTGGATCCAGTTGTGGATTTATTTACAAAACATCAAATGCCTTCAAGCCAATCCTTTTTGCTGTATGTTTTGCAGCCTACTGTAGTAGATAAGCAAACACGAATGTAGGGAGAGAAAAAAAGAGATGAGAAAACTCATGAGACTGTCAAGATTGTATAACCTTCTTGATTTATTTTAAGAATGTGTTGCCTTTCTACTATTACAGCAAAGCAGCATTTTGTTACAGACTGCCTAAAATCACTTAATCTCAGGTGAACGCATCACTTGCCAAACTGTTGGAATGCTATTTGTGTTTAATTGCACTGTTGAATTTTTTGTTGTTCTTGGTTTTTTTGTTTCCTTTGTTGTTGTTGTTGTTGTTTTGTTTATTTGATTGGTTTTGGGGGAGGGAGATTTGGAAATGGGACATACACAAAAGTTAAAAACCCACCCACATTCCCTTTTTATCATTATACATGGAAGAAGAAATTAGCAAGAGCTGAAAATGGAATAATAAAGGCAGTATCAGCAGGCACCGGCCAAGGGTTAAATAAGGGCTATTGCTCTTGAGAAATGTCTTTTACCGTCCAACAGTATGGAAGTATCTCAGCCACTCAGCATAGGGATAGGAAAGGAAAGGAAATTTATTTTTATACATAGTAACTGAATTACCAAAAAACGTGTATGTGTTTTAAAGTCTTTGCTCTGGTAGAAGGTAGAAAAGTGCAAGAAAATACACTATTTGCATTATGGTCTATTGAGGTTTGATAGGGTGTGAGAGTTTTTTGTTGGCTTTTTTTTTTCTTTTTAATAAACACAAATTGAGCAAACAAAAGCCCACCAAAATGCCCAGCACCAGATCAGTCATTGCTGGCAGAGTTGTCTCTTTTTGAAGGGAGGTTTCCATGGACTGAAGAAGCTATACCAGCAAATTTTTTTAGAAATCAGCTTTATGTTCAGACAAAAAAAAAAAAGACAAAACTTCAAAGGACATGTAGAAAGGGAGCTTCCATCCTCTACAAACAAGGAACAGGGATCATCAAATCAGTAGCATAATTTTTTGAAAACAATTATGGTTAGCTCTCTTAATACATATACCAGCATTTGTAAAATCATTGACACTGCATTCTCAGAGTATATATAAACTTTCCATTTCAGAAAGAATTTAATAATTTTTTTTCTACCAAAATTAACATTTTTTGGTGAGTGAAGGGTATGTTATAGCTATCCTGCCTTCTAACCCATGACTTAGTGAAGTGGCTATAAACCTTAGAGACTCTGGTATGGTGCTTGACCTGGTTAAATACTGTCTTAAAATTTCATACAAAAAACAAAATAGGCTTTTCCATAAGTGGCCTTTAAGAAAACATGGAAGATAATTCATGTTTGAAAAATGCTGACAGGGTGAAGAAAGCCCAGCATAAAAATGAATCGCGTTTTAAGTGATTCAGTTATAGGGTTTTCCAGTAAGAAAACTAATACTAGATAACAAGGAAATGGGGGGTGAAATATTTTTTTTATTCTTGTTAAACAATTTTGTGGATGTCCCCCCCCCAAAAAAAAAAACCTGATGGATTATTTGGCATAAAGGGCATTTGGTGGTTCTTTTTTGTTTTGTTTTTTTGTTGGGGGAGGGGTTGTCAGATGAACCCCTTTATTTTTTTCTTCCTCTTCTGTCTCACTAACTAGGGAACAATTACTGATATGCATAGCATTGGAATACTTAACATGATGTAATCCTTAAGTTACACAGAGAGCAGGGATGACCAGTAGGAATTGGCGCCAGACCACATGAAGAAATGTGATCACTTCAAATTTTGAAAACTGTATCAAATAGTTTTGATTTTGTTTTTGTTTCTCCATGAAAGTATTTCTATACTCTGTTGTTTAGAGGCATTACTTTGCTATATTATTTCCTAGGTATTGGTCAGTTCCTGACATAAAGCATTATATTCATAAATGTATTCCAGTGTTTGAGATTCCTGATTTTCCAATTAGGAAAGACAAGTTAAATCCAAAATGTTAAAGAAACAAAGTGCAATATTAAATGTTTGCTTTATAGAATATATTCTATGGTCATTTGTACTTTTTTCCTTTTCCCTTTTTTTTATTTTGGTGCTGAACGTGTCCTTGTAGGCTCTGTTTTAAGAATACATGGGGAATGATGATTTTTCCTATTGCTCTTCTTTGTGGAAAATAAAGTTTTTGTTTTGAGGTTTTTTTTGTAAAATTGTGTTTAGAGTTCTTCTTTATAACCGTCTTAAGAAACTGAATATTTTATTATTCACTAGTATTTGTAAAAGAAAGCTACATCCTCCATGAGGTCTCTCTCTCTCTCTTTTATCTCTATCTGCCCATTTGCTAGATTGACACTAGCCACTAATCATCCTGATTATAGCTGTATTCCAACTAAAGAGAATGTTCTAGAGTTACTTCACAGTGGCCCATTTGAATGAAAATCTAAAAATTTTAAGTTGAACTGCTAGATGGTCAAAATTGGAATTTAGCCTTGCAAGTCAACCCTCGTTCTTAATCCTGTTTATTTGTTTGCATTTCAGTACCTTGCATGAATTTAACTAGCATTAGTTTTACTTTCTGGATTTCATGCAAGGTTGCCGTTGTGTCTACATTTCTAGTATCGCAAGAGGGTATGAATGCTTTCATTGGTATTTTTGTAATTTTATTAAAATGCCCTTTTTAAGGAAGAAACTCAGACCCATTTTAGAGAATTAATCATTTTTACAATGAATGACAAAAAATGTTTTTGTCCAATTGGAAAAATTAACCTTTGTTAAACTTAGAATACATGTTATTTAGTGGTAATGCAAATCCATAGACTAGGAATCCCTAATTAAGGGCTACTAAGTCCATATGTCCAATAAACATTTGTATTTAAATATGGAAAGGAAATAGATTTTTTCCCTTTTTCATAGGTTTTTAATAGGTTCCATGTAGTATTTTTTTTCAATTCTCATGTTTCAGTTTTTTTTACTGTTGATACTGATCAGAGGGACTGCCATGTCATATGGATAGCTTACATATTCTTAATTCCTTTGATGCTGAAAAATTCTAGCATGCTCTACCAAATTTGTAACCAAAACCCTTTGTTGTCTTTATTCATAACAACTAATAATGATACAAAAATAGACAGCCATAATAAGCAGAGAGAGATGGCGTGGGGAAATGGAAAGAATCAGGAGAGTCCTCCTAGTCTTTCTTCTCTGACACAAACTGCTTACTTAACTTCACACGAATCCCAACTTTTCTGAGCTGCAGTTTTCTCATCTGCAAAATGAAGAAGCTAGACCAAACCAAAGATTCCTTCTATGATGAAAGTACAACCCAATCAAAATTTTAAGACTACCTAAGGGGTTATTTAATGAGATGAAAATTATTTCAATGATAAATCTTTAGTCATGAAACATTTGATATACTTAGGAAGACCATTAAAGTATACATTTTTTTTCCTTCCTATTAGTGGAAATAGAACTCCAAAATTATATGTGTAAGCTTTAATGGTATACTCTGAATGGCCTGAAGATGATGGCAAAAAATATATCTTAAATAGCTCAAAAGATTTACTAAATTCTTTAGGATCTGTTGTGATACTAAAAATAGAAAAAATGTCTATTCACAGACCTATTTTATAACTATATTGACTTTGCCATTGCAAAAATGGCAGTTATTTTACAATTTGCTTATTGATCCATCCATGGTCATAGGGTCTCATTTAGGCAAACTTTAAAAATTATCTTCCTGACCTAACTCATTTAAGAGATGAGGAAATAGAGGACCAGAGGGATTAACTTATTTGTGCAGAGTCACACAAGTAGTTAACAGAGTCTGGATTTAGATTCTAAATCTGGTCCTCTGACCTCAAATCCAGCATTCTTTCCAACACCAACAGAAGACCAGACTGGTCAGTATTGTAGTCTGCAGGTCACAGAAGAGGATATGAACTGACCCACATGTGAGTGCTGAACCTAAAACTACAGCCTCATGAGTCTTGTGCTATAAACAAATGTGTATCTGATAGCTATACGGTATTCAGTGAGTGGAAAGTAATCACGCCATTTTGAAACTCAAAAGAAAATTTATAGCCTACTATTTTTAGAGCTAGATCCTTGTAACTCCTGAAATAGTGGACAATTAATGCAAAGCCTGAATTTGTGCATCAACAGCTCATGTTTCACATAAACTTCTAGTTGAACTATGTGCCTTTCAGGTTATTAATTTCATAATTGAGAGAGAGCCAGGTTAGAATCAAAACTTTCAATATGTAGGACAACACCAAGTAACTTTTTTTTATAAACTTTAATAGGTCATAGATCTTAATCTTCAAAAAGAATTACAAGGAAATAGAAATGAGAATGTGAGCTCAGAAAATAAAATAGATGGACTACATAATTAACACCCAGTGAATAAAGAGGAAAACAGGAACATGATGAAAGAAAATCATTGCTTCTTAAATTGTAACCAATTAGTTCCATAACAGAAAGGGAGAAAAAAGTTCACAGGAGCCAAACCAAACCTCTGCTCATCTTGACATTTGTGACACATATAATAACCATTTATTTTTAAAAATAGAAAACAGGGCGGCATGTCACTAGTTAGGAGTGATTTCAGCTTTTTTAAGTATTAAAATTTGGGGTTAGGAACAAAAGAAAAGGGATCAAAACCAGTTTTCTATGAATCTGTTAACATCCCCCCTCCCCTTATCCCACATGTTATTAAGCAATATGGGTGTATGGTTTGAAGAATGATTTGGTTAGAGTGAATTTAATTCACCCATCGTGTTTTACCTTGCCCAATCGTTTCACATGCCATTAAATCAACATGGGACTGGGCAAAAGACTAGATATGGGAGAATTGGTCATAAGATCATATATTGAGAGCTAAAAGAGGATTTTGGAAACCAGTGAGTCCCAACTCTCTTATTTTATGGTTGAGGAAATCTGAGACACTGAAAGATGAAGAAACTTGACCAGAGTCAAACAACTACTAAGTACGTAAGGTAGGATTTGAGCCCAGATCTTGTTTACTCTAAGTCCAATATTTTCTCCACTCCATTACCAAATGACCCTATGTACAGTGGGCCAGTATTTATCATGTGAAATAGTTGGGGGTCAAAGTAGTTGCTGTTCTGAGCCCAGATTCAGGTATAATAACTGTTCTTCAAAAGATGTCCAAACATTATGTACATCAAGAAGCAATGAAAGTTTTTTTAAGATGCATTTTTTTTTCAAATTACTGTTTTAAAATTAAAGGCAATATAGTCCTGCTAAACAATGCTGTAGACAGAGCTAAAATGAAAGTCAGGAACACTTGGGTTGAAATCCAGCTTCAGATAATTACTAGCTGTTTGACCATGGACAAGTCTCTCAATCTGTAAAGCAACTGGTAGCAAGAGTTATCCTAAATGCTGCGCCACACACTGATAGAACCACATATCATTACTGTATATTTTTGAAAATAATAGCAGAATCCAATATAAGAAAATAATAATAATAATAAGTTGTACTGGAAAAAAAATAGAACCAACTTTGCTGCTTCTAAACTCACCATTAGCGTACTATTTGCATCTGAAAGGATGATTAATTATCTCTCACACTTGTGGAGCTCTGGGAAAGAACATGGAAGTTACTTTAGACTTGGGATTAAAGCAGAAATTTATCTAATTTAATAGTCTATTTACTAGTTAGATAAAGTTTTTGTCAGTTAAAGGAAAGATGCCAAAGACAAATGTAATATCATTTTAACCTTATAAGATGGTTGATTTCTCTAACTCATAGATATTTCCAAATTTGGAGATAACATTGATAAGAAAATTCAAGGCATTATGGGATTTGTTCTAAATAATATGAATTTTTCCAAAAAAGGCAAAAACTTGATATTTATTATTTATTTTTTGTCCATAGTAAACAAATATTAGACAAATGAATTAATGAATTTTAAATTCATGTTTTAACCAGCAAAAAAAATTCAAATCAAATCAACAAATACTTAACAAACAACTTTGTACTAATGATGTTAAAATCTAGACTTTTTTATGTAAGCTTGCTACCCAAATGTAAGCCATTTTCAGATAGTTACTAGTGTGTTGGGGGTGGGGCAGGGAGGAAGGAGGTCAAACAAATAAGCAAATAACTTAGTATGCTGGCCCATAGCTAATAAGGATATGTTTCAGAACCCCTAAGATGCCAGTCTTTTTCTACCCAGTTGAAATTGATGGCTCCTGTCAATTGATTTCAAACCTTTTAGTACAGACAAGCTCCTTGTCTGTGGTGGCAGGCTTGAAAATTAACTAACTCACCCTACCCTGTCCACTTGTAAGATACAACATGGTTGTCACTTTTAACTGACAGGGACAGAGAGAAGATTGTGACTCCTTCTCCTCTCTTCTGGAAGAAGGGAGAGTTGGTCTCCCAGGAAAGCCCAGGGGGATCAATACATGTGAACACAAATGCCTCAAGAATCATAAACATTCTTAAGCACGTCTTAGAGAAACAGAGTAGACCATAACAATTACAAATGGAAAAGGAAAACTGTAGTCTCTTAACTCCCCCAAAAGAAGAAAGGCAAGAAGAAAGAGAAGCAGGTGAAGAAAAGGGAGGAGAAAGAATACAATATCTATGAGGAAAAATTCCCAACCTAGTTAAAGACAATAAATAGTCCTCATTTTTTTTTAGAACTGACAAGTTCCAAGTAATTTAGATATAAAAGCAAAACATCATAAAATGAATCTAATTTTTTAATTGATTTCCTTTTCTGAAATAAAAGAATAAAGACAAATCCTTCCAGGATTGAATTAGAATGTTTAATCAAGGAAGAGATTTAAATGGATCCAAGTGTGTGGCATTCTGGGTGTTGTAGTCACTAACTAATAATAATTCACTTTTCCTATGAAGCCCATTCCTTATTCTGGGATCTATCTTTCTTCTTTCCCTATTCAAGGCCGCAGGAATATCTTCCATACCCAGGGAATGTCCTGATTCCAAACATAGCTCCTAGAATCTGGCTCCCTGGTTTTCCTTTTGCCTGGATAGTGATAATGTTTAATAGAGCTGGGCTGCAGCTTCACCCCTTGTGCTATGTTGAAATTCTGACCTAACTATAGAGCCACCCTTGAAGTCACCAAGTCCCAAACCCTTCATTTTACAGATGAGGGGTCTGACACCCAGAGACCTAGTGCGGTGGTTTACCAAAGGTGGCACAGTTAGTAAGTGGCAGACCCAATATTAAAACTCAGGCATTTCAGATACAGCGTTCTACACATCCCTGTATCATACAGTGAGTTAGTTTGGTTCATGGATGCTCTTGGAGTGACATCTCATAGAAAACAATGTAATTGAGATTTTTTAAGGTAATGAATATTTTCTCAGCCCTGCTCCTCAGAAAATTAGCTTTCTTGGTATAATAAAGAAAAAGAGAATTATTGGACCTTGTAGAAACTTTATTAACTTGTCCATGCCTCTAATCAAGTTGTCTGACTCCAGACCTTTGCTATGTGTAACACCACTACACTTTATGTAAAAATTTTTCTGTTTTCCAAGAGGCAGCATCATCTAGTACATAGAGAGTTGGCTATAGAGTCAGGAGGACCTGAGTTCAAGTACTGTCTCTGACATAATAGCTGTGTAACCGTAGGTAAATCACTTAACCTCTCAGAGTTCTAGTTAATTCTCTAAGACTATGTATGTATGTATTGCAGTGCAAGAGTTAATCTGCACTGATACGGGGAATTTCCTGAACCAATGAAATCATAGTTCATGTTCCCCCCCCAAAAAAAATTATGTGCATAAAATGAACAATGAAAGATTGCTTTACTGGGTAAACCTCTATTTGATTTCAAGATAATAGATCTGAACTGGTAAAAAAAAATCAAGCAAAGCTTATCCTTTTGATTTCCATATAATAAATCATAGACTATATAGAGGAGTAGTTTAGTTGTCCATGGAGGATCCTAGGCATACTCTTCAGGCTGTTTAAGCACCCCCAGAACCGACATAAAGCACTATGCACATCTCTTCAGGAACATAGCTATTAAAAAGGGAATAGTCATCAATTATACCTACTGTAGAGAACATCATAATTCATAAAAAAAAAAGATTCGATGCTTAACTGGAATAAGAATGAAAATGGGTAACTTCCATCAGAGTTTCATTTATGGCAGACAGAGCTGGCTGACACTCAGGAGCAGCTGCAAAGTAAGCCACCTGCCGGCTCTTGTGATTTATGCTAAAGGTGGTGCTGCTGATGACTTTGGCCTACATACTATGGGGGGTTAGGGGTGGCTAGCAGTATGTCCCCAGAAAGGGTCAAACCACTCTTTATTTTCCCTAACTCCATATGCATCAACAACAACCTGCTGCTTACAGGTGCCAGCTAGGACTTCTAAAAGAGAGGAGGAAAGGAGGAGGGGGTGGGAGTCCAGGGGGATGGGAATATTTGATCCCTCTTCCACTTTGGACAAAACTTAAGGTTATAGCATAGAAGAAACTAGCTAGAGATTCATATTATTCTGCACTGCCAATTTCATAAGCACTTCAAGCACAGTGTTCCCCTGTATCTCTGGATTATACATAGCTAGTTAGATTTCATTCATGGATGCTCTTGGTATGACCCCTGGTAAAGTACAAAATACTGTATTAATGCAATAGCTTATAAATAATACCATAGAAACCTGAAGTCTATTCTCTGTAGGAACCCAGATAATGTCTTTCTGAGCCCACAGCTGAAATGTATTCTTGTGTCCATGTTCTTCTTGATCTCATTGTTCTCATACCTTTTTTCAAGAGATGCAGAAGAAAAAAGCTCACCTAACTCTTCAGTTGACCTAATGGAAGCTGTTTCTCATTCTTCCTTTGATATTAAGGTATTGTCTCTTGAAGATCACTATTAAATTACAAATATGTTAAATAATTTTATTCAGGATGTAGGACTCGTAATAATAAGTAATAATAATGATAGCTAACATGCATATAGTGCTTTATGGTTTCAAAAAGGCTCATCTTCATTATCTAATTTTTTCATTTAATTCCCAATGAAGAAAGGAAAGAAGAATTACCAGAAAATGCTTAGAGCAGGTGGTTCTTGAGGGGGCCGGCTTGTGTGGAATAAGGCAATGTACAGGACTAGGCCCCTGAAGGAGGCTAGGAAGATGTCATAGAAGACAAGTTCCCTTACCTCTGCTTCACAATATCCCCTGCAGGTCTGCACTAATACTGCCACTTCAGGGGCTACAGTGAGGGAAGGCCCAGCGACAGTGGGTTTAGCAAGGAAGAAGAAATAATTTGCCCAAGAATACCCAGATACTAAACTAATATCAGTAGCAGAGCTAGATTTTGGACCGAGGTCTTCCTGGTGCCAAATCCATTATTCCTTAAAATCTTCTGTCCTTTACTTTTTTCCTTCAGTGTGTGGCCACTGGGATTGCTCTAGGAGATCATCTTGACTTGTTTTTCTTTCCAGAAGGTAAAATGTGTTTCTCTAAAAGCTGCATGGTTGTCCCTCCTTCATACCACTAGGGAGCTATTTATCATTTAATCAATCATTACTTCGGTACATAGCTACTAAATATAGAGTGCTCAAAACACTGTATTAAATACTGCTCTATGGGGACAAAAAAATTATCTGGCTTCCAAATGACCCTGGCTTACAAACTGTAAACTATAGATTATAAACTCCTATTTTAAGTCTTTAATTCCCAGAAGACTGGCACTAAGTCTGTGTGATACTCTCAGCCTGCTTGCAAAATATCTGTTGTGGCCATGAAACAAAGTATTTAATACCTTCTTTCATTCTAACTGCTTTCTGATTAGAAAGGTGTATGAGTATAAGCACGAGTAAAGGAAGGAACTGGGTTCAAATCCCAGCGCTGGTGGGTGACTTCTTACCTGTGTGACCCAGGGAAAGGCATTTTACTCTCCTGTACTAAGAGTCCCCTGTTTGTAAAATGCAGGTGGTCAACCAGATTACTTCTGAGTGCCTCCTAACTCTAAATCTCTGGTCCAGGTACCTCAGGGGAAGAAGTGTGTCTGAATTACACAGAAAAAAAAAACCTTTCTGTAAAGTGTAGCAGGATTTCTTTGGTCACTACTGACTTTGTCCCTTAATAGGAACAATTATTCCAGAAGCCAGGATATAGAATTTGGCTGAAGAAAACACCATTTCCCCCTTTTCAAGAAGGAAATCATTAACTATGAAATTCTTGGGAATCAGAAGGAAAAGAATCATCATATCAAAATATTTGTTCTATATATAAGACTGGTAAATTATTGAGGTGACTAGTTTGACAGGCAGGTGGAGGGCTACACCAGAACTGTATGGAGAAGGGAAAAGATAAGCCCGGCTCCAACAGAACAAAACATTTTCTTCACAAGAGAAAATTTAAAGGACTTTACTTTTAGCAGGTCTACCCCTGGTTTACCATATTCCCCTTTTTATGTAGTAATGCATTTGCACACATTGTGTTAGAGAAAGAAAAAGGCAGAATAAGGTTGTACAGCAGTTCTCAAAGTATGGCCTGAGGACCCATGAAGGTCTCCAAGAACAAAACTAATTTCAAAATAATACTAAGATGTTTTAATTTCTTATGTGGTAAATAATAATAGTTATAAGGCACATAAACAAACAAGTTCTTTGGTGTCAATAATTTTTAAGAGCATATGTATTTATTGTATTTTTTTCAAAGTCAGAGGAAGGAGAAAGGAAAGAAAAAAGATTTTTGTTAATTGGGAAAAATATTTTTTAAAAATGTCTTACAGAGTTGTCTATGGCATAAAGAGGTTGAGTGATTTTCCCAAGGTCTTACAACCATTTTGTAAATAAGAGGCAGGACTTGAACTCATAACTTCATGGCTCCAAGGCCAATTCCTATCTGCTATGCCAAACTGGGGCAGCTAGGTGGTGAGGTGGAAAGAGCACTGAGCTTGGAATCGGGAAGACTCCTCTTCCTGACTTAAGATCTGGCCTCAGACACTTAGTAGCTGTGTGACCCTGGGCAAGTCACTTCACCCTGTTTGCCTCAGTTTCCTCCTGTATAAAATGAGTTGGAGAAGGAAATGGCAACCACTCTAGTATCTTTGCCACGAAAACCCCCAAATAGGGTCACGAGGAATCCGAGATGACTGAACAATCATCATAGTTAGACTGTGTACAAAATTGTCTACTCTTCTCCCTTTGACTCTTCTCTTGGAAACTTTGCTTGGACCTGGAAGCCTGACTGTTGCAGGTGCATTTTCTGTTTTTCTGATAGGCCCTATGATTATGGCAACCGTGGTGCCACCAGAGACGAATGAGCTTCTAAATCTCCCCAGGACCAGGGCTTTGCCCTGTCTCTCAGCGTCTCTTTGGGCCTGCTATAATTCCTTGCTTTTTTTACCCCACTTCGGACTGGACCTCCTACTTCTGAGACACTCAGATTGTTTGGAATACCTTTTCCTTGGGAGAGTCCATTTCTCTTAAGGTGCAGATCTATGCCAAGTTACCATTATCTGGGTAACCCAGAGCAACAGTCTCATCAATTGCAAAACAAAACAAACAAAAAAACCAAACCAGGTCAAAGCACTGTTTGGGTATTTCATTCTCTTCTTTTTTAAAAACAATTTCCCCCCCCCCTTTTTTTACATTAATACATATTTATGAATGAAATGCATACATATTTATGGAATAAAACAAGCATTTCCATAACATAGTACAATAAAAAAGATGATCGAACGTGAAATTGCTAATCTAAGCACGGCTTGCTATTCCTTTCAAATACACAACAGAAATACCACTTAAATTTTTTCTTATTTTTTTCTTTTTTCTATCCTCCTCCCACCCCACCCTAGAGATGTCTACCATTAGACACAAACAGGTGTATGTGTATACATACATATATATATATATATATGTATATACATATATATATGTATATACATATATATTATTCTATACATTCTTCTATTTATCAGTTCTTTCTCTGGGTACAGATAGTATCTTTCTTCATATGTTATGAAGCACATATTTATTTATTATAGTTATTTTATAGTTTATCATTAATTTGGATATTTATAATAATTAAAATAATTTATTCACTTAAAGTCATTCTTAAAACTATTGCTATTATTGTTAACAATGTTCTCTTGGCATTCTTAAAACTATTGCTATTATCGTATATATGTTCTCTTGGTTCTACTCATCTCGCTTTTCATTATTTCATGCAGGTCTTTTCATATTTTTCTAAGATCATTGAGCTCATTATTTCTTGCAACACAGTTGTTTTCCATTACAATCATATACCACAACTTGTTTAGCCATTCCCCAATTGATGGGCGTGCCTGCAATTTCTAGTTCTTTGCCACCACAAAGAGAGCTGCTATAAACATTTCAGAACATATAGATTCTTTTCCTTTTTCCCTAATCATCTTTAGAAATAAACCAAGTAGTGGTATTGCTGGGTCAAAGGGTATAGATAGTTTAATAACTCTTTGGGCATAATTCCAGATTGCTCTCCAAAATGATTGGATCAGTTCATAATTTCCACCAACAATGCATTTAGTGTCCCAGTTTTTCCACATTCCTCCAACATTTGTCACTTTCTCCTTAAAACATTTTAGCCAATCTGGTAGATGTAAAATGATATCTCAAGGTTGTTTTAATTTGCATTTCTCTAATCAGTAATGATTTAGAGCTTTTCATATGACTATGAATTGTTTTAATATCTCAATCAGAAAACTGCCTGTTCATACATACCCTTTGATCATATGTCAATTGGGGAATGACTTGTATTCTTATAGGTTTGGCAAATTTCTTTATGTACTTTTGATATGAGACCCTTATCTGATAAACTATCTATACAAATTTTTCGCAATTTTCTGCTTTCTTTCTGATCATAGCTGCATTTCTTTTATTTGTACAAAGACTTTTTAATTTAATGTAATAAAAATTATACATTTTACATCTACCTTTGATTTCTATCTCTTGTTTATTCGTAAATTCTTTGCCTATCCTTAAACCTGATAAGTAATATTTCACTCTTTCCTGAGGCTTGGAAGTAGTCAGGGATCACTCAGAGAGGACCGATAGGGTCTATGGCTTAAGAAGGGTAATAGGATGCAGATTAAAAGACATTTTATAAGTCTTCTAGAAAAAAAAAATCATGAAAAAGGAGCCCTGAATACATATGTTAAGAGATCACACAGAAAAACTGAAAAGAAATATTAGAATCAAATGGCAAAGTACAGATGATGAAAGTCCACAGAATAATTCAGTTCTATAAACATTTATTAAATGCCTGCTGTGTACACCAGCAAAGAGAAACTAAGAGTTTAACTTTTTAAGCAACAATGTAGCTGAATTTTATAATTGCAACATCAAACAACACATTTTGCAGTCAGTAAGGGGAAAATCTTTTCCCATTTGAAGGACAATCAATCAGAATAGGACAGGATTACTCTTTGTTTAAAAGAAATCAAAGAAAAAATTAAGAATATGCTCTTCTGATAAATAAAGTTGCAAAGCTAAATCCAATTACCAAAGAAAATAATTGGATTCTCAGTAAAAATGAAGGATTCCTTCAAAAGAACTCCAACTGACCAAACCAAAGTTAAACACTTTTAAAGAGACACGAATGACTAAGAAATGAATCATGTGTATTCCCACGGCTGGGGCTAGATCAGACCATGAGTATGGGATTAGAAGCCTTTTTGTCTTATTGACTGATTTTCTTTTAAAAGAACCAAGTACCATGCACAAGAAAAGAGCAATCAGTGGACTAAAGAATGTAAAGATATCACTTGATTGGCAAGATGTCAGTGTAGTGATTTCCACAAAACTCTCTAAAGTAATAAACACAAAAGAAGCCAAATCTATACTAAGGATGAATACATAAGATAAGGAGATAGAAACACTACACAAGGTTAAAGCCTCATAAAATAACCCTGGAGAACTTAATTAGTTGAAATTCCCATTTTTTTCCTCTCCCACTCACAATCTGCTATATGCACCAAAAGCAACGGGAAGAAACAACTTCACAGATTTGTGTTCAGGTGCCAACTGAGGTATCCTTTGCTCCCTCCATGGCAGCGATCTTTGGCAGAGTCGTTGAAGTCAAGAAAATAATTTAGAATTATGTAAGAAAAATGACTGAAATATTCATTCCTTTTGACTCAGCTGTCCCAATAGTAGGCTACACCCCAGGCAAGTTGAAGGTGCAATATATGGCACAATATTCATAGCAGTCTTTGTGTTAGCAAAGAACTAGAAACAAAGTGTATATATCAGTTGACAAATGGCTAAAAAATAGCTATGGTACATGAATGAAATGGAATATGATTGTGTAGTAAAAATGAGAAATATTAGCTTAACAGACTTCTGTAATGCTTCTTTTTTAGTGACTAAGGCTAATAGATCAGTGAAGCAAAGGAAAGGTAGGAATTGTGTATGGGCATACCTTTCCTCAAATCCTTAATTTTTTTTTGTTTTGTTTCCTTTTCCTTTGAGGAGATCTCTTGCCACAAGTTTTGGGATTCAGGAGAAATAAGGGGAAAAAATAATACTACATGCCCTATTGGCCATGCCAGCCACAGAGAACAATCAGCTATTGTGCTCAGACTCATGTTTTAGACACAGCATGGTCACAGCAGACATGACCTGAGCTTCTACCTGCTGTAGCCTGTGCAAGAACTGGAATGATCTTAGAGCCTAGTGAAGGGTGATTAGGAGCCAGTGTGACTCAAGACCCAGGGCAGATGGGAACAGGAGGCAGGGACTGAACCAGGTTGGAATGAGACTAAAAGAAGCAACTATGCTATGAATTCCCCACCCAGCCATTGTGGTGGAGATTGACTAGGGGGCAATATCAATTCCAGAGTTTCTCCTTTTGCTCCCTCAGATTGCTTGGTGAGGCAAAGTCAGCAGATTCTGAAAACAAGTAATTCTTTGACCTCAATCTTCCCTTCCCACCTCCCCCAATCTCCTGACAGGCAGGGAGGGTGGAAAGAAAAAAATGGACCCTATGCAGTAGTTTCATTGAAGCTGGCTAGTTGAAAGCTTCCTTGCAGTTTTGTTTTGCTTTGCAAACTTGTCATGTTTCATTAAATCATATGACTATTAAAAAGCAAATTGTCTCAGTCCTAGGAATGAAGTCTGTTTGGAATGAGATGGGGAGATTCCCAAAGTGGGACATTGTGGCTTAGAACAGAGATGAGAGGATTTTCTATTTTTGTAATTTCAAGCATATTCAACGTGGTACCTTTAGATCTATCCTGAACCCTGGGCTAGCTGCCTATGTACACAAGAGAATTTGAGACAATGGGAAGAGGGGAATAGTCTGCTCATGTGTAGTAAGCACACCCTCTAATGGTCAAAATACATACCACACCCCCTTGCTGGTTAATTAATTAATTATGTGACAGCCTGCTCTCTCTGTAGATGG